>NC_088785.1:5060072-5425072 GCF_958450345.1 Calliphora vicina | reverse complement strand
GTCTGTCTGTCTGTCTGTCTGTCTGTCTGTCTGTCTGTCTGTCTGTCTGTCTGTCTGTCTGTCTGTCTGTCTGTCTGTCTGTCTGTCTGTCTGTCTGTCTGTCTGTCTGGATTACTAAGACATTAATATAAACAATATGGATATCTAATGATAGATATTTCAAAGACATTTGCAACGACGTATATAAGACTATAGTAAGTTGGACCTACAATGGGTCAAAATCGGAAAAAAAATTTTTAACCCGAATTTTTTTTTTTTCAAAAAAAAAAAAATTAAAAAACAAAAAAAAATTTTATAAAATTTAAAAATTTTTTTTTTTTAAATTTAAAAAAAAAAAATTTAAATTTAAAAAAAAAAAAATTAAAATAATAATCGAACAAAAAATGAAAAAAAAACTGGAAAAAAAATTAAATTTTGTTTACCTAAAAATATTTAAAATTTTGAAGTATAATTTGGTGAAGGGTATATAAGATTCGCCACAGCCGAATATAGCACTCTTACTTGTTTATATTAATTGTATACACATTATTGATCTGATTTACAATACAAACCTCTTTAGATTAATATTTTTAAGAATTACAATGATTCTAAATAGTAGAGGACGATGAGTTTACTGAAAAACTTTTTCAGAATAAATTGCACATAATGAAACTATTAAAAATTGATTTTTTGGTGAAAAAAAATTTGGGTTACAAAAAATTTTGTTCCCGATTTTGACCCATTGTAGGTCCGACTTATTATGGCTCGATAAAGAGTTTTTCCCTTTCGACTTAGATTTACACTGTTTAGTCTTATTATTTTAGGACTTTCTTCTTTGAAGCACAACAACAATTTTGTAAAACTAAGGTAAAACTTTAGTACTTTATTTGACAATATGACTTATAGCACACCGTGTGAATAGCCCAAATAAATATACGAAAAGTTCTTTGTAATGCAGACGATATATAGTAGGGATGCCAATCTCGATCCCGAAAATCCCAGGATTTTGTTATCAAATAAAACAATACTTTTTATTTTTAATATTAATATAGGACAGCGTCGCAGTGGGCAAGCAAATTCTGCTGACGTTACTTTGATACACATACACTATAAGCTTAATTGTGTGTTGTCTTATAATGATCATGTGTTTCTTGCTTTGTTTTCATCTCAGAGAACAAAATTAAATCAGTTGTGGTGTTGTTGTTATTTTTATTCCCCGCTGTTTTACCAACACAACCAAAGCTTTGATGGTATGTGTTTGAGCACCACTGATATAGGAGGAAGCAAACATTTTCGACAAAAATTATCCAGTTTCAATTGTAAATAACTTTTAAACTGCCTTACCAATTTTAATACGATTGGTATCATAGTAATGAACGTAGCAATACAAAAGTTATAAAAATTTCAGTTTTGTTATGGATTTATCACTGTTATAAAGTTCAGAATACGGGTATAAATATGAAATATCTTTTGTGTCAAATTTATTTTAATTCAATGCATTAGCTTGTGCTTTGTTATATTTTTACTTAAATATATTAACAAAATAAATAGTTTTTACTATTGAATTTTATATTTTTGAAGACCCAAAAAATCACGAAAAAACACGGGGTCCCGAAAAATCCCGGGATTTACATTTCTAAAATCCCGAATCCCGGGATTTGTAAAACCCAGTCCCGTTTGGCATCCCTAGTATATAGTAGTCATTAAAAAGTTAGTTATGGAGTAATTACAAGTTATTATCCATTTTTTGCTGGGTTACTAGAAAATTGTGACAAATTTAAAAAGTTGGCAACTCTGATACACGTCCGTTTGTGTGAATGAAAATTATAAATTTTATGTGTTTCTGTATGTATGAGAGTACATTTGTGTATTTCGTAATACAAATTGCTATTTACTTGTAACAATGTTTTTTATTCCCACCACCAAAAAGATGGGGGTATATTGAGTTTTTCATTCCGTTTGTAACATATCGAAATATTAGTCGTAGAACCAAAAAGTGTATATATGTATGTATATTCGTTATGGTTATATTTCCATGACTCCATGAAAAAATTACACACAGTGTAATTGATCATTGACGATATCGTTATTTATACAATTTTACACAGATCAGTTGTATTCTATTGATTTTTGTGACAATCAGTCTTTAATCCCATATAAGAGGCATAGATATCAACTCACAAAATTGTATGACTATCGCCCTTTAGTAGGTTATATCTTCCATATAAGGCCCAACATTGTTCTCCACCAAAAACATGGGATGTATTTATTTGATCAGTCCCTTTGTCGAAATATTTTTCGGAGTCCCACTGTCTGTTGAAGTCATTATATTATAGTGCCTACATTTTCACGAAAATATTATTTGTTAATTAGAAATGTTTGTCTGTCTGTCTGTCTGTCTGTCTGTCTGTCTGTCTGTCTGTCTGTCTGTCTGTCTGTCTGTCTGTCTGTCTGTCTGTCTGTCTGTCTGTCTGTCTGTCTGTCTGTCTGTCTGTCTGTCTGTCTGTCTGTCTGTCTGTCTGTCTGTCTGTCTGTCTGTCTGTCTGTCTGTCTGTCTGTCTGTCTGTCTGTCTGTCTGTCTGTCTGTCTGTCTGTCTGTCTGTCTGTCTGTCTGTCTGTCTGTCTGTCTGTCTGTCTGTCTGTCTGTCTGTCAGTCTGTCAGTCTGTCAGTCTGTCAGTCTGTCAGTCTGTCAGTCTGTCAGTCTGTCAGTCTGTCAGTCTGTCTGTCTGTCTGTCTGTCTGTCTGTCTGTCTGTCTGTCTGTCTGTCTGTCTGTCTGTCTGTCTGTCTGTCTGTCTGTCTGTCTGTCTGTCTGTCTGTCTGTCTGTCTGTCTGTATGTCTGTATGTCTGTATGTCTGTCTGTCTGTCTGTCTGTCTGTCTGTCTGTCTGTCTGTCTGTCTGTCTGTCTGTCTGTCTGTCTGTCTGTCTGTCTGTCTGTCTGTCTGTCTGTCTGTCTGTCTGTCTGTCTGTCTGTCTGTCTGTCTGTCTGTCTGTCTGTCTGTCTGTCTGTCTGTCTGTCTGTCTGTCTGTCTGTCTGTCTGTCTGTCTGTCTGTCTGTCTGTCTGTCTGTCTGTCTGTCTGTCTGTCTGTCTGTCTGTCTGTCTGTCTGTCTGTCTGTCTGTCTGTCTGGATTACTAAGACATTAATATAAACAATATGGATATCTAATGATAGATATTTCAAAGACATTTGCAACGACGTATATAAGACTATAGTAAGTTGGACCTACAATGGGTCAAAATCGGAAAAAAAATTTTTAACCCGAATTTTTTTTTTTTCAAAAAAAAAAAAATTAAAAAACAAAAAAAAATTTTATAAAATTTAAAAATTTTTTTTTTTTAAATTTAAAAAAAAAAAAATTTAAATTTAAAAAAAAAAAAATTAAAATAATAATCGAACAAAAAATGAAAAAAAAACTGGAAAAAAAATTAAATTTTGTTTACCTAAAAATATTTAAAATTTTGAAGTATAATTTGGTGAAGGGTATATAAGATTCGCCACAGCCGAATATAGCACTCTTACTTGTTTATATTAATTGTATACACATTATTGATCTGATTTACAATACAAACCTCTTTAGATTAATATTTTTAAGAATTACAATGATTCTAAATAGTAGAGGACGATGAGTTTACTGAAAAACTTTTTCAGAATAAATTGCACATAATGAAACTATTAAAAATTGATTTTTTGGTGAAAAAAAATTTGGGTTACAAAAAATTTTGTTCCCGATTTTGACCCATTGTAGGTCCGACTTATTATGGCTCGATAAAGAGTTTTTCCCTTTCGACTTAGATTTACACTGTTTAGTCTTATTATTTTAGGACTTTCTTCTTTGAAGCACAACAACAATTTTGTAAAACTAAGGTAAAACTTTAGTACTTTATTTGACAATATGACTTATAGCACACCGTGTGAATAGCCCAAATAAATATACGAAAAGTTCTTTGTAATGCAGACGATATATAGTAGGGATGCCAATCTCGATCCCGAAAATCCCAGGATTTTGTTATCAAATAAAACAATACTTTTTATTTTTAATATTAATATAGGACAGCGTCGCAGTGGGCAAGCAAATTCTGCTGACGTTACTTTGATACACATACACTATAAGCTTAATTGTGTGTTGTCTTATAATGATCATGTGTTTCTTGCTTTGTTTTCATCTCAGAGAACAAAATTAAATCAGTTGTGGTGTTGTTGTTATTTTTATTCCCCGCTGTTTTACCAACACAACCAAAGCTTTGATGGTATGTGTTTGAGCACCACTGATATAGGAGGAAGCAAACATTTTCGACAAAAATTATCCAGTTTCAATTGTAAATAACTTTTAAACTGCCTTACCAATTTTAATACGATTGGTATCATAGTAATGAACGTAGCAATACAAAAGTTATAAAAATTTCAGTTTTGTTATGGATTTATCACTGTTATAAAGTTCAGAATACGGGTATAAATATGAAATATCTTTTGTGTCAAATTTATTTTAATTCAATGCATTAGCTTGTGCTTTGTTATATTTTTACTTAAATATATTAACAAAATAAATAGTTTTTACTATTGAATTTTATATTTTTGAAGACCCAAAAAATCACGAAAAAACACGGGGTCCCGAAAAATCCCGGGATTTACATTTCTAAAATCCCGAATCCCGGGATTTGTAAAACCCAGTCCCGTTTGGCATCCCTAGTATATAGTAGTCATTAAAAAGTTAGTTATGGAGTAATTACAAGTTATTATCCATTTTTTGCTGGGTTACTAGAAAATTGTGACAAATTTAAAAAGTTGGCAACTCTGATACACGTCCGTTTGTGTGAATGAAAATTATAAATTTTATGTGTTTCTGTATGTATGAGAGTACATTTGTGTATTTCGTAATACAAATTGCTATTTACTTGTAACAATGTTTTTTATTCCCACCACCAAAAAGATGGGGGTATATTGAGTTTTTCATTCCGTTTGTAACATATCGAAATATTAGTCGTAGAACCAAAAAGTGTATATATGTATGTATATTCGTTATGGTTATATTTCCATGACTCCATGAAAAAATTACACACAGTGTAATTGATCATTGACGATATCGTTATTTATACAATTTTACACAGATCAGTTGTATTCTATTGATTTTTGTGACAATCAGTCTTTAATCCCATATAAGAGGCATAGATATCAACTCACAAAATTGTATGACTATCGCCCTTTAGTAGGTTATATCTTCCATATAAGGCCCAACATTGTTCTCCACCAAAAACATGGGATGTATTTATTTGATCAGTCCCTTTGTCGAAATATTTTTCGGAGTCCCACTGTCTGTTGAAGTCATTATATTATAGTGCCTACATTTTCACGAAAATATTATTTGTTAATTAGAAATGTTTGGTGAAATCGAGAAAAATCAAATTTCCAATGTTGAAACAATTGAAATAGGTGGAGACTAGGAATTCCGGACAGGGAATTCCGTTAAAAACATTTTTTGAACTTGACATTCTCTAAAAGATGCTTAAAGCTCCAAAACAAATGCAGAAATTCATACAACCCAAATAGACCAATAACAAGTTCATTATTCAGGGCTGTCACAGAATTCTATGCCGATCGAATTAACAGAATTAATTATAAATCGAGTCAATTTATCTTTTTATTAAAAAGTCTACATTCATAAAATTAAACAAGTAGAGAGAAAATACAAATTTTAAATATTTTTAGGTAAACAAAATTTATTTTTTTTTAGTTGTTTTTTTCATTTCTTGTAAATTTTTTTTTTCGAATTCTTATTTTAAAATTATTTTTTTTTAAATTTAAAAAAAAAATTTTTTGTTTTTTAAATTTATTTTTTTTTTGTCAAAAAAAAAATTCGGGTTAAAAAATATTTTTTCCAATTTTGATAAATTGTAGGTCCAACTTACTAAGGTCGTTGCAAAGGTCTTTGAAATATTTATCATTAGATATCCATATTGTCTATATTAATGACTTAATAATCCAGATATATGTGATAAAAAAAACTGGTCAAAAATCGAGGTTGTCCTGGTTTTTTGCTCATATCTCAGCCATTTGTGGATCGATTTTGCTGATTTTAAATAGGAAACTTCTCGAAAGCATGTCTGACAGAATTATTGAAGATTTGGATCCCGAAGATATCTGGGGTCAGACAGACAGACGGACATTGCTTAATCGACTCCGCTATCTATGTATAAGGATCCAGATTATATATACTTTATAGGGTCGGAAAATTATATTGTGGAAATTACAAACGGAATGACAAACTTATATATACCCTTCTCACGAAGGTGAAGGGTATATCTTAGGGATATCGTGTAATTTAAAAATTAATCCCGATTTCCCGGGAAATGAAAAAGTGCTGCTAAAGCTAAAATCTCGTAAAAAACAAATAACATTTAATTATTTTCTGGCAATAAAAGGCACACAACCAACGATGACCGTATTATGGTGGTGGTGGTGGTGGGTATATAAAATTCGGCACAGCCGAATATACTCTTACTTGTTTTTTGATTATTTGTTGTTGTTTGTGTTTTTGGTTAGTTATTATATTTTTGTTGTTGTTTTTTCTCTAGGTTTTGTTGTTTAAATGATCTATTGTTTTCATTGTTCTGTTTGGCTGTCTATGGGGGTTTGGTTTGACGGAGTCCCTGGTTGCGCGCGCATAACAGTAAATTTTGGACACATAGAGAACAAAAACAAAGCACATATATTGGTGCAGGTTTTTGTCTTTGTCTGATACGATGCCTTAGTGGAAAACAAAAAGTTTTCATTGTTTTAGACAACAAATGAAAAACAATGAACGACGATATCAAGCAGCCGAAGTCTTTCTCGTTGGGTGACTGGGTTTTACTGATGATTGAATATGCTCATAAAGCGTGTAATTGCCAAAACAATTGGCTGAAACTAAAGTTTTTTGTGTAAGTGCTCCTAGCAAATTGCTAGCTAGCAAGGGAGGAGTCTACTCTAGACACACATACACAAACACACATGTAAGCTCTCACGTTTTACTCATACATATGTACATATCTCAACAAACTTGTAGAAAATGTTGAAAACAAAAGACTACTACTACCGTCTTTTGTTTGGACATATTTATAATGGATGGATGACAGGCAACATGGATGGATGGATGGATGTATGAATGGAGAAATGATTGAAGGAATAGTACGATTAATGTACCACATGCAGATGCAAGGATGTATAAGAAGCTAGATAAAAGGATAAATGAATGAATAAATATTTGGGTGTTTTAAAAACAATTGTGGGCCTACAACTCTTGTGAACATATTGATGAACTAATCAGTATGACGAAGTTTATCACATGGCAAATACTCAGGGAACGCTCACACACACACGCACGCACACACACACTTCAAGTACGTGTGTATGTACTAGAAACTAACACCGTATATAATCATCTAATGACATGTGCATTCTTCTATTGATTTTCTTATGATTTATTATTTCCATCCTTTTATTGTCATTATTATGCCTTTATGGTAATGATGAATCAATAATAATAATAATAAAAACAGCAATGATGCTTTCTTCCAATAACGTAGCACACGCCCACAATAACAAAAACAAACAACTTTTACACACACACACATTTACATATGTACTTACATACTAACATACAACAAAAACAAAACAATCAAAACAAACAAAACAATCTAAACATACTACAAGAACAACAACATACATACATACCTACTATTCTTTAATACACTTGTTCATTCATTCATACATTTCATCCTTCCAAATGTTCGTTCCTTCGTTCGTTTGTTTGTTTGTTCGTTCGTTCATTCTTTCGTTGGTTCGTTCATTCATTGTTTTGGCAAACGACGATATTTGCTGCTGCAAGTGAGCACACAATACGTTAACCCACAATATACCAATAACAAAATAGTACAGATAAGCGACAACAACAGCAACAACAACATCATCATCATCATCAACAACAATAGCAACCAAACAAACAAATGCTTACTTTGTAGTCAAGTCGTCCACTAAAAACAATGGGGAAAATAGAATGAAATTCACACACAAACATCTCACATCCATACATACAAACATACCTACATACGTACCTACATATACAGTCAGTCACAAACACAAAAAAATAAGTACAATGTAACAACAGCAGATCATAGCACCACACCGCAATCAACAATGTGGATTCAAAATTTTCTCCGGTAGTAATACGATTTACATTCGAAATACAAAAAAACAAAAAACAAAAAAAAACACACTCAAAACAACAAGTGCATACCCAAAGGTGGTGGTATGACGCACAGTGTAATGAAACCAAATGATATGATATCTATATTTATAGCAATATTTATACTTACGGTTATCCAGAAAATTTTAAATCAAAAACTCTTTATTTTAGAATCAACGGAGACTTTTATTATACCCTTCACCTTCGTGAATAATTATAATTAAAAAAAACAATATAATTTTCCGACCCTATAAAGTATATATGTATGTATATTCTGGATCCTTATAGATAGCGGAGTCGATTAAGCCATGTCCGTCTTTCTGTCGGTTGAAATCAATTTTCTAAAGACCATAGATATCTTCGGGATCCAATAATTCTGTCAAACATACTTTCGAGAAGTTTCATATTTAAAATCTGCAAAATCGGTCCACAAATGGCTGAGATATGAGGAAAAAACCAGGACAGAATAAAATTTTAAAATTTAAAAAAAATTATTTTAAATAACAATTCAAAAAAAATGTTTTTTTCAAAAAATTAAAAAAACAACTTTGGAAAAAAATTTTGTTTACCTAAAAATATTTATAATTTGTATTTTGAGGTATAAGTTGGTGAAGGGTATATAAGATTCGGCACAGACGAATATAGCCTCTTACTTGTATAACAATAGATTCATATTGACGTGCTCTGTCAGAATCTATGGTTATATCAAAAAAATTATCTCAACTCCACAGTAAACAGTTATTTTCCAACGTATAAATAAAAGATATAATGAGTGTCAGATAGATTCATTAATAAATGGAATCAAACAACAGCAAATTAAAATCCCACTTGTTTTTATTATACCCACTTGTTCGTGAGAAGGTTCCATTTGTAATTTCCACAATATAATTTTCCGATACTATAAAGTATATATATATTCTGGATCCTTATAGATAGCGGAGTCGATTAAGCCATGTCCGTCTGTCTGTTGAAATCAACTTTACGAAGCCCCCAAATAGCTTACATACACGATTCATACATCAATATCTCCGGAATTCTTCCGGCTCGATTGCTATTTAAAATAGAGAAAATCGGACAAACCAGGACAACCTCGATTTTTGGCCCATATCTGGATTACTAAGTCATTAATATAGACAATATGGATATCTAATGATAGATATTTCAAAGACCTTTGAAACGACGTCTATAAGACCATAGAAAGTTTTTTCACTAAATATTAAAAAAAAAATTTAAAAATAAAAAAAAATTTGGAAATTTTAAAAAAAAATTAAAAAAATTTTTTTTACAAAATATTAAAAAAACAATTTTGGAAAAAAAATAAGTTTTGTTTACCTAAAAATATTTAAAATTTTTATTTTGAAGTATAATTTAGTGATAATTTCGGCACAGACGAATATAGCTCTCTTACTTGTTTTAATGACAATTTATTTAATTTCAATGCAAGATTCTTTACGAATTGTAATTCTTTTTTTAAAAATTTGATATTGGGGTTTTGAAACTGCCGTTAAAAAAATTAAATTTTTTTGGTCATACCTGGGAATAGGTTAATGGTATCCTACGAAGACAAAAACTCATATACAAGTAACTACAGATATATTTTAAGTAAAAATTAGCTTTTATTTTTATATTTCTCAAAATATGTTAATTTTGTTCACATACAAGGTGGCGCAAAAGTAAACTTCCGATGTTTTTGGCTGTAATTAAATAATTAAAATAAATAGACAGTAATATTCCGCGTTCTGGAGCAGTGTAGCGTAACATTATTTATTAACGTGTATTTCGAATGTGTTTACTACACAAATGTCAAAACAGAACTGACATTAGGGGCCAATCGCAAAATTTATAGCATTTTCTGATAGGAGGATTACTTTTGCGCCACCTTGTATTTCTTGTTCCAGTGGCCTGGGAAATTTTTAATAACATTATGTAACATTTCTGAAAAGGACTTTGTACACTAAGCTAACGAAATGAATAATAAAATAAAATTTTTAGAAGAAAACACACTAATGAAGTCAAATTCAATCAAATTCAATTTAACGTTTGGTAAAATCATCACTATGTTTATAGTGAATCATTATTAAGATTTAGCTTAACTTCTAGAATTATGCGGAATTCAATTTTTAATAGTTCATTATGTGCAATTTATTCTGAAAAAGTTTTTCAGTAAACTCATCGTCCTCTACTATTTAGAATCATTGTAATTCTTAAAAATATTAATCTAAAGAGGTTTGTATTGTAATCCAGCAGTTTAGTTTTCAAATCAGACCAATAAATGTGTATACAATGAATATAAGAAATGCACAAAAACATGAGATTTATTAATTTTAGTCCAAAATTTTAAAAACCGTTTAACCGAGAGTGATAAAAACCTGTTAACCGAAAATCAACATTTTAAATTAACCGGTTCGCAAAAATGCACAAAAACATGAGATTTATTAATTTTAGACCCAAATTTTAAAAACCGTTTAACCGAGAGTGATAAAAACCGGGTAAACCGGTTAACCGAAAATCAACATTTTAAATTAACCGGTTCGCAAAAAAACGAGATTTCGGGCTTTTTGAGTTAGCCTTGTTAAATGTTCAATGTACCTTGGTGTTGTGCACTTGTGCACTTTTCGACCCGTTTTGTAACACTGTGTGGTGGATGCTGGTTGTTACACTCAGTCACCACACACACACATTCATACAAATGTACACGTTTGCTTCTTCATCACATCATGCTCATTCGTAACGTCGGTATCAGTGTTGCCAGGGTAGGCTAAATTTATTGAGCAGACCTTGGTTTTGTATACAAAAATTCTAAATACAGATGTAGTTGCTTGTGATTGTTTTCATAGTTTTATTGCGAAATTCTGTTAAAGTCCCTTAAATATTCTAAAGTGTATGAAAGAAAATTGTAAGGATTTTTTTTAATTTTTGAAATTTATATATGTAACTTTTTCCCTCGATATACCAAAACTTGTCCGGAATTGGACTTTTCTAACTTCTAGCATGAAGTTAGTTTTAAGCAAGACGAATTTATTTACAGCTAGACTCAATTCTACAAAAAACAACATGGATTTTGTTTTTGTAAAAATATTTACTAGCTGCCAAACAGCTAAAAAAAAAACAGCTGGCTGCAAAATAAATAAAGATATGAAATTTACTTTTACGGAGAACAGCAAAAAATAGACAGGTTTTTTGTACATGTACATTACATACTTAGAACTTTCGCATTTCCGAAAAGGATCTAGGATTTTCTAGGTGGTAATAAATTTGACATAAGACACACATCCGTGACATTATGTGCATTTAAAGTGCTAAAAATTTGCACTAATTTTTCATATACTTAATGACGAATTTTTGAAATTACACAACCGTATCGATACTAAATAAACGTTAAAAACTAAAAAAGTTTCTACAGAAGAAAAAATTATATTTTTTTATTGTTACAAACAAATTTTAATGGAACAAATATCAGTTTCAAGATAAACTTATTATTAACATAAATGCAAAAAATCCAAAATCTATTTCTTTACTTATTCGGGACCATTTTATCAAAAGAAATATCTCAATAAATTTTTAAAAAGATTTAAATAAATGTTGACACAAAAATACAGAAAGTAAGTATGAATTTATTACTACAGCTAATATTATTTAAACATGTTTCTCTTGTTTCACCTGTATGGGGTGAAATCATGGACCGTTATTGCACATTTTCAATACCAAACCAGCTAACTCCTTTCGCTTGGGCCCTATCGTGTTTTCAATAAAAATTTATAAGAAAAATATTTTTGGGTGAGAAAAAATGGAAGTAAAAAATATTTTCACGATTTTAACCCCATTGTAGGTCCGACTTACTTTGGCCATTGCAAAGGTCTTTGAAATATGTATCTATTGTTATACACTTCACCTTCGTGAGAGAGATATACATATGTATATGTCAATCCGTTTGTAATTTCCACTATACATATAATATTCCGACCCTATAAAGTATTTATATTCTGGATCCTTATAGATAGCGGAGTCGATTAAGCCATGTCCGTCTGTCTGTTGAAATCAATTTTCTGAAGACCCCAGATATATTCGGGATCCAAATCTTCAATAATTCTGTCAGAAATGCTTTCGAGAAGTTTCCTATTTAAAATCAGCAAAATCAGTCAACAGCTGAGATATGAGCAAAAAACCAGGACAACCTCTTTTGTTTACCTAAATTTATTTAAAATTCGTATTTTGAAGTATAATTTGGTGAAGGGTATATAAGATTCGGCACAACCGAATATAGCTCTCTTACGTGTTGGATATCCACATTGTCTATATTAATTCAGATATATGTAGATACAAAAATCCTGTCCTAGTTTTTCCTTATATCTCAGTCATATCGATTTCCCGATATATTGATGTATATGTACATTAGAGTGACAGCCGATTTTTTTTTTTTAGATTTCAAAGAGTGCCGGGTGGAATATTGTGACACTAGGCCTAAATGTTAAGTGCTGAAAATTTGAGCCTAATCGGGCAACGATTTCTGGACGCGCATCGAGGTCAAAGTTCAGATATATGCAAAATTGTACTGTTAATATGGAATAAATAGGTGAAACTCGTTAGCTTTCTGCATTGTTTTCTAGAAATATGTAGATTTATTTATATTAATGAATATTACATTAAAAAAAAAGTTTTGGAAATTAACCCTGTATCTCCTTTGGTTCAAAATGACCCAAAAACTGTATTATCGCCAAAATTAGAGAAAAATGCAAATTTTTCAGTTTTTGAAAAAAATTTGCTACTAAATAAATACTTTTGCAATTGAATGCAAAAGAATCGAAATATGTACGTAATTATCGTTGTAATGAGATATAAATGACAAAATTTGATTAAAAAATGTTAAAGTTATTACAAATTCTCCAGACCATTACCGTGTTTCAGACCACTTGAACAAAAAATTTAGAAAAAAAATTTAGATATTTCGAGAAAAATTAAAATAAAAGCTCATTTTTACTTAAAATATGTCCATATTTACTTGTATATGAGTTTTTGTCTTCGTAGGATACCGTTAACCTATTCGCAGGTATGGCCAAAAAAATTAATTTTTTTAACGGCTGTTTCAAAACTCCATTTTCAAATTTTTAAAAATTTTGTTAAACAAATTTCATTTTTTTTCGATCATCACATTGGGGTTTATTGAGATCAAAATAGGGAATAAAAATATGAAAAAATTATGTCAATACCTCTTACAGTTTTTCCGTACCTGCGATTGAAATTTTGCGTTTTTCAAGAAAAACTAATTTTTTGTCCATATTTAGGCGAATGAGTCCAATTTCCTTACTGTTATAAATTTTAAGTAAAACTTATTCACAGTATTATAATCCTGGTAATTTTAAATATGGTCTGAAAGTTTTACTAACATCGGAAAACGTTAACCTTAAAATCGTGAAGGTCAAAGGTCAAATTTTTCAATATTTGGAATTTCTAATGAAAAGATAGCGAAATGTTATATATTTTTGGGCCGATTTTAATGCAACTTAAGGAAAATATAACATAAAGTCCAGAATTTAAAATAACAGCACTAAAATGGAAATTAACCCTTAGCAGCACTTGGGGTCCAAATTATTCTCAACTTTTAAAATCAAGAAAAACACAACCGTTTTGACCCCAAGTCCTCTTAAAGGTTAAAATTCATTTTTGCACTGTTGTTGTAAATGCTAGACCCCAATATATATTTTCCTCAAGTTTCATGAAAATCGGCCCAAAAATATGTAACATTTCGCTATCTTTTCATTAGAAATTCCAAATATTGAAAAATTTGGCATTTGACCTTCACGATTCAAAGGTTATCGTTTTCCGATTTTAGTAAAACTTTCAGAACATATTTAAAATTACAAGGACTATAATATTATGAATAGGTTTTACTTAAAATTTATAACAGTAAGGAAATTGGACTCATTCGCCTAAATATGGACAAAAAATTAGTTTTTCTTGAAAAACGCAAAATTTCAATCGCAGGTACGGAAAAACTGTAAGAGGTATTGACATAATTTTTTCATATTTTTATTCCCTATTTTGATCTCAATAAACCCCAATGTGATGATCGGAAAAAACTGAAATTTGTTTAACAAAATTTTTAAAAATTTGAAAATGGAGTTTTGAAACAGCCGTTAAAAAAATTATTTTTTTTGGCCATACCTGCGAATAGGTTAACGGTATCCTACGAAGACAAAAACTCATATACAAGTAAATATGGACATATTTTAAGTAAAAATGAGCTTTTATTTTAATTTTTCTCGAAATATCTAAATTTTGTTTCTAAATTTTTTGTTCAAGTGGTCTGAAACACGGTAATGGTCTGGAGAATTTGTAATAACTTTAACATTTTTTAATCAAATTTTGTCATTTATATCTCATTACAACGATAATTACGTACATATTTCGATTCTTTTGCATTCAATTGCAAAAGTATTTATTTAGCAGCAAATTTTTTTCAAAAACTGAAAAATTTGCATTTTTCTCTAATTTTGGCGATAATACAGTTTTTGGGTCATTTTGAACCAAAGGAGATACAGGGTTAATTTCCAAAACTTTTTTTTAATGTAATATTCATTAATATAAATAAATCTACATATTTCTAGAAAACAATGCAGAAAGTTAACGAGTTTCACCTATTTATTCCATATTAACAGTAAAATTTTGCATATATCTGAACTTTGACCTCGATGCGCGTCCAGAAATCGTTGCCCGATTTGGCTCAAATTTTCAGCACTTAACATTTAGGCTTAGTGTCACAATATTCCACCCGGCACTCTTCAAAATTTTAACAAAAAATTTTTTCCATACAACTGATTGTCACTCTAATGTACATATATATAACTATATACTTTGTGCGGTAGCAAATGAAAAATGTAGAAATTACAAACGAAATGCCAAACTTATTCTAAAAAGCATTTAGCACATTTTTTTTAAAAACAAGTAAGAGAGCTTATATTCGAATCTTATATACCCTTCACCAAATTATACTTAAAAATACGAATTTTAAATATTTTTAGGTAAACAAAATTAATTTTTTAGTTGTTTTTTTTTTGTAAAAAATTTTTTTGAATTGTTATTTTAAATTTTTTTTTGGTTTTTCGGGTTAAAAAATCCTATATATGTCGTTGCAAAGGTCTTTGAAATATCTATCATTAGATATCCATATTGCCTATATTAATGACTTAGTAATCCAGATATAGGTCAAAAATCGAGTTTGTCATGTTTTTTTCTTCATATCTCAGCCATTTGTGGACCGATTTTACTGATTTTAAATAGGACACTTCTCGGAAGCATATCTGACAGAATAATTAAAGATTTGGATCCCGAAGATATCTGGGGTCTTCAGAAAATTGATTTTAACAGACAGACGGAGAGACATACAGACGGACATGGCTCAATCGACTCCGCTATCTATAAGGATCCAGAATATAAATACTTTATAGGGTCGGAAAATTATATTGTGGAAATTACAAACGGAATGACAAACTTATATAAACCCTTCTCACGAAGTGTATATATCCATATATATCCAAATTTGTGTGATTTGGAAGTTGCGTCGATTTAGTTTCAGTTTGCGTTGCATGGCTTCGAAGTTGCGTCGTTAGTGCTTCGAATTGCATCGTTTTTGTTTCAGTTTGCGTCGCATGACTTCGAAGTTGCGTCGTTAGTACTTCGATTTGCGCCGTTAATATGAAAATGTTTGTATTGAAAAAAATTTCAATTTCAGCAAAAATTATGAATCTAGGAACCAATTAAATGAAAATCAACACAAATGTATGGAAAATCGTGCTTCGTTTGTGTCGTTTCGGATTGCATCGCGTTTCTCCAGGCCCAATTAGGGACGCAACCCGGGGTATTAGTGTATGTACATTTTTATTAAACAAAGTAGTGCTGAATGTAGCACTGAAATTGCTAAAATGGCAACACATCCATCTACAATGTGGATGGATATCTTTTGTTCAATTTTGAGAGTTGTTTGTTTTTCAGTGAGACATTGCCTTCGTTGTTGAACGTGTGTGTTCAGACACGCGCGTACGCATGTATGCATATTTTTGTGCCATGCAGCAGCAAGTAAGGAAGGCCTGTGTCTGTGATTACTTGTTATTTGTTTGATTTTTATATACATACATACATATTTATTTATATGTAGTATGTTGTTGTTTTCTTATTATTATTGTCGTCGTTATATTGTTGGTGTTGCCGTTCCTTTTGCTAGTGTTCAGCCATTCGCAAATTAACGCGCAACGACTTGAGTAGTCAAGTTAGTTAAGCCAGCCAGTCAAGCCATTAGTCGTTAAGTCTTACGCTTAGTTTTAACAACAAACAAGTTCTCTTCTCATGCCGACCGATTCATGTGTAACAACAACCGTTAGTTATTATTATTATTTTTAAAAAAACATCATCGTCAGTCAGTCCGTCAACGTGTAAATACATTTATGTTGCAAACCACTACAACAACAACATCAGCAACAGCAACTATGACAACAACAACAACAGCATGCCATAACACAAAATAAAAACTATTATTATTGTGGCAAGTGCAAGAAAACAAACAAACAAAACAAAACACAAACAAACCAATTTTAAAAACTACACGCGCTAAGTTAAAAAAAAAGTAAATAAATAAACTAAATCATAAAACAATCGAAAATTCTAAATGCCACACTTTAGATTCAAATATCGTTGACTGCCAAGCCGCAAGTTTAGCAACGATCGGTCGATTAACCAACCAACCAGCCAGCCTGTGTCCATGTGCCATGATTTGAACGAAATTTGTCTTCTGTTGCAATGCTCGAGGTGAGAAAACAGCAGCATCTTTTATATTCTATATGAAGCGAAAATAATTCAAGTTAAATTAACAAAAACATACAAAGAAAATAATCAAAATAACGGTCACTTATGAGAAATAAAAATAATTGATCGTGCACCTTAATTTAAGAAAACCTAAAAGTAATAACAACTAAATAATCGAATCAAACGCAATGTATACGTACGTACGTACGTACTAGTGATAGTTAGATTGATTGATTGGTCAATAGTTTAAAACAAATTAATTCCCTGGCAGTTAAGAATATAAAACATAACAAATTAAAAAATAATACAAAATAAAAAGATAAATAAAAATCATATACCTTTTAGTAGGTTAGTCAAAGTAAAAAACAAACAGCAGCAGCAGCTTTTAAATTAACAAAAAACTTACAAAGAAAATAATCAATATAACGATCAATTTTGAGAAATAAAATTAATTGATCGTGCACCTTAATTTAAGAAAACATAAAAGTAATAACAACTAAATAACTAATCGAATTATACGGAATGTGTGCGAACTAGTGATAGATTGAGTAGTTAATAATTTAAAAACAAACAAACAAATTCCCTGACAGTTCAGAATAACAAACATAACAACTAAAAAAAGATAAATAAAAATCATATACCAATTTGTAAGCATCTTTTAACTTCAATTCGAGGCGAACATAATTCAAGTTAAATTAACAAAAACTTAAAAAGAAAATAATCAAAATAACGGTCGTCAGTTTTGAGAAATGAAAACAACTGATGAAAACATAACAAATAAATAATCGAATTAAATGGAATGAGTACGTACTAGTGATAGTTTGAGTAGGTAATAAAACAAACAATTCCGACAAAAAAAAAAATTAAATAAAAATCATAAAATTTGGTATTTGGTGAATTTACGTGAAAAATGCAATAAACATAATAAATAATAAATAATGTGTTTTTGGTTGTGAGTAGAAAAACGTTAGAAATAAATAAGTTAATAATATTATCTAATTGTGTTATTTCCCCATACAAATAGCACTACAAAGTACAATAACAACAACTCTATTTCTAACGAATATGTACAAGCCAGAGTAAACTATTGTCAGTCATAAACCAAGTGTGTGCCCTTCAAAAACCAACCACAAAAATAAACAATCAAATACAACTCTTAGACATTCATGCCCGATAATCTGGGATCCGTTTTGAACCAGGTAAATACACAAAAATCACGTAACGTATTATTTTTCAAATAATGTTGCCCTAAAACATATGGGCAATTCCATATCATACCTATAGAGTGGAATAGATTTGGCAAAAATAAGAGTATCTGAAAAATAATTTGGTCTTTATGTTCCATTCCAGAGGGTACTACATATATTTTAAAATAATAAAAATGTTCTTTCGAAATATTGTTGTCCAAAATATTGAGCGAAATAAAGGTATATCGTACGTGACATAAAATAGAACTCATTTTGAGGTACATGTAGAAATATGCGAAAATATTCGAATCGTGAGAGGCGTTATGTTTTCTTTTAATTTCTTGCACTAAACGTAATATTTTTGTTTACAATCCGTCATATATTTAAATAAAAACAATCTTTGGATGATTTTATAATAAATACAATTTAATATCGTACGTGACATACCGTACGTGACAGATTTTTCTCTTATAATAAAACATTATATATTCTGTAAATAAAAAAGTGAATAGAAAATATACATTCGGTTTCAATAAACAATTTGACAATAGCAAAAAAACAATCATTGTTTCAATTCATTTCATACTATATGCTAATTGGGAGCTTCGTTTTAACCGCAATTTTAGCCTAAAAAATTAAATATAATCGGTTTAAACTATTATTTTTGTCTTTAACCCTCCGTTAGTCGCAACTGATCTTGTTGATACAGGCAAACTTTTTTATTGTTAATTTTTTAAACACCCTAAGTTTTAAGCTATTTTTTGATAAAAATATATTTATACTGCAATTTTATTTGTATTATTCTTTTAAATACTTTGAATTTAACCCTTTGTCGACCGACGGTACTTATACGTACCATAACAAAATAAGCTTGCAAAATGAAAACTAAACATATTTTGACCCTTTATGCCCAAAAGTACTTTGAAATACACTATCATCTTTGGAATAATATATTTTTTTTTACCTATTGGCATATTCGCTTACCCAGAATAACGGTGAATTATTTCATGTTCTCATTGTGGTGTTTATTTATGTTGTAATGACAGAAAATACTGTTGCGTAAAATACCATAAAATAGACTTGTAATAGGAAATTTTATAAATGTTACAAAACTAATCAATATATTAATAAAATGTAAACAAAATTTTATGAGTTTTTTTTATCTTTTGGCTGATGCTGACCCAACGGTACCAAGTCCCTTTCGGAACCTTTGCAGGTCCTTCACAAAGTTGAAATTTTTGTAAATTTGTAAATAACTTTCTGAAGAGATTATTTTCAAACGCGTCTTTCTTTTATTGATATCATTTTGATACATTGCGACTAATCTCTATTGAAAATGATTGCGACTAACGGAGGGTTAAAATGTTGTAATATGATCTAAATACTTTCACATAGTAACATTTTATTATTTTCTTCTATTCAAATCATCTTGAAAAAAAAGTTTCAAGGGTTTTGTGTTTACAGTCGTGGTAGCGATTCTCGTGGAATTTCCCATATACAACAAGTTTCACAATCAACTGCACTGTTTAAACTAGAGTTTTGTGTTCGGTTTTAATAGAAACCGAAACCGCGTTTTTTTCAAGGCCTAAAACCGAAACCGACAATTATTCTTCGGTTTTTACTTTTAACCTATTTTCAGTAGAAAAATTTAAAATTTAGAAATGAAAAACAAAATTTTTCATCCAAAGATTCATCAAAGTATTTCCTCACAATTAAAATTCAAATGACTGTGTTTTTAACAAAGAATTGTTTATTTTCAAATATCCAATAAAAGTATGGAGTACTGGCTGACCCGGTGCTGACCCCAATTAGAAGAAAGAAATAGTACTACATATCAAGTCTGCCTTTGTGAATCATCATCATCATAATATTAATAGGCAAGTCGATTTCTTTAGACCCCTTTTACGCTCACATTATACATTCAATTTGGGCAAGAAATATACCATTTTAAAGGGATTTATTCACAGAAGTGCCGAATATACATATATTTTATTGAAATCGGTTCAGTTTTTAGGAGTTAAAATCGTTTAAATATGTTACTAATACATATGCAAAAACGTGTACATGTGAACCGTAAGCTAAAAAGTAAACAAAGCAATGCGTGTTTGCCCAATTTTATTTTCTAACTCCCATATGCATAAACAATTTTTAAATTTGTCAAAGGATTATAAACAAATTTTGAATGGAAATTTTGTTTTATAAATCTGTTTATGCATATGGGGGTAAATATGTAATTGTACATACATACATATGTAAGTAAATAGTTATTTTATAATATGTGCGAACTATAATTGTGACGGTTTTCAAACTTCATACGAATCAATTACTTATCACTGCATGAAGTTTAATCAAAAATGGGACGGGCCGGAAAAAATGTTGAGTCACCTCCCATACAAAGTAAATAGTTATTTCTAAATATATTGTGAACTATAATTGAAAGATTCTTCAAACTTAGTCTAAATGGCTATTTTATAATTTTGCATAGTTTCACTGAAATTGTTCGGGATTGAAATAGTGGGCGTGGCAGTTCTGTAGTTCTGCAGAACCATAATTGTAAAAGTGTTTAAACTTTTAGCTTATTACTAAAAAGCTAACTTTTATATTATTACTGTGCGGAGTTTAGCTGAATATAGACGAAATTAAATTAGAGGGCATAGCACCCAAAATGGGAGGGGTCGGATAAGGAGGTGAGTCACCTCCCATACAAAGTAATAATTGCAAGGTTCTTCAAACTTTGTCCGCATAGCTCTCTTACCATTTTACACAGATTGGCTGAAAATGGTCGGGATTGCATTAGTGGTTGTGGCACAAAGTAAATAATTAATTTTTAATATCTGGAGAACTTTAATTCTAAGGGCCATTATTACAACTTGCCTTTAAGTTCGTAATAGTAAAAATTAACTTTAAGGGTACCTTTTTCTATTACTTAAAGTTAGCTTTTACTATTACGAACTTAAAGGCAAGTTGTAAAAGAATTTAAACTCTGTATCAAGCAATTTATTACCATTCTACGCAGGTTAGCTAAAAACGAATTTATTCCTGCATGATCGGCTTAGTAGGAATGACACCTCCCTTATAAAGGAAAGTTAAAGTAAAGCTTGATATTTACATAAAAGGTTTAAAAATGGGTGGCATCAGAGCAGTGGAGTGGTATCTCCCATACAAAATTAGTTAGTTATTTTCGAATATCAAGTGAACTGTAATTGAGAGATTTTCAAATTTTGTATGTGTTATTTTCGTATTTCCATTCATATTTTTTTAATTTTACTTGGGTAGGGGCGAAGTGCACCGGGTTATGCTAGTTAATAATAATTCAGGATAATTCTAGTTTCAAGTTTATTGGTTCATTGTAATGTCGATTCTAGCTCATTCTAAACCAGAAATGCGCAGCCCATACCACAATTGTGGAAAATAAAATCACACGTATTCTTATGCTCTTACATTTTAGTAGTCGTTGTCCACTCAACGAGACAACTAGGAATACGCATGAGCACTGGTGTATGACTTTTTCTTTATTTTTTCAGTTTTAGTATTTGTGTGTTTGTAGGTGCACTGAATAAAATAAAGAATTGAATGTGTTGGTGAGAGTAAGTGTATTGGTGAGAGGATTTATTTTTGCGAACCTCTGTTCTAAACGTATTATTAGTCAGCCCAATTATGAATAAAAATTCCCCGGGAGTTTTTCCCCTTTTCTCATTTTTCCTATTCAAATTCAATGGGAAAAAACTCCCGGGGAACAAACTCCCGCGGAATTTTTTATTCATAATTGGGCTGAGTATAAAAAAAAGTACCATAAATACCCACATTTTGTATTCCCACACAGCATCATGAATGCCTAATTTCATATTTCTGGGCCCCTTATTATTGAAACTGCAAAATAAATGTACCACTAAAGTCACATTTTGCGAATTCTAACTCATTCAGAATCGTGTGTGTCTAATTTTTAGGTTTATTATTATAATATATTCGAAAAGTACTGTTACAATAAAGAAATAGTACTATAGCCAACTATTATGTACATACATAAGTAAAATAATTTAATATAATAAAAAGTACAATTTGAAGACAAAGTACCAATTTTCCATAATTGAACCCTAAAGTAATTTCCGGATTATAGGTTCAATATTATAGAAAATTCAAAAAGTACCATTTTGAAGAACGAAAAAGTACTACTTAATTTGGTTTAGTTACCCCTATGAAATTTTAACAGATTATGTAAACGATCCTAAATTATCGATTTGAAATTTTAACAAAACTAGTAGACCGTCCCCCGGCTTCGCCCGGTAGCTATTTACTAATGTTAGTTCTTCAAGTTTCTCCAACCCTGCCTGTTCTTATTTATTTGCAAATAAAATGTCCAAATTTGTACTGCATACTTTAGGGGACTTTTTTTATTACAGTTGACTGAACTCCAAAAAACAATTGCCGAGTTTTACCCGGAATTTTTGATTTTTTTTCTTTACAAACCATCTCCTGATGGTTTTGAATTTCGAATCGAATAAAAAAAATCGGCCAAATCGCTCCAGCAGTTCTCACGTGATGCCATTACATACATGGCCCATTTCATTTTTATATATATGAAAGAAGAAGATAGATAGATAAAATGGACTTTTGCATTTAATATTAACCATTCCTAACTACTAAAAACCAAAATTTTTTAGCTGTGTATACTTTATTGGACATTTTATGTCGGTTAACCGGAACATTGGTAAGTGTTTTTAAATATTATTTACATGACTTTTATTCGGGATTCCTCGCCTAGAGGCTCTGCCTTAATATTTCCAGAAAGCAGTACGCAATTATTCGATTTACTTTAATGCATTTGTCACCGCATAGTAAGGTCGTCCACGGTTGCTTGGTTAGCGGGTTATGTGTTTCTTTCATTATTTCAACAACAACAAAAATTCATTGAAAAATATTACCAAATTTTCTCAATCCATAACTATGTTTACAGCTTATGTAGGTATCTGCTTATTTCTAGTGGTGGAAAATATTTGGAGTATATTCGTTGACGAAACTCATCAAATATCTGAGCATAGTTGCAGACTCAATGCCTTATTAGGCCAATTAATGTACTTCTGTAATTTCTTTAAAAATACTATTTCCGTCATTTTATTTACAGTAAATATCACCATCTCCCCCCAATATACTATGTATGTTGCAATTTTTCGTACTGAAGCCCCCTGCAACGACATGCCTAGATGGTACAACACAATTGCGAGTTTAAAATTGAACTTTTTGTACCTTTAAAAATTATATCGTTTGAAAATGTAGTTTAATGGACACTATTTTTTCATCAATACATGTCACTAATCGATGTCTACTCTGTCTATAAATGTAAAAACCTTTAAAATTTACATCTCATGATGAGCAAATTATATACATTTAACCAAATTTCAAGTATTTCAATATTTAACAATAACACAGGTCAACAGCAAAAAAAAGCTTTACATAAAAATCGATTAAATATTTTCGAATTTATTCACAATTAAGTGAATTCGCTCATTTTCACAAAATTTTACTTTTTTGTTTGATATACATAAAATTGTGTAGTTAATGTTCTTCTTGCGATTGATTGAATTTTGAAAACATTTTCCCCATGCTATGTACAAATTTTCACATATATCGGCTCAGTAGTTTCGGAGTTATAATAACAAATTTAAGCAAAAAATATTGTTACGTTTTAACCTTTTCAAAATGTTGGTTTATTTCCTTTAAATAAACCGGATACTTTTGATTGCAAATAAAAGCCGTTTAGTAGTTTGAAAATTGTAACAACTCTTTATTTATTTAAAATGTACAACAACAGAATTAAATAGTCACTCAATGTTTTTTTTTATACACGTTTATAAATTCTCAGAAATACAGACACACTTTATAATGTACACGAATTCACTTGAAAAATACAGCACACTTTAAGGCACTCAGTTGATGTTTATTCAAATAGCGTCTCTGATAAACTCACTAATGACTGCAACCTCTGCCACTATTTATAACACTGCCATCTGCACTCTAGATTGCTCTTTAACTGTCAAAGTTCGAATATTCTAGATCTTACTAATACATACGCCATATGTGGTGTACTTTCTACAATGTTCTTTAACTGAATATTCGAATTCGAATATACAGCGTTGCCAACTTACGATCAAATCAACTGAAAGCTTTTATTTAATAATGCCCACAGATATGTTACAGTTTGCTATTACAGCACTGTTATTTGAAAGCATTATGCTACTTTTAAATCAGCCCTTAAAATCGTTATATTTGAATTCAAGTACAATTTCGTAACAATATATTTTTTACGTAAAAAATGCATTTTTTTTTTTGGTTTTATAAAAATCATGAAAAATCGAAATCAGCAGAAATTGTTCAAATTTATTACATTATCAAAAAGCCACATGTAATAGGAACAAAATGAGATATCGATCATAAAAATCGATTGATTATTTTCGAATTTATTCACAATTAAGTGAATTAGCTTATTTTCAGAAAATTATATGTGCGTACAAGCAAGCGTGTACTTTGAATGCACATTTTACATGTGTTTTGTTTTTGTTAAAATTTTTGTTACAATAAGATTAAAGGTTATGTAAATTTGAACTTTTCCAAGTTTATTTCAGTTATATCGGACTAATCCTTTTTGAGTTATCATAAATTATGTGCAGAAACATCTACAAAATTTCGCAATTTTAGAAAAAAAATTTCTCCATAGAATTTAAAATTTGGACCACATTTGTACTACTGGAACCACAATACATCAAAATTGTGTAGTGGTTTAAAAAGCCTTTAAAATTTTTTCGATTTTATTGTCCTGTGTAATCACGATATACAGCGGTTATTTTTAATTTTATAACCAGATAACCTGATAAGCTAAAAACTGAAAAAGTACAGATGGTCACAGAGAAAATGTTTTTCTGCGGCATAACTTTTTGTAATCAATTTAGTTTAAATACATTAGGCGATAATGAAGTATTAAACGTATAAAACAAATTTTCAGTTTTATGTAAAAGACATAAAACACATAGTTTAAGTTCTAATGAGATATAAAAGACAAAAAATCCCCAGGTCATTAACGTATCTCAGCCACTAGAACAAGAAATGTGGGACAAAAAATTAACATATTTTAAGAAATATTAAAATAAAAGCTAATTACTTGCATAGGATACCGTTAAACAAATTTCAGATTTTTTTATCATCAAATCGATTTTTTTTTAATATGTCAATACCTCCTATAGTTTTTCCGTACCTGCGACTTAAGTTTTGCGAAACGAATTTTAAGTAAAACCTATTAAGAATATTATAGTCCAGATAATTTTAAATACACTCTGAAAGTTTTACTAAAATCAGTTTACCTTAAATCATGAAGATCAAAAGTATAAATTTTCAATATTTCGAATTTCTAATGAAATTTGGTCACATACATAACATATTGGTGACGTGTTAATAAAAATTAAAAATATCATTAAAATCCAATACAATTTCTCTTAAAAAACAAGTAAGTGTTATAGTCGAATCCTTTGTATATGATCCGAACTGTACAGAATTTGATAGTGTTAAATTTCATAAAACGTTAAATGACATAGTGGGGAGCAGAGGTGAGTACATGTTTGTATTTTTTCTATTACTTGACATTTGTTTTTTTTGTGTTCTTTCTTATTTTGTTCTTAACAAAACTGATCTTTAAACAAATTAAAAAACAATAAGAAATGAGAGAAAATTAAACAACAACAAAATACCTAACTCGTATATACTCAGTTTTGCACATACTTGTTCTCAACAAAATTGGTAGAAAAATTTCAAATTTACCGTTATTTTAAATTAAGTTTTCGATTTGGTTGCTGTAATCTTTTGTTTTAAATTTTACAAAAAATTACTCTTCATCACGTATGATTGCTAAAGAACTTAATTTAAGCCTAAAACTATTAACTGATGCTGACGCGCTCTTTATGATAAAAAAAGATGAGAGCGGACCCGTCTTTAACTCCAAAGGAAGTTTCCCTAGCAATAAATAAAAATGTTAGCCAATGGACAGCAAGAAGAGCGCTACACAACTTTGGATACATCTCAGCTGTGAATAAACCTAAACCTGCATTGTCACACAAAAATGTTTCGGCACGTCTAAAATTCGCCAGATTAACCTGTTGATGACTGGAAGCTCGTAATATGGTCAGCTGGGTCCAAGTCTGATGGTAAACAGTATTACCGGCGTTGACAGCAGGAGACCATGTCCCCAATCTGACAAACAAATTGAAATCCACAATTTTGTCCCCAAAATTGTATTACCATAGAAAAAAATCTTTCTAACTTGTTGTATTTGCAATGCCTTTGTAAAAATAGATTTGCAATTTTATTTTTTCTTGTAGAAAAAAAAGAACTATGTACTGAAATAATACATCTAAAACCGCATTCGAAACCGGTTTATTATTTCTATTGTACAAAAATTAAAATTAATTTTTAAGTTTCTTTGTTTAAGACTGGAAAACTTGATTTAATGAAAACCATACTGTTTCTAACATTTTGTATTTGCAATGTTAAAATCCCCACATCACTTCCTACGAAATTTTGTCTACAAATTATTCATGAATTCCCCCATTTAGGGAGAAATCCCCAGATCTGGCTACACTGGACTCCATTGCAAAAAATTGATGGCATCATGAGAAAGGAAGACTATTTAATTTTGTAGACTTGAACGCATATCCTGAGGAAGAAGTTGTGTTTCAACAGGAAGAAGAGCCGAAACACACCTCAAAAATCGTTAAGGAATGGTTGACTGGGCAAAATTTTCAATTGTTACAGTGGCCTCCGCAAAGTCCCGACCTCAATCCAATCAATAATTTGTGGTAAATTGTGAAAAGACGGTTGGGACAATATCGAATAGCACCATCTAACTTAATCGGACGAGCTGTGGCAACGTATGGAGCTGGAGTGGCAGAAAATTCCGGATGAAATTATCCAAAAATTTGTTAAAAGTATGCCCAAACGTATAAATAGTGTATTACAAAATAAAGGGCTATGAGTAGGGTTGACAGCCTGGCTAGACTTGGCTGGATTGTCCAGCTTTGTTTGATGCCTGTCCAGTTTCAAGCTAAAATATCATTTGTCCAGCTAAATAGAAATTTTCGACAATAATATCTGTATTATTTATTACTTTAAATTTACTTACTACTAATTAGTACACAGTAATAATGTATGTATTTTTTGTAGGAAGGAAAAAATAAATGCCAAAATGTTTTATGGGAATACTACTTTTACATTATTTTTCAAAAAAGAAAAATAATGTAAAAGTTAAGGATTATCAGATGCATTTTTATATTTTATGCAAAACATAATGCAGGAATTTCTTACAACTATTTTAGCTCATCAGAATGACTCTTGTACAGTTTTAGAGTTACTTGATATTATGACCTACTTATAAATACCCTCAGAAGTAGATTAAATGACACATTTTTTGGCACCAAAGTTAACAGCATTTCGCCTAATGATCTTTTAAGACTGAAGTAGAAGACTTTTTAAAAACAGCGGTCAGTTATTTAGAAAATCGTTTTTAAAAAATAGCATTTTTAAATTAAAAAAAAAATAAAAAAAAACATAAAAACTTCTGTAAAACCTTAAAATATCTGAAGAAATAGATAATGATAAAATATACATACTATATCGATTACTGCAGCCTTCATGAAGTTTATAAACAAATACCAAGAGATTTGTTAAATGATATGGTCCTATTTTTTTTACCAAAGGTGAAAGGAATGAATTCGAGAATTTAAGAAAAGTTGTACGTTTCGAATTTTCAATACCAGTAAGCAAAGCTTTTTGTGAAGGAGTTTTTACTATTTTAAACAATCTTTATACTAAAGAAAGAAACCGAATGTCATTCGACCTGATTAGAGCTGAAATATTAATACGAACAAATTTAGAGGAAGTTTGTAAAGATTTTTAAAATTGTTTACAAGCCTCTAGGTTTGCAATTGGCCAAAATCCGAAAGCTCAAAAACTAAATAAAGTGACAGTGCTTTTAGTATTTAATAATATAAATATGTATATGACGGACTGAACCGAACAAATTTAAGTTTAGCTAAATAAATTTTAAGGAATGAAATGAAAATATTTAATTGTGATTCTAAATTTTTAAATAATAACACACTGCTAAAAAACACTTTTTGTAACAACTTGCAAATCGACCAAGTGGGGGTTGTAGACCCCCGTTTTCAAAGATTTTGAAACATCATCAAAATTTTGAGTTTTTTTGAAAAAACTGTTTTACGATAGGTCGTAGTACTTTAGTAACTCCAACTCACACATTTTTAGACCGAATATTTTTAAACAGTTATGGAAATGCAAATAATTAAGCTTTCATAAATGTATGCATAAAATGTATTTTCTATGAAAACCTATTTTTTTGTATATTGTTTTAAAGAAAGTTGTGTATAGAAAAAGACGAGACATTACTTCTTAAAATCGGTTTAAATTTGCAAAAGTTTATAAACTTTTTCGAAAAAGTTCGAAAACATTTTTCGAAAATTATAAAAAGGGGGGTAAAACATGACATTTGATATTATTTATTCAAATTAAAAATTGAAAAAGATAAAATATTCTTTCAACAATAATTTATGATAACTCAAAAAGGGTTAGTCCGATATTATTGAAGTAAACTTAGAAATGTTCAAATATACATAACCTTTAATTCGGTTATGTATTACGTTTTAATCGGCTCAGTAATTTCCGAGTTATAATAACAAATTGAAGCAAAAACTATATTTTTTACGTGAAAATAACAAGTTTTTGTGTTTTAAAAAACTCATGAAAAATCGAAAACGGCAGAACTTGTTTATTATCAGGTTTATAGCCGCGTATAATAAGAACAAAATGAAATTATAATACAGCAATAAGACTTTTACTCTGTCTTATTGCTGTATTATAATTTTCATATCTAAATAAATTTTTATAATTGAACTTTTTGAAAAATGTGTATCAAAGTTTTTTTACATTCTTCATTCAACATTTCTGCCACCTTACTATATCGTCGAAGTGTTTGTGCTTATTTGAGGTAGATATTTGTGCCGCCTTAAAACAGGCCATACAATAATCTGGTCACTTTTATAAAACTTCAGTTTGTAGGCCTTCTAAAATGCATACTTACACATTCTAAAAGATCCGATACTCATTCCACTCTGCCTGCTCTTAGAAGGTATTCAAGAAGCCCTATGAATTCCCTTCTAATAACAAGTGAGTAAATGAAAATAGTCTACATCAAAAAATAAAATAGTATGCAGCTCTTTGATTACACAGGTCAACAAAATTGAAAAAATGTTGGAGGCTTTTTCAACCACTACACAATTTTTATGTATTTTAATAAAATTAATAAATAAAATAATAGCGTTGACATTGATATCACTCCTTTTATAATAATTGCATTCCATCCCCACCTTTCATCTGAACTAAAATAATCACATACATAATTTAAGCGGTTGCTTGTCCTTATGGTGTGGGGGTGTGATGTCAGACTGTGTAAATGGTATTGAAAGGCCGGTAATGTTTATATCACCTACGTCATCTAAGCGCGGCAGAGAAAAACTATTCGCAAATACACCGGGAAGCGTTAGCAATAATGTATGCTGTACAATAATTAGTGATCATCTGCCTCTTAGATAAATTACAGTTTACAACGATGGTCGATTATGCTCTCAATGTATTGTTATCAAATAAGATACAGGAAAGGTCTCGAAATTAGTTATAAATGTTTGAATTCTCTCAAGGTTACCTATCAATGCCAAAACCAACAAATAAACAACTGTACAAATTGATATGGATGAAGTGTTAAAGTTAAATCAATTCAATAAAGACACAATGTTGCAGGATGTAAAAATATATTTTCAGCCGTATTTTAATAAACCAAATTTCATTGCACCAGAAAATGAATGTTTTCTCTCCATAGTAAATGATGGTTATGCAACATTGTTATAGTTTTTAGCAATTTTTTATAATTATTTTTTTCAAAATTTTAAAAATCAAGTCAATTTTCTGTAGAGTTGCATTTTTTTTTTTGCTCGCACAATTTTACCACTGTTTTTTTACTCAAAATTTTATAATTATCCTTACGTAAAAAAATATTGAACAAAATGTCATACAATAATTGACAATGATCAATAAGAATATAAAAACAGTAGATGTGGACAATTGGATATCTTTTTGAGCAAAATCAGTGCTGTTTTAAATCACATTGCATGGCGTTGCATTTTTTTATGCTCGCTACTGGACATATTCTTCGATATCTCGATCTCTATTTGGCCAGCAAATTGCTGAACGGGCTCATACTTTCATCCTTACTATTGCTATCTGCGATATTCTTTGAGATTTTCTGATATGATTAACCTTTCCCCTTCAATGAGTGGGTGAGTGAGTGAATAAATGAGTCAGGTCTTGTATTTTTATATAATAGATGTTTACAAAAAATCCCAATATCGATCGTATGTATACATTTGTAACGGTGTGTAGGTCAAAAATCGAGGTTGTCCTGGTTTTTTTCTCATATCTCAGCCATTTCTGGACCGATTTTGCTGATTTTAAATAGGAAACTTCTCGAAAGCATGTCTGACAGAATTATTGAAGATTTGGATCCCGAAGATATCTGGGTTCTTCAGAAAATTGATTTCAACAGACGGACAGACAGACGGACATGGCTTAATCGATTCCGATATCTATAAGGATCCATAATATATGTACTTTATAGGGTCGGAAAATTTTTCATTTAAATCAACAACAGAGATCAAGGAGTGTCGAGTATCAGACAGTGACAACAAATAGAGAAAGAGGATTAGAACAGAAATAGAAGAAGAGGATTATGAATTTATATTAATTTAATGTATTTAAGCTTGTTTCTTTGTACTTACATATATATATTAAAATACAATCATAAGAAAGGGAGGAATGATATATAAATAGAAAATAATAAACTGAATTTTAAGTGCGATAGAGCCAAAATAAAAGGACCTCTAAGGGTATGAAATTTATTATTAATGTTTCTAGTTTCTGAAAAATCGGTAAACATATATGGACAAAGATATGTGGAAATACGTTGACCCACCACAGCAAACATCCGCTGTTAAAGGGGGGTCAGACGGCATGTATTGCTTGTGTTTTGTGCCATGTATTGGGACATTTTTCCATATGTAAACATGTACATACCGTGTGATCCATATGAAACTTTGTGTATGTAAAATACATGTGTATTACTCGTGACATTTTTTGCAATTAGAGCATGTTCTATTTTCGTGTATATAACAGTGTTGTATTTTGAAATACAACACTGTGTGAGAGCAAAATAAAAAAACAAAACAAAAAATAGTAAAGAAAAATCATAACAAAATAAATTTCATAGCATTAAATATATGTATTGTGATTTAAAAATGTTTTAAATAAATATATTGTTAAAAACAACAAACATATAAACTAATAGAGGTTATGTCACATGCAATTACATATGTACGTTTGATCGTGGAAATTATGAATCGTATGTATAATGTGAATTATGATATACACATGGAATTCCATATGTATCGAATACATGTCCCAATACACAAGCAATACATGCCGTCTGACCCCCCTATTAATAACATGATATGACCGAAACTAATGGAACTAAAAATACGAAATTTGGTCCGAATATTTTATAATAATAAAAATATAATGATATAAATGTGCGAAAATATGTTTATTAAAAAAAAAATTTTTTTCGTCAAGTTGTAGAAAAATTTTATGTGTTCGTGGTGAGTATGTATGAATTGACACAGTTGAATAAAACACACTTGTGTGTTAAAACAGTCCTCATGCATACATATTTGTGGAAATATTTGAAAAAATAATTGACAATCACGTGGAATTTATCAAACAATTTTTGTCTTAAATTCCTGGCCACCACTGTATATTAGAAGTGACAATCAGTTGTATGGAAACATTTTTTTGTTAAAATTTTGAAGAGGCCTAAAAAGGTAAATGCTGAAAATTTGAGCCAAATCGGACAACGATTTCTGGACGCGCATCGAGGTCAAAGTTCAGATATATGAAAAATTTTACTATTTATATGGAATAAATAGGTGAAACTCGTTAACTTTCCACATTGTTTTCTGGAAATATGTAGATTTATTCATATTAATGAATATTACATTAAAAAAATTTTTGGAAATTAACCCAGTATCTCCTTTGGGTCAAAATGACTCAAAAACTGTATCCCCAAAATTCGGAAAAAAAAAATTTCAGTTTTTGTAAAAATGTTGGTACTAAATAAATGAATTTGCAATTGAATGCAAAGGAATCGAAATGTGAACGTAATTATCGTTGTAATGAGATATAAATGACAAATTTTGGTAGAAAAATGTTAAAGTTATTACAAATTCGCCAGACCATTAACGTGTCTCAGACCACTTGAACAAGAAATTTAGGAAACAAAAAATAACATATTTCGAGAAAAATTAAAATAATAGCTAATTTTTATTTAAAATATATCCGTATTTACTTGTTTATGAGTTTTTGTCTTCGTTGGATACCGTTAATCCAATCGCAGTTACGACGAAAAAAAATCATTTTTTAATGGCAGTTTCAAAACTCCATTTTCAAATTTTTAAAAATTTTGTTAAACAAATTTCAGAATTTTTTGATCATCACATTGAGATTTATTGAGATCATAATAGGGAATAAAAATATGAAAAAATTATGTCAATACAGCTTACAGTTTTTCCGTACATGCGATTTAAATTTTGGGATTTTCAAAAATATTTTCTCCATATTTTGGCGATTGAGACCTGCTATACATTTTAAGCAAAACCTATTCAGAATATTATAGTCCTCGTAATTTTAAATATGGTCTGAAAATTTTACTAAAATCGGAAAACGTTAACCTTTAAATCGTGAAGGTCAAAGGTAAAATTTTTCAATATTTGGAATTTCTAATGAAAATAAAGCGAAATGTTATATATTTTTGGGCCGATTTTAATGAAACTTGAGGAAACATCTGATTGTTTTTGTTGTGTGTGAAGTAATTACAGCAGTTATAGTAATAAAATGTAATGTAACTGTAACTGTAACGTGTGAACAACCATTGGTTGATTTTCAAAAGGGATTAAATAGAAAAATACGTATTTTTTTTAAAAAAATAGCACACAATATTGGTTTTACATACATTTTATATAAAATCAACTGCTAAACAAGTTTTTTTTTGGATTTTTATGTCAAATTCGTGTTACATATTGTTTGCAATTTTGTTTGCAATTTAATTTAAAAGAATAGAAATGTGTACGTAATTGTCGTTCTAATGTCAAATTCGGAAATATTATAATACTTAGTACTATAAATGCAAAAGTGGCTCTGACGGCCTCCTATATACTTTTGTGTACAAATGTACTGACAAAATCAATATAAACCCTATGTTTTTGGTGGTGAATAATTAATTAATTATTGTTTGGGGTTTTAAAAATAATGAATGAATGAATGAATAGATAGAATTCCGTTACCACCCCAAGAATTCTGAAAATGTTTTTTTTCTGCCGAAAAAAAATGTATTTTAAACTTTAGTGCATTATATAAATATGCTAGTAATTTCATGCGAATTTCCATGTGTCACACATAATCAATCGCACATTTATAATTCATTAAGCAGAAAACGTTGCAATAATTACTTTGGAATGTTTCATAAATATTTTAAACGTGTCTATTAAAAATTTAAAGTTGTTTAATTAAATTAAATTAAAGCGAATTAACCACTATCAGAGCATCGATGTATGTATGTGAGCTGAAATATTTGTTGTTTTGTTTTATATTTAGTTTAAGGATTTAATGTAAAATAATTATTTATTTTTTATATTTTATTATATGTTCTGTTTGTTGACAAATGAAACATAATGCATTCAAATTTCACACTGCACAGTGGGGCAGAATCGAAATTTTTTGGAAATAAATCTGGCATTTCTAAACGGCTAGTCCGATCGGAATAATTTGAAGTGGGCGTAGTCAAGGAGAATTCGAGTTTAAAATATTATAATGGGACCTACAAATGCTCCAGGGGCGGCGATATGGGGGCTCAAAGTAGGGTACCATCGACATGTAACTTTTTTAAACACGTGCCATTTTTTTGTTTCCCTCTTGATTTCAAAGATTTTTATATTTTTGGAAAGCGTTCGGCTAGGCTTTGAAAAAACATGCACATTTATCTATATATATAAAAATAGCTGTAGCGATTTGGCGAATTTTTTTTATTCGATTCGAAATTTCCAGGAGATGGTTTGTAAAGAAAAAAAATTCAAAAATTCCGGGTAAAACTCGGATTTTTTTCTGAGTCCAGTCAACTATAATGAAAATGCTCCCTAAAGTATGCAGTACAAATTTAGATGTTTTATTTGCAAATAAATAAGAACAGGCAGGTGGATGTGGGTTGGAGAAACTTGACAAACTAACATTAGTAAATGCTACCGGGCGAAGCCGGGGCGGTCAACTAGTCTCTTATAATTTCCAAGTTATAGGCATTTCACAATTTAAATTTTAAAATTTTGCCATAACTTGATCCGCTTTTTTAAAAATATAGGGTGTATTTTTGAACCGAATGGAGTCGAATTTTTTGTTAGTTAGGCAGCTAAATTACAAATAATATACAAGAGATTTCAGAGTAATATCAATTATGAATCCAAAAATAAACAATTTTCAATTTAAAAATTCAAAAAATAGTAAATGTTTGCTGTTTTTTGAAAATGTGACTTGTGTGTTAAGAACATATAACAATTTTATGTTTTTCTGTAAGGTAGCTTTACGGAGAACATTTTGGTATAAAAAATATGTTCTATTTTTCGAATATGTTGGCCTTACGCCCTTCGGAAATTGAATACCAAATTAGGGATCAGAAAACGGAAAGCAGCTTTGGAAACCTTGGTATGTTCCTTATTTATCCCCAAAGTTTTTTCTCAGCCCCGAAGAAAATGTGGATCCTATGGGCAAAATTGTAAAAAATACCGTTTTTTGCATTTTTGGATTTTTGCTCCAATTTTTAGATATTGCGGGATTCCCTATGACCTATTGACAAGTTTTTTTTACACTTTGTTATTTAAAATTACAAATTTAAAAAAAGTTGAAAATTTCATTTAGTTTTGTTAATAAATAACGATTTTATTACATATTAAATATTTATTGAGTTTCTAAAACTAATATTTGTAACAGAATTATTAGAGTTTCCAAAAAACCGAAGAATTTAAAATCGCGGTTTCGGTTTTAAAAAATTGAAAACCGATAGGTTTCGGTCGGTTTTGTTATAATTTATTAAATATCAAGTGTTATAGAAACAAAATCAGTTATAATAAAGGAAAAGCTATACAAATTTAAAATTCAAACTTGGCGGGTGTTCAAGAGTATTTCCTTTTTCTTTATTGGTACGTTTTCTTTTAATGGTAATTTTTTAATATATTAAATTAGTTAATCTATATATACATTAAAGTTGGCTAATATGCTTCTCATATCAATTATGATACTAAAAAAGGAAAACTAAACCAAACTAAGGAGTACTTTTTCGTTTTTCAAAATGGTACTTTTTGAATTTTCTATAATATTGAACCTAAAATCAGGAAATTACTTTGATTTCACACTTGACGGGGGTGGGGGTGTATTCAATTGTGTATTCAATTGTGGGAAATTGTGGTACTTTATCTTCTAAATGTACTTTTTTATTATATTCAATTATTTTACTTATGTACATAATAGTTGGCTATAGTACTATTTCTTTATTGTAATAGTACTTTTCGAATATTTTATAGTAATAAACCTAAAAATTAGACACACATGATGCTGAATGAGTTAGAATCCACAAAAGGTGACTTTAGTGGTACATTTATTTTGCATTTTCAATAATAATGAAAATATGCATTCATGATACTGAGTGGGAATACAAAATGTGGGTCTTTATGGTACTTTTTTAAAATAATAATAATACGTTTCGAATGAGCTAGAATCCACGTTACTATGAACCAATAAACTTGAAACTAGAGACATGTTATCCATAATTATTATTATTTCACAAAGGGAGACTTAATAGTAATATTTCTTTCTTCTAATTGGGATGGCGACGCGCACCGGGTCAGCCAGTACTCCATACTTTTATTGGATATTTGAAAATAACTAAGTCTTTGTTAAAAACATTTTGCATTCGTTTTTTAAATTAAATAAATAAACAGTCATTTGAATTTAAATTGTCAGGAAATACTTTAATGAATCTTTGGATGTAAAAGTTTGTTTATCATTTCTAAATTTTAAATTTTTCTACTGAAAATAGGTTAAAAGTGAAAACCGAAGAATAATTGTCGGTTTCGGTTTTACGCCTTTAAAAACCGTGGTTTCGATTAAAACCGAACACGAAACTCTAAAAATTATAATACAATTGCAAATATTAGGACCAATTTGATCCACATTTATTCCGAACTAATCTTTTTGGTTTAGATAAGTTAATTTTTGGTCTTACAAAACAAATTTCAAGTCAATATCTAAATTAGATTCAAAAATACGCCACTTTTAAAACAGTACACTGTCGTATAAAAACAGTGCTAATCAGTAATGAAAATATATATCGGATAATGAAGTTCAAATTCTATAAAATTTTTTTTTTTTAATTCATCGTTAGCAAAGCTAATCAACCAGGGTTAATGGGAATTAGCTTGTTATTACTTTTTGGGTATCACAATCGGATCAGATTTGAATGGACCCAAGTGAGCTGCTTGAGGAGCAGCAGCCCATGGAATCTAACCTAACCTTGTTATTACTAAAAAGTACTACAGGGTTTTTCAATAAGAGCGCTACAAAAGTTTTTTTTAAATAAAACATACGCGGTTTTGGATATCAATGAAATTCTTTATTCCTGTGAAAGTATGTTCGATGACATTATGTTTTGAAGTCGATTTCTTTTTAATAATTTCGACTCGTTGTTGGCTCGTACATATATCTTTCCATCATGAAATGGCAAAACTTACTGAAGAGAAATGTCAAAATAGCGGCAAAAAATATGGCATCGTTTGCTGTCCCTATTTATTTTTGTAGCGTCCCTGTTGACAAAACCCTTTATATGACATCGCAAACCTGTATATGGTAAATGTTTCTAGACCAATAAATTTTGATAATCTGGACATATTTTAAAATATTTAGGGTTTTTAGGAGAAGTAAGCCCTTTTTTTAATTCATTCCGAAGAATTTAAAAGTTCTATCAAAGAAAAAGCATAGAGTAACTTCGGGTAATGTGCACTATCGTTTTGTATTTTCTAAACATTGGCCGCATATATATGGATATTAAAAATGTTGTGAATCAATAAATTAGCAAGATATATTAATATTTTAACAAAATAGATAACTAGCAGCTAAACCGTTTTTGAGTTACGCGAACACATGTAGTGCAACCTCCTCCATTTTCGAAATAATGGTATATCACGAAAACAAGAGCTAACCTAAAAAAAAACGGTAACACCACTGGATTCAGTGTACTCGAATTAGGTTAACCCGCCGGATGCCCCGCTCAATTTCGAGCACATTGTAATCAGCGTTAAGAAGAAGTGCGTATGCATCTTATAAGTTCTTTTTTGGGACTTGCAACATTTTGTGTTTCATATCAGAAAGTCGAGGTGATAATAAAGGATAGTAAAGGTAATGAGTTAGAGTATAATTAATTATTTTTACCTGGTTTTAAAAATGTTATGTACGAGTATATAAGCAAAATAGATTTGTGATAGTACTCTGTAAGTGTAATAAATGATATGTCAGTATTACTTCCGTACATTTCTATTGCTGAAGCACCCTTTATTAACCCTTTCACGCACAAAACGGGTACGCAAAAGTTTTTGAGAATCTGAGTGTATTAAGAGCTATTTTAAACATATTTAAAAAGAAAAAACAAAAAATTTAAGTAGATTCCTAGAAATCTCTTGGGACAAATATGTCCCAATATGCATTAAGGGTCGACAATCTCTGAACTGAGAAATTATTATTAAGAGCAAATATGTACATTTTAAAATTTAAATAAAGCATTGATTTAGATTAGATAAACCGATTTTATTGCTTATTTTATGCATGAAAATCTACAAAACAATTACTGTTTGCTGTGAAGCATAAATAAACATTGCACATTGTACAAATATTATTGGTTCGATTTTCTACACAACTCTTAGAACATTGCACACATCGTTTACGTGAATTTGTTTTTTCCATTACATGTGGAGGTATAGACTTTTTCAGTCCTATATTACGGATCCGTTTTTTTGTCATGGATGTTGATGGTAAGCCATGTTTTCTAGTAGAAAAACTGCCAATCATATCCCTAGCTACAACTTGTCTAAATTCAAGAGAAGTTAGTAGTTGTCCTTCGTTTTCCGAGTGTAGTTTCTCATACACAATATAAGCGTTATTCATTGCAATATCTAACAGATCGAAATAAAGACGCAAATAATATTTGATTTTAGATTTTCTGTCTACTTCGTATGTGACCTTTTTCTGGTCCATGAGATCTACTTGTTGTACTTGTGAACAATATCTGGACATTTTATCTCCAGGCTTTGGGTTGATCCGACTTGTTTGCGTTTTACCTTTTGAGTGGGTATTGGTCACAAGAAATTTGTGAGAAGATGTACAGCTCTATTATCCATCCACTTGATGAATGAAATTACCTCAAAACTGGTGGCAAAAATCTCAATTCAGAGGTAAATTTTTAGGAATATGTTTCCGTTGTATTCGGACAGTGCCACACGATTTTATATTTTGTTTTGCTAGATTATACTCAAGCATGGGAGAATTGAAAAAATTTTCGAAATAAATTTCACAGCCAAGCCCCACCAAAGGCTGCGTAAGCTGAAATACGACAGATTCTCCTAATCCAATTTCTGGTCCTGTTAGCTTCTTCCCCGTATATATATCAAACTGAAATAAGTAACCGGTTCTGGCATCAGCACGGCACCACATTTTGAATCCTCTCTTCACTGGTTTATTTTGCATATATTGCTTCATTATGTTATGGCCTTGGAATTTTACCATATGTTCATCAATTGATTGGGTTATTGTATTGTTCATGGCTGATTGGAAACTTGAACTGAAGTGATCAATCACTAATCTAATGTTGTATGCTCTATCGAAGCTGGGCGATATTGGTGGTGGTTGCGACTCATTGTTACAGAAATGTAAATTTCTTCTTAGTTCCTCAAACCTTGAAAGAGGCATTACAGAAGTTTCTCATTGTAGGTAGCACATGGTAGCCCATAACATAGTTCATACCTAAGAAATATGTTATTTCTTGAAGATCTGTTGTAAACACAGTTCCATTGTTATGAGCATAGCGTAAGATTTCTGGTACTATTATTTGCTCAATCAATGAGTTCATATTTGTAACTGCCTCAATGACGTCAATAGGTATTATACTCGTTGAATCTTGAAGGATATTTATCTTACCAAATTCATAATCACTGTCAAAAAAACTATAAGCCCTATAAGAGTTAATCTTCCAATTAAATATGGGAACGCGATCAGGAACTGAAGAATGAGTTGAGGTAGAATTCATAGTGTTTGTGGCTTTGTTATGCTCCGTGGCATTTACCACCATGACAGAACTTGAAGATGAGTGGCATTCAGCTTGAGTAGACTGTGGTTGCTGAGCCGGTTCAATGATAGCTTCGGAGAATCCAGCTTGTATGTCTTGTTCTAAAAATGACTGTTCTTCTTCATCCAAATTAAGGCCATCTTCAGGGTCGCTATTATCCGCTATTATATACTCTTCTACAACGTGATCAGTCAAACGGAATATTCTAGTAGTTTTATTGGCCTAAATATATATAAAAAACAAGTAAGAAAGTATGGTATGGGTATTATATGGTCAAGCCCGACCATATAATACCCTACACCAAGTAAATGAGTAAAAAGATTTTTCATTTAAAATATCAATAGTTTATATTCGTGAGTGATTTTCGAAATGGGCCTTATATGGGAGCTATGACCAATTATGGACCGATCACCATGAAATTAGGTTATTGTCTATATGAAAGTTACTTATGTTGAATTTGGTGTATATACCGACATTTTTAAGAGATTTATGCACGTTAAAGTGATTTTCGGAAGCGGGTCTATATGGGAGCTATGACTAATTATGGACCGATCGTAACAAAATTTGGTGACATGAATTTTATGTATATAGAACTTATTTGGAGCGAAATTTAAATTAAACATTTATGACCGATAAAGTCCAATTTCGAAAGAACATTTGTATGAAGTTGCGACCTGTACTCTGCGCACAAGGTTTACATAAACAGCCAGCCAGCCAGACGGACGGACATCGGTATACTTTAAGGTGGGTGTTAGAGCAATATTTTTGGGCGTTACAAACATCTGCACAAACGCATTATACCCTCCTCACTATGGTGGTGTAGGGTATAACAAATATATAAAATCATCAATCATTGTAGGGAAAATCTCCACACTCTCGACCTTTCATGCATATTGGGACATCGATGTCCCTTACAAGAAATCTAGTATTGCGGATACTTCTTTTATATTTTATATTTTTATATTTTTTATTCTAACAAAATCAATTGAAAAACTGCACTAAGATATTAAAAATTACTTTTTGATATTATAAAACAAAACTAATACCATTATTATTCGTCATTCACGCTCTCATTCGTCATTCAATCCCCAATTACGAACTGAATTACATGATTCGCCATACAAAATTGCAAGTGCGAGTTACCTTGTTCGTACGTAATTCAGTTGGAATTACCTTACGAATTACGATCAAATCAGTCTCATCTCTAATTTTTATCGAGTGTTCTGTCAATGTCAGCTGTCAAAACAAAAGTACCAAAACAAAATGAAGAAAATAAAACAAGAAGAATAAATAAATGTCAAATTGAATTACTAATCTGTCGTGAGAACGGGTTGTTTCGCAATAGTAATTCAGATCGTGAATTAAGTAATTCAACCGCTCGTCAGAACATGGTATAAAGTTGAATTATCTGTTTTACTTTTCGTGATCAGTGGTACCAACCTTCAAACAAAATAAAGTTTTGTTTATAAGAAGTTACTATTGCAATTTATTACAAAAAGTTTTTTAATTTGAAAAAAAATCATGTGTTAAATATTTGGGACACCGGTGTCCCATATGCGTCAAAGGGTTAAACACAAATGAATTGCGTAATTCCCATAAATAAAAAAAAAAATAAATACATACATACATAAAGAAAAACCTTTCAAAAATACATTGTTTAGTTGTATAACATTATGGTTGCATTAGTTCATGATCTTTGGGACTTGCGACACTTAACACTGATAAGATACTTAGTTTATATTTATTTTAAATACACAATGCAATAAACTAATTATTTGTATACCCTTCATCATCAATAGTGGTGTAACCAACAAAGTGCATATATATTCCTGGTCTATATGAAATTCTACATCAATTTATCTATACTAGCATAACCCGGTGCACTTCGCTACCCCTACCCTAGTAAAATTAAAAAAATATGAATGGAAGTACGAAAATAACACATACAAAATTTGAGAATCACAGAATTACAGTTCACTTGATATTCAAAATATCAAGCTTTACTTTAACTTTCCTTTATAAGGGAGTGGTCATTCCTACTAAGCCGATCATGCTTAGCTAAACTTCGAACAGGGATCAGGAATAAATTCGTTTTTAGCTAACCTCCGTTGAATGGTAATAAATTGATTGATACAGGGTTTAAATTCTTTTAGAATTATAGCTTTCCAGATATTCAAAATTAATTATTTACTTTGCGCCATAACCACTAATGCAATCCCGACCATTTTCAGTCAATCTGTATAAAATGGTAAGAGAGGTATGCGGACAAAGTTTGAAGTACCTTGCAATTATTATTTTGTATGGGAGGTGACTCATATCCTTTTCCGACATCTCCCATTTTGGGTGCTATGCCCTCTAATCTAATTCCGTCTATATTCAGCTAAACTCCGCACAGTAATAAGAAATTAATTCGCTAAAAGTTTAAACACTTTTACAATTATAGTTCTACATATATTCGAAATTAATTATATACTTTGTATAGGGTGTGCCACGCCCACTATTCAAATCCCGAACAATTTAAGCGAAACTATGAAAATTTATAAAAGAGCCATTTAGACTAAGTTCGAAGAATCTTGCAATTATATTTCACAAAATATTTAGAAATAACTATTTACTTTGTATGGGAGGCGACTCACCATTTTTACCGACCCGTCCCATTTTTCATTAAACTTCATGCAGTGATAAATCGTTGAAAATCGTCACAATTATAAAATAACTATTTACTTATCTACAATTATATATTTACCCCCATATGCATAAACAGTTTTTTAAATTTGTCAAAGGTTTATAAATTTAAAAATTGTTTATGCATATGGGAGTTAGAAAATAAAAAAAAAACACCTTCAAAATATATTTATTAAAGCGAATTTAAATTACTAAAGTCTTCTTCTTTGTTTTCTATAACAACTCTCACTTAAAACAGAGCGAAAACAATACTGTTTAATTGTTTCTCCTATTTATTTACAACAACAAATTGAACAAACACGAATTGCTTTGTTTACTTTTTAGCTTAAGGTTCACATGTACACGTTTTTGCATATGTGTTAGTAACATTTTTAAACGCTTATAACCCCTAAAAAACTGAACCGATTTCAATAAAATATATATTCTGCACTTCTGTGAATAAGTCCCTTTAAAATGGTATATTTCTTGCCCAAATTAAATGTATAATGTGAGACTAAAAGGGGTCTAAAGAAATCGACTTGCCTATTAATATTATGATATCGATCGATTCTTCATTTCGACATTTTTTAGAAACCGATTTTCGGTTTCTTCGAAAAATTGCAATTTAATATAAACCGGTTTGGTTTCGGTTTTTTAATAATAACCGGTTAACAGAATATTTGCAAAATATTAAAACGCCTAGAAATAAGAAGAAAAATGTTTTATTTGTTAAAATAATAGTTATTTAAACCTTTGGTAAAGTGAAGGTTATGGTAGATACATTCATATACAACTAAGTTTTTTTTAGCTTCAATACAAAATAATTGATTCATTGATGAAATTCATTTTTGAAACGACAGGTCCTAAGTATTTCAAATATATACAACAATGTCAAAAAAAAAAAGCAAGTAAGAGAGCTATATTCGGCTGTGCCGAATCTTATATACACTTCGCCAAATTATACTTCAAAATACAATTTTTAAATATTTTTAGATAAACAAAAATTATTTTTTTTTCAAAGTTGTTTTTTTAATTTTTTTAGACAAAAAAAATTTCCAATTGTTATTTTAATTTTTTTTTTTAAATTTGAAATGATTATTTTGTATGATTATTTTAAAATAAATAAAGGACATACACACCGTTACAAAAGTATACATACGATGGACTTATTGGGATTTTTTTAAACATCTATATATTTAAAAATACATGACCCGAATCTTTCATTCACTCACTCATTCACTGACTCATCAGTGAGTGGGTGAGTGAGTCAATGAATGAGTCAGGCCTTGTATTTTTATATAATAGATGTTTACTAAAAAGCCCAATAAGTCCATCGTATGTATACTTTTGTAACGGTGTGTATATATTAGGGTGATCGGCCCTGTCGGTTTCGGTTTTTTTGAAAAGCTCACATTTCGAATATCGAATAAACCGGGTTTTTCTCCTCGAATAATCGGTTTTTTCTAAAAGTGTATTTTTATGAGTTTTAGTGTATTAAAAACTTTAAAAATATTCAAAATAGAAGACTTTTGTATTTAAATAAATGATACAATCGATCTGGAATGCTTGAAAACTTACTCAATGCTTTGTTAACTATGTCCTACAAGTACACTGATTGAAAGATCATTTTCAATGTCTAGCTTTACAAAAACAAAAGAAAAAAAATCGATATACTCCAAAGCATTTAAACTGTGTTTAAGAGATTATTTTAACCTTCATAAGGTCTTCAAATTTACCGACGTTAACGATCTTCGGGTCAAATTTGACCCAAGTAGAAAATAAATATTTTTTTTGGCCAAAAACTAATGTCGTTGTTGACATTTGAAATTAAATAAAAGTCATAAAATATCAACCACTCATTTCAGAAAAAAATCAATTTTACTTTCAAAATGGGTATGGATAAGAAACACATAGCTTTGGTATTTATCCGGGGAATCCCCATTTTCATACAAAAAGTACTGATTATTTTATAGATATATTTTTGGCCAATTTGTTTTTCTAAAACCCTAATGTGAAATATGAAATTAAATAAAATTCATAAAATATGAAAAAATTCAATTTTAATTTCAAAATTTACCTGAAGACCTTGTGTTGATTAAAAGAAGTAATCAAAATTATAATTAAAAAGTATTTAAGTAAAAAGTATTTTTCTTCTTATTTCTAGGCGTTTTAATATTTTGAAAAAAACTGTATATATAAGCTGAGCATTTAATGGAATTTACCCGATCTCGCCCTGAACTTTTTTAAACTCAATCTATATATTGCAAAAACTCCAATAATGGAGAACTTTAAAAAAAATCTTAAAAAATATTTTCAAAACATTTATCTAAACAAAAATTATTTATGTTCTCAAATACCTGAAGTTGATGGTTCCATTTTAATCTACTTTTAACAGATTTAACAAAAAATATAAGCTCTCGAAATATCACAATTTTCAATTTTAACCACAGCACGCAAAATTTGTAAAAATTTTTTGACTTTGACCGCTCACTGCCAATAAAGTAAGTTACCTGTTACTGTAATTTTAGCAGTTTGTGATGTATTATTTAATGCACTTTACCCAATACCAAACATGACTGAAACAGATAAAGTTCAGCTTTTGAATTAATCCCCACTTTTGGTACATTTGAACCCTCTGTGCGTCGTTGCAAAGGTTTTTGAAATATCTATCATTATATATCTATATTGTCTATACTAGTGACTTAGTAATCCAGATATATGTCAAAAATAGGTAAAAAATCGAGGTTGTCCTGGTTTTTTCCTCATATCTCAGCCATTTGTGGACCGATTTTGCTGATATATATATACTTTATAGGGTTGGAAAATTATATTGTGGAAATTACAAAGGTGAAGGGTATAAAAATGAAACTCATGATGCCATTAATTTTTAGATTAACAGCCAGGCAATTCAAGCCACTTAAACAAAGTCCCAGAAAAATCATTAATACTGTTGCATATGAATTTGGATTATCGCCACTATATTGATCGCGACGGATATCTCTTTAACGACTCAGAACCACAATACTTATAGAATTAGTGGGAGTGGGATGTTGTGAAACTAAACTAGGCAAACATTTGGTAGGACCTAATCTTTATTCGTGATATTAAACAACAGTTGATTTTGAACATACTTAATTACACTGCGTTACACGATTTTGGTACCCTCTTAACTGTTAGCTGGAACGAATAGGTAATGAGTCATAGATTAAATGTTCCAAACGTATGTGGTATCAATCACGTCTAGGTTTCGAGGTACATGTCAATTATTATTTTACTACCCTCATATTAGGGTTAAAAGAAACAGTTACTGTTTTCGATGTATTGTACTTTTTTATTATTTTGTTTTGTTTAGTAATCGTTACTATTCGATAACGTCGACATATTTGTTCACATTTAATTGAAAATCCAATATGAATACTGAACTAAGTGGTCACCGCAACTGTTTAAATGCATCAAAAGCATGGCCAGAAAAGTTTGAGTTTCTTTACGGAAAATCGAATATGAAACATATACCATTGATAGATCCTAAATATGTCATTTTACCGTCACTCCACATAAAACTTGGTTTGATGAACAATTTTGTTCATTCTATTTATATTTAAGCAGTATTTTCCAAGTTAAGTGATGATAAACTCAAAGAAGGAATATTTGTGCTACCATAAATACGCACATTGGTGAAAGACCCACATTTTGATAAAAAGCTTACGAATAAGAAACTTGATGTCTAATTATTGCTGAAAGCAGGGTTTTTAGAGAACAACAGACCCGAAAATGTAGAATAGTCAGTTAACGACATGTTTAAAGCTTATGAAAAATTGGGTTCCAGAATGTCATTGAAAATTTACTTTCTTCATTCTCATTTGTATTTTGGTCCATCTAATCTGTGTCTCCTCTCACCCTGATCATATTTACATCCTGGTTCCACCATGCAAAGAAGCTTGAAAAATGATTTAAAGGCCATTTTAACTGTTGGCGTTAAAAACTAGAAGATCAATCAAATCTCAAAAGAAAAATTTAAAGTTTTACGATATTTTGTGTACAAATTATATAAGACGATTTTTTTGAGTTTTTTTTACTTAAATGTGAAATTTAAACTTGATTAATGTAAAAAATTCTGGTTGTTTTTATTAGATTTCTTTAAAATATGCGTTAGCCTTTTAATTTTAACTAGGAAATTCGACCACTTTTATTGAAAGAATTCTGAAAAATTTGTTTATATTGTTACGTTTTAACCTTTTCAAAACGTTGGTTTATTTTCTTTAAATAAACCGGATACTTTTGATTGCAAATAAAAGCCGTTTAGTAGTTTAAAAATTGTAACAACTCTTTCATTTAAAATGTACAACAACCACAGAATTAAATAGTCACTCAATGTTTTTTATACACGTTTATAAATTCGCAGAAATACAGACAAACTTTATAATGTACACGAATTCACTTGAAAAATACAGCATACTTTAAGGCATTCAGTTGATGTTTATTCGAAATGCGTCTCTGATAAACTCACTAACGACTGCAACCTCTGCCACTATTTATAACACTGCCATCTACACTCTAGATTGTTCTTTAACTGTCAAAGCTCGTATTTTCGAAGCCAAGAGCATACGCCATCTCTGGTGGTTTTTGATCAATGATCAACTCAAAGCTTTTATTTAATGTTAATAATGCCCACAGATAAGTTATAGGTTGAGAGGCACTGCTTTCAAATAGCATTATGCAACTTTAAATCAGCCGTTAAATTTGAATTCAAGTAGAATTTCGTAACAATATTGTGCATATCTAGAGAAAATAACCTTTCAAACCTTATATGTGTTATCAATATTGGTGGACAATAACATACTTAAAAGTGTACCACAAAAAAATGTGTGGCCTATTTATATATAAGAAAGATATAATTTGGCACATTCTTACGGAAGAAAAATGAGACGTGATAGAAAAAAATGTGTATGTATGTTTAAATAAACGATAGGTATAAATAAGAAAAAATCTGGTTTTCATTTTTTCGTTTGTCATTTTAATTCGTTTCTCACAATTATTTACTGCCTCTGCTGAAGCACCTTCACCCATCTTGGAACCCGACCTGAGGATCTTTTCACTGCGAGACAGACCAAGCACTCCAACAGGAACAATCCTCTGACTGCGGTGGCAACTTCTGGTGCTCAACAAATACTAGCTTTCTTTTTTGAGACTTTCTCTCATGGCTTTTAACATTTCGTGACAATTCATGACTTTTTGTCTCATATCCAAAGTAATAATGTGTCTAATCATGAAGTCTGCACCAATGATTACTTCGTCCACAATATCGGCAACAACAATGACATGATTTACACTACAAAGTAGCGGTGCGAAGACTTATATTGCAAATTGGTTCCATCGCTTTCTTTACTAAATCTGATCTGATGATAGACTGCGAATGACCGTTGATGTACCAACTAGCAGTGTTATTTTCCTGCTGTATTACTGATATGGAGATGGTAGGGCCATTGGGTGTGGGTGTCAGATCCTGTCCCTCAGTGCTAGCTCGCTTTAAAGGTGACTCATGTAATGCTTGATGATTCGCCTGCTGGTTGTTTCTTGGTGGTGAAACATATCTGGTTCGGCTCCTTGGTGCTTTGCAGTTTCGCTGAATGTGATCAATTTTACCACAGTTATAGCATTTAGTTTTGGCTTTACTTTGTTTCATACTTAAAGCCTTAAAACTGCCTTTTTTAATTCCTATAATTCATTGGCTATTTTTCTATCATTTTCAGCGATAACCTCGATTTTCCGCACATTACAAATTTGGGATTTTGAAATTATCTTAGCTGTTTCTTGTACCAGCGCTAATGAGACGGTTTCAGGATCCCGAATACCATTCACAAATGCCTCTATCTTCAAATGCTCCAAAATTGAATGGTTCTCCCCTGGATAAATAAGCTGTAGCAAACGCTCGATTTCCATCGCAAAATCTTGTAGCGTCTCATTGGCATTCTGCACTCTACCACGCAATTCCATTCGATATAATTCCTTTTTATGTTCACCACCGTACTTACGTTGCAACGCGTTGTAGCGTCTCCATTATGTCATCATATATTTGTTTGTTACTTACTGGTACGCTTTCAAGAACTGCCAAAATCAACTCGATAGCTTTTTCTTCGTTTCTAATGGCAACCGAAACAAACTGGAACTTAACGGTGTGCTACCATAAAAAATAGAGGCCTTTGTCCTTCTTCATTCTCTAAATCGGACAGCTTTTTATCAACGACTTTGGCTTGTATTTTTATTAAAGTTGCTGAATTGCGTTTCAAGATTATCAACCCTGCTGTTTATAACCTCCGCAATTTCATGAAGTTTCTCATTTGTAGCTCTAGAAGTTTCTTTAACTTCAGCTAGAAGTTTCTCGTTGTTGACTTTAGAAGATTCTTGAACTTCGGCAAGAAGTTTCTCGTTGTTTACTTTAGAAGATTCTTGAACTTCAGCAAGAAGTCCTTCATTGTCGACTCTAGTAGTTTACTGTACTTCTCTAGAATTTTCTTGCAATTTCGCTTCCAGATTCTCGTTGTTGGATGTAGAAGTTTCTTGAACTTCTTTAAATTTGTGCAACATAGCCGCGAACATTGTACTTAAATCCATGCTGCTTGTTATTGCACGGGTAGAAATTTCCATTTCTTCTTTATACTCAAATTCGTAAGCTCCGATGTCAATATCACGCCTGCTGTTGGTAGCTTCAACTTACACAATTCTTTCTTGAGTTGTTAAACTTTTAGTTCTTCAAACTTCATGCTTATCATGCAATCCCACTTCTGACACCAATTGTTATGTTTTTACCTTTTAAAAACGGGGGTTAAATAAATCGGATACTTTTGATTGCAAATAAAAGCCGTTTAGTAGTTTAAAAATTGTAAGAACTCTTTATTTATTTATTTAAATGTACAACAACATCTGAATTACGTTTATAAATTCGCAGAAATACAGACAGACTTTATAATGTACAAGACGGTTGATGTTAACTCTAACAGCGCTTATAATAAATTCATTGATGACTGCAACCTCTGCCACTATTTATAGACAGTGCCATCTGCATCTGAGTAGCCTAGATTGTTCTTAACGGTCAAAACTCGTATATTCGAATTCTAGAGCTTTCGATATTAATGTTAGCTGCTTTAGTGTTGCCCTACTTATAAGTAATGCTAATTAATCGCATGCTTTCAACATTGTTGATAAGTATAACCTTCTAGTGATGGAAATGTTTATAAACACGATGAATGTTGCTGGCAGTTGCTAAAGACCGTTAAATTCAAATCGCTAATGCAAATTCGTAACAATTTGCATTAGCGATTTAATTGATATTGAGAATATTATACATGATATTGAGAAAATTCCAAATGAAATTGAGAATTTCCATTTTGATTTGATTTGTTTGATTTGAATAACAATGACGATATTGAAACAGTTCTGAACATTTTAGACCAGTCCAATGCTGACTTCAGTGAAGACGATGATGCTGATAAAATTTGGACCGCTTTAAATGTAAATACAGAAGCTCTCTCAGCTTGTGTGATGATAGAAGTGATGATAGCATATCCTGTGAAGATCTTTTTGCGTTTCCAAATGATCAGCTAAGTGCAGCGGTAGAGCAATCAAACTCCATCGAACAACCAACAACATCAAAACAACCGGATTTATGGACAAATATAAATAAGAATGTACTGGTCCCTACACAAATTCCTGCAACATCGATCAGACTTACATTTTCAAGACTACTCTGCACCAAACCCAACAAACAAACTTTGGAGAGTTCAATCAGTCATCGATACGTTAAGAAAGCGGTGTAATGAACTAGCTACTGATATAACAAACTATTCAATTGATACCGTTTACGGGAAGATGCAATGCTCGTCAGGTAATCAGATCTAATCCACGACCTATTGGATTAAAAAAATCTAGTATGTGCAACATCTCGTGGTGTTGTAGTAGATTTTGAATTATTTCAAGGAGCAGGAACATTTGAAAATTGTGGTCTTGGTCATGGACCTTCAATAGTTATTAGATTAGTGAAAAACATACCAAAAGAGCCCTTTTGGCCCTTTTTATAAGTTCAAACTTTGGATGCGTACAACTTTTTATATAGGAAGAGATAACTGTTAGCAAGTTGTTTTTATTTTATGTAGAATTTTATCGCCAATATAGCTGCTATCTAAGAAACAAAAAAAAAACATCGAGCAAAATTAAAAAATAATCATAATATTAATAGGCAAGGCGATTTCTTTAGACCCCTTTTACGCTCACATTATACATTCAATTTGGGCAAGAAATATACCATTTTAAAGGGATTTATTCACAGAAGTGCAGAATATATATTTTATTATAATCGGTTCAGTTTTTTAGGAGTTATAAGCGTTTAAAGATGTTACTAACACATATGCAAAAACGTGTACATGTGAACCTTTAGCTAAAAAGTAAACAAATCAATGCGTGTTTGTCCAATGTGTTGTTGTAAATAAATAAGAGAAACAATTAAACAGTATTGATTTCGCTCTGTTTTAAGTGAGAGTTGTTATAGAAAACAAAGAAGAAGACCTTAGTAATTTAACTTCGCTTTAATAAATATATTTTGAAGGTGTTTTTTTATTTTCCATTCAAAATTTGTTTTATAAACCTTTGACAAATTTAAAAATTGTTTATGCATATTGGATTAAATATGTAATTGTACATAAGTAAATATATATTTTACTTATGTACAATTCTCAATAGAATTGAACTCAGGACATTGAGCTGATAACTGCATTAATAAGAATTTTTTCTAGGAACACCATTCTCTACGATTTTTGACGTGTGTACTTGGTCACCATCCTATTGAAAAGTTACTCCTTCTGCAGGATAAGCGTTATAATCTACAAAGTCAAAAGATGAATGTTGAAAATACAAAGATGATTACGTATTGAGGTCGGTATATCGAACTGGACTCTATTTCGGTAGAAATTTTGCTCACTAAACCATTTTTCAAAGTTTTTGATGAGTGCTTTAATTAGCCGTCCTGCTGTAAAATAACTTCTTGGACATGATTGGCGCTCTTATCTACAAAATCGGAATGGCATGTCTATAAATTCGGTATGATTAGTCTTCAATATACGCAGATAGTCTTCTTAACTCATTATTTCGCCGATTTTTTCAAAATTGGTGACACAGTAAGGAAACAGTAAAACACGGTAATGATATGGGGTTGCTTTATATGGTGCCACCTTGGACCAATGCAAATAATCAATGAAATAATGGGAAAAGAAAACCATCTGCGTATTTTGCAGACTCACCATACCGATTTTGTAGTCTCATCAATGCGTTTTTGTATATAAAAGAGGAAATCCTGCAGAAGAAGTAAATTTTCACATGGTGTGCATTAGGTTCTAGGAACACCAATGAATGCTGTTCCTAGAAAAATTTCTTATTAATGCAGTTATCAACTCAATGTCTTGAGTTCAATCCTATTGAGAATTTTTAGTGAATCGAGAATTGGCGGTTGAAACTATACCGATTAACTCCTACCAATTTGTACGAGCTTCAACAGCGGATTGAGCACGAGAGAGAGAGTATTCCAAAAAAAGTTAATGAAAAATTTATAGAAAATATGCCAATGCGTTTAAAATGTTATTTACGTAATAAAGGATTTTGAAAATTTTTTTAAAAAATGCAATTCTTCCCTAAAGTTATTGTGGGGTGCAAAATTGAGTACATGCGAGTTATTTTAGTTTTGTCTGTTTTTTTATTTAGAACTGGATGTTTTTTGTTTTGAATTGTAATTCATTTTGTTACATATTAAACATAAAATAAATGACAGATTTGCTTTATTAGTTTTATTTTTATTCCATAAGAAGTGCACAAAATAGAAATATGTACTCATTTGAGCTCCCCACTGTATGTAGAAATATAATTGTAAAAGTGTTTAAACTTTAAGCAAATTAATTTATTACTACTGTGCGGAGTTTAGCAGAATATAGTTGGAATCAGATTAGAGCGCATAGCACCTTCCATACAGAGTAAATACTGATTTCGAATATCTGGGCAACCAAAATGGGAGGTGTCGGAAAAGGAGGCGAGTCACTTTCCTACAAAGTAATAATTGCAAGGTTCTTCCAACTTTGTCCGCATTGCTCTCTTACTATTTTACACAGATTGGCTGAAAATGGTCAGAATTCCATTAGTGGTTGTGGCGTAAATAATTAATTTTGAATATCTGAAGAACTATAATTCTAAAAGAATTTAAACTCTGTATCAATCAATTTATTACCATTCTACGGAGGTTAGCTAAAAACGAATTTATTCCTGTTCCCTGTTCGAAGTTTAGCTAATCAAGATCGGCTTAGTAGGAATGACCCCTCCCTTACAAAGGAAAGTTAAAGTAAAGCTTGATATTTACATAAAAGGTTAAAAATGGGTGGGATCAGAGCAGTGGAGTGAATATCAATTGAAGTGTTACTTTCGTATTTCCATTCATATTTTTTTAATTTTACTAGGGTAGGGGTAGCGAAGTGCACCGGGTTATGCTAGTAAATAAATAAACCTCAATATCTCTTCAACTAATAGAGGCGATAACCGAAGTGACCAACTCTTTGAGGGGCTACACAATGGTGCCCATTAGCGCTAGGAAGCTGAACAAACGTAAATCAACTCGAAAATACCTCAGCTCAAACCATGTGAAATTTCGTAACAATATCTCCAATAGTTCTCAAGATACTGAATTTTTTCAAAAAAAAAAAGTTTCTAAACCACTGTGCGGAGGGACATAGCTAGATAGACTTACAATTTTATAAGGACCCAGAATATACACACAGCCTCAAAAGTGAGTCAACACCACAAATTACCTGATTTATTTTGTAAGATAATGAGAATCCTAAAGGAGATTGGACTGAAAATAGATTGGTTTTTGAAAAAATAAAGATTTAAGTCGGACTTTTGAGGCAGTAAGTACATAGTTTTTAGTTCTACAACCAATATTTCGATATGTTGCCAACGGAGGTGCATCTTTTTGGTGGAGGGTGGGAACGCACAAATGGAAATTAATGGTAACTGGTAAAGAGGGATCCTAAAAAAGCAAAATAACCCTACCAAGTACTTGAAAATTCTTAAAATCGAGCTTTAACCAAAAAGTATTTAAATATTGACAATTACATGTACATTAAATTGCTTTATTTTAACAATTACTATGTACTTTTTTATAGATAAATATAGTAGGAATAATTGAATTTCGATAAATTTTACGATATGTGTGTGTATGAGCATATCTGATCAAAATTATTTGCGTAATTTAACGGTTTTGAAACATTGTCTTTGGAGCTGATTAATTAAATACTATAGTGTATTGGAATATTTAACACAGCATTTATATGATGATTAAAATATTTCTGCTGGCTATTTGAGCTTCTTTTGGCTGCTGGTAAGTTTTTGTTAGTTTCCCATAAGATTTGTCGGTGCTATACTTACTCGTATTTTCCAACGCATGTGCCTCTGGCTACAAGTGTATTGGCTGGTTACAATTTCGCCACATCCACCTTACTAAACTAATCATAAAGAAAACAAGTTTCTATAAACCAACCAAACCAACCAAACCAACAAAATAAAAAGCACAAACCAGTTCACTTAACTTAATGAAGTTTGTGATGCAAATTTCATTGCAATAACTTATTTTTTCGTAGGATTAGGAAGATTTTAGCTTACAACAGGTGGATAGTTTTATTATAATGCTGGAGGCAAAATTGGTTTTATTCGAAATAGTTTTTTTGTTATTTTCTTTTTGTTTGTTTGTTTGTTTTGTTTTCGCAATAATCCTGTTCCTGATTGCAGCTAGACATTGTCTCTTCATGCATTCGCAACCTGTAGTGTTGTACATACAACATTCGACTGGTTTGAATATACATATGTACATACAGACAGACAGACATACAGACATATGCATGTTGAAAGAAAGACAGACGGCCTGGCGGACCGACGCACAGTGGCGCCATTTGAGTTTTTTTGTTGCAAAAATCATAACTTTTGAACCAAATGAAATAATCCAAAAATGTTAAAGGTTTAATTGAAATGAGTGTTTGAAAAGGGTTCTTTCAGTTGCATACTCATGTTAGCAATGCATTGCTAACAAGTTTTTTTTTCCGAGTTTTACACGGAATTTTTTAATTTTTTTTTCTTTACAAATCATCTCCTGAAAATTTCGAATCGAATAAAAAAAATCAGCCAAAAGCCGAACTCACGTGATGCCAGTACATACATGACCATTTCATTTTATCGATTTACCTAGGCAAACACAAAGCAAACAGTACAATTTTCTTAACAAATAGATCTATCAACAGAACCAAAAATAATGATGATCCGTTACTGTATATGAAAGCGGAACAAATTGCCTAAAAATTGTATATTTTTTTGAACACGGAAACTCAATTAAATTTTGAAGGGCTCAATCTTCTGAAGTAATCTGAATCTGATTGTTATGAGAGTAGAATATTTGAAATCGTTGGACAATTTCCAGTAAAATAGGTTTATTCAATATTTTGTTTAGCGGTACAATCAATTTTTGATTTTTGCAACCTAACTTGTTCTACAAGTTCCACTGTGCGACGGACGGACAGACACACCGACAATTTGGTGGTTGCAGTTCAGAAAGTTAATCTGAGTCGATAAATATGTTACTTACAACTCATCTCTTGTTTACAAACCAGCGCAAAATGTATACGACTCGTCCAAACTACGATCGATGCAACAAATAGTCAAATCGCTATAACAAATGCACATTTTTGTTATTCTAATTCTAAAAGAATATACATATGTACGTGTACGAGTACGTGTATTCGCATATTGAAAACGCTTTTTCAAACCTGAACAATTGTTTAGTAAAAACCAGTCAGAATGTAGCATTCGATCAAGTAACATTCTCGTATCATGTAGAACATGTATTTAACACTAGGCACCCGAAAAATTCATATTGTAAAGAATTTCGCCTAAAGCATCGACCAAAAAGCAAAATACATACATGCATACATACAGTTTAACTATATTTTCCAATATGTACCCTGTTTTCCCTGATTTTTATATGAACTAATTATGATGCATTTTTATTACGTTTTCTTTTCTGACACAAAATGTTGCCAACATATTTCGTACTATTTTTAAAGGTTACCCTCATAATGTGTTATATTTTTAACGATCACAATAGAACAAAAACCATTAACATTTATGCAATTTTATTTTATGCAATAAGCGTATTCACTCATTTTGCGATAAAGCAATAAATCTCAACAATTTCTGCCGTTTTCGATTTTTCATGAGTTTTTTAAAACACTCATCGTAAATGAGTACTTCTTCGTCCTAATGACACTTTTTAATTTTCTATAATATTGAAACATGAAATTAAACATCTATGGTCCTGAATAATTGGGAAATCACATTAACATCATATGAGGGGAGTGGAAACAAAGGCAGCAATCTCCACTTTTGTTGTTTTCGAAATAAATAAGAAAAACTTGTATTTCTAAAGAAACTTAAATTTTTTAATTAAATGTTTTGCTAATTAGTATAGAAGAAAAAGACAAATATGCCAACCAAGTTTGATCCATATCCTCACTGAGGTTTGCGGGTAAATGCGACCTGAAATTTGGAGATAGCTGTGTTTGTTTCAACAAAGTGACATTGCTGCCTTTGAAATAACCAATTTTGGTATAAATTGGTATAAAATAATAAATACCAAAATTATTTTTGTTGAAATTAATTATTTATTTAAAATTTATTTTTTTTCCAAAGTTGTTTTTTTCAAATTTTTTTTTTTTAATTTTATAAATTTTAGAAAAAATTGTTTGTTTTTAAAAATTTTATTTTTTTTTTGGTGAAAAAAAAAATTCGGTTTAAAAAATTTGTTTTTTCGATTTTGACCCATTGTAGGTCCAAATTAGTATGGACTTTTATACGTCGTTGCAAAGGTCTTTGAAATATCTATCATTAGATATCCATATTGTCTATATTAATTAATCAGTAATCCAGCATTTCTGACTTCTTCAGAATTATTAAAGATTTGGATCCTGAAGATATCTGGGGTCTTCAGAAAATTGATTTCAACAAACAGACGGACATACAGACAGACTGACACGGCTTAATCGACTCCGCTATCTATAAGGATCCAGAATATATATAGGTTAGGTTAGGTTCCATGGGTAGCCACTCTTCAAGTAGCTCACTTGGGTCCATTAAGAACAGCCATCTTGCAATTAGCAAGGGAAATACCAGAAAAGGGATCGATCTCTTCATCATCCATCATCGCCCCCCTTTTGGCCAGTTCGTCTGCTATACTATTACCCTGATTTCCATCGTGACCAGGGACCCATATAAGCATTATCCTAGAATGTCTCGCTATCTCATTAAGGGATACCCGGCATTCCTCGGTTAACCTAGATGTCGTGAAGACACCCGCTATTCCGTTAACGGCAGCCTTGCTGTCAGTAAATATACATATATCACCAGATATTCGATAAAACCTCAGCCAGTTGGATGCATGTTTAATGGCCGTAACTTCCGCTTGGAGAGCCGTACAGAAGTTAGGTAGCCTGAAGTAGGATTTATTCCCATAGTTATCAATGAAGAAACCACCACCGACCCTGCTGCCCCTTTTTGAGCCATCAGTGTATATCCTTATGACATTGTCAGGGGGAAGAGTCCGCGCTGCCATAAATCCCTATTCGGAATCAAAATATGGAAATGCCTATCGAAAAAAGGTTTTGCGATGCAGTAATCGACATTACTATGTAAGTGCCCATAATAATTCAGTATCTTAGAGTGCCCATAGTCTTTACCAGACCACGAACATCCAGCCTTCAGTATCACAGCAGAGTTGAGAGCCATTTGTATCACCATCAAATCAACTGGTAACCAGTTTAGGATAGTAAAAAGTGCCTTAGTATCAGTATCGCGATAGTCCTAAGAACTCGTTCCACAGCCTTCCGGTGAGTAGCATTATCCAATGCATGCCACCACACCACCACTCATTGAACAAGATGGGTTTAACAACTGCTTTGAAGATCCAATTGATACCCTTCGGCATAATACCCCAGTTTGTACCAATTGCCTTTTTACAGGAATAAATGGCCACATATGCCTTGTTAATCCTGTTTTGAATGTTCAAATTCCAGGATAGCCTTTTATCTAGAATAATGCCAAGGTACTTTGCATTATCTCTGATCTCCTCCTAGTGAAGAGAACCAATTCCGTTTTCTGTGGGTTCACACTAAGTCCACTCAAAATACTCCACTCACTCAGTGTACTTAATGCTGATTCCATACAACTAGATATTGTATCCAGAAATTTACCAGATATAAAAACTGTAACATCATCAGCATATGCGACTGTCTTGATCCTTCTGCTGTCCATCCTGACCAGCAGGGTATTCATAGCCAGGTTCCACAGAAGTGCAGATAATACACCACCCTGTGGGGTTCCACGATTGGCCACTTTTGAAACACTTGTACCACCTAGGGTAGCACATATGACTATAACCGAGTATCGTTCCGACTAACCGGCGAACACCAATATCAATCCCCAGTTCTTCCATCGCAGATAGGATGGCGTCAGGCCTGACATTGTTAAAAGCTCCTTCAATATCAAGGAAGGCAACAAGTGAATACTCCTTATGTGATAGCGACTCTTCAATGGAGCCAACTAACGGGTGTAGAGCTATTTCCACAGATCTGCCCTTAGTGTAGGCATGTTGGGATTTAGAGATGAGTTCATTCGGAATGTTCATTCTCAGGTATACATCAATCACCCTTTCTAGGGTTCTAGGGTTTACAGTAATGTCAAACGATCAAATGGAATAAAGTGAATAAAAAGAACAATAACGAACAAGATGATTGAACAACTTCAAACTGTTCATTTGACTGAATTGTTCAATTGAACTTGTTCGTTCATGAACAACCCAACTCTAGTGTGATCGCATTATTTTTTGCTACTATTTTTGAGTTATTGAATTTTTAATTCGTGATATTTTCATAATGCCCATATTCAGTCATTATGGACACATCTCGTTTGTACGGAAAGTAAAATTTACAAGTGAATAAATACTATATTTTTTGGAATTTATATTTATGAAGAGTAGCTTGATTGGTCTATGCATGTTTCATTACTGCGTTTTAGTTTTGTTTTTGTGACCCCAATGTCCTATATATAGGACGACTTAAAAAACCACTATTTTCAATAAATTTTTAAAAAACTCAAATTGCAATGTTTTTTATTTCTCATTTGCTTCCAAAATAATATAAAAGTACTTTTAAAATGATCAAACTCAAGCAGTCGGCATATCTGGGTTAAAAAGTATCAAACTGTTTATCTGGCACTCGAGTTCCAAATAACACTTTGTTAGTTAATTTAGTATGAATCCAGCAACCAATTTTAAAAATTTTATCAAAATTGGCTTAATAATTTCAAATAAAATGTATTTTCCCGTTTTTACCCACGCCATTGTACTTTTTTTGTCCCCATTTCGGTGGTAAAATTTTATTCGAATAAATTTCTGTATCGTGGTGGGAGCTTATAATAAATATCAATATCAATTTATAGAAAAACATATTTTATGAAAAAGTACCAAAAATAAACACAATTTTTATCCCTTAAGGGTTTGAATTTCCAAAAAAATGCCAAATTCATAACTCTTATTGGTATAAAAGATACATAGGGTGGCAAAAAAAAGTACCAAAATACAGTTTTTACCCGTTTTCTCCTCTAAATTTTCGAAAAAGTACCAAATGTTTAAAGGAGCAATATGCTATTTTAAGTTTTCATGTATCTTTATTAGTTTTGGTGATATAAGGTTACAGAATTTATCCTTTTTACCCCTTAAATCTGTCAGTAACGTTAATATTTTAATGATATAGATATAGTAGTAATTTTAGATCTAGGTTTTTAGTTTTAAGATTGAGTTTTATGTTTTAAGAGGGTAATTTTTAGCCATTTTAAAGCTAAAGCAATTTATGTATGTAATCTAACTCTCAATTACCAAACATTTTTAACATTTTTATACTGGCTTCGCTCAGGAAAGTTGTTTTTCATTGACGGTAATTCCCAATATTTGGGTTTTATTTCATAATGAAATAATTTCCAAAAAAATATGGAAATAAAACACAATGAAACAAATCGCTACGATTTTTCCCCATTACAAAATTCTTCTTTTTTCCATTACAAAACTTTTCTCTGTTAAATTAGTTAAGCGCCTATAGAAAGAACACTGTATTTTTGTGCACTGGACTTTTTTAAGTACAATTATTGTTGCTCAGTAATCGAATACAACGACCACTCATAATTTCTTATTTCATTATTAACAATTAATTTAATGTCACTAGATCAAAGGTTTTCAAAAGAATAATAATAATAGTCCATTTTGAATGCTACTAAGTTACATCATGAATATTTTATGTTGACCCTAACATATTTTAGTTGCAACAAAAGTTTAAAAATTAAATAAAGCCCAAAAATATTTTATATGAAACAAACTCCAATATTTTTTTCTTTTTGATTTTACTTCATTTGGGAGTTATTTTATAATGAAATAATTCCCAATTTAAAAATGAAATAACCCCCAAAATAAATGAAATAAAGCCCAATTTAAAGTTTTTCCAATTTTATTGTGACTTAATCATTTTAACGAGTATAAATCTCTTAAAAAATATGGTATTTAAATAAAAGTCAACACAACTAAGTTTCATATATGTATACAGAAGACGATTGGTCATAGCTCTCATATAAATTTTAAAAGAAAACTGTTTATAATCCTCTTCTCGGTGCAGGGTATCATATGGTATTGCTTGACCGACTATACTTTCTTACTTGTTTTAAAATTCATGATCATCGATTATTCTCTCCTAATGATAACAATATTAGACACAAATAAACTTATGGGAAGGAAGATGCCACTATATCATAAAATAATTAATAAAATTGTTTGTGCTTTCGATTAATTATATGTTGAAAGTTTGAACTTAAAAAGTAATGTGAGTTAAGATAAATTTAAATCTAACTAGCACAGACATAAACCACATTTTTTAGCACAATCCATTTTGCAGTTAAGTAGAGCACTGTTAATCACCCAGCTAAAGCTACAAGTAATAAAACTTAGTATTTGAATGGTAATAAACTAGTTTATATCTACAATAAAATAAATACAATAATAAATTTGATTTTTTTGAAAAAAAAAAACTGGAGAGGATTTGTGGCCATTATGAAAATTAGAAAAAGGGCTCGAATATGACACTACATATATGTAAGTGGAACCGTAGTAGTGGAATATCTGAAATAATTTTGGGATTCCAATAAATTTGAGTTTTTTGAAAATATAAATCTGGAAAAGATTTACGGCCATTATGGCGGAAACTGAATTAAGTACTTACTTCTTAGCAGAGTTTGTTGTTCTGTATATATAATAAGTATTTTTGTCAACTTCCTAGAAAGTAATTATTAAAAGATTACATGGTAAGTTTTGAATAAATTATAAGCTAATTTTTTTTCAAAACTTCTTTTATAACAAGAATTAAACTGTCAGCGCACAGTGGTTTAGAAACTTTTTATTTGGAAATAATTCGGTATCTTGGGAACTATTGCAGATATGTTACGAAATTTCACTAGGTTTGAGCTGAGGTGTTTTCGAGTTGATAATGGGTACCAGTGCGTAGCCCCTCAAAGTTGGTCACCTCAGGTCTCAAATTTTTTAAAAAAAATCGCCAACAATTCATTTATGATCCGAATGAGCTGAAATTTTAAATATAAATAGTCCTTGTGTAAGTCTACAAAAAATACGCTTACAAGTGTAGGTTATCTCTATTAGTTGAAGAGATATTCAGGTTTATTGATTTATTTTTTTTAACCCGTTTATTTTATTTCATTATTATTATTATGTAATGTATGTAATGTATGTAATGTATGTAATGTATGTAATGTAATGTATGTAATGTATGTAATGTATGTAATGTATGTAATGTATGTAATGTATGTAATGTATGTAATGTATGTAATGTATGTAATGTATGTAATGTATGTAATGTATGTAATGTATGTAATGTATGTAATGTATGTAATGTATGTAATGTATGTAATGTATGTAATGTATGTAATGTATGTAATGTATGTAATGTATGTAATGTATGTAATGTATGTAATGTATGTAATGTATGTAATGTATGTAATGTATGTAATGTATGTAATGTATGTAATGTATGTAATGTATGTAATGTATGTAATGTATGTAATGTCTAATGTAAATACATAAGTACTTATAATTTAACTAGAAACTAAAAATAAACGTGGCATCATCTCGGTGGCAGCCTTCAACTAACGTTGCATTTTGACCTTGGAGTGAAACAAAAACAAAGAAATTCTATATCGTATTGAACAAATTCTCTCGTCTGTACAAGTACTTACTCGAAAATGGAAGTATTATCCCTAAGATCAATCGGAATAATAAGTTGGGAATAATAAGTCAACAAACATTAGAATCCACAAAACTTTAACGGGGTCAGCTCGGGCACGCATTCCAACACAATAAGATCTAATGGATGATAAAAGAAAAATTACATCAAATTAAGGACATTTTAAAAAAGGAATACAATCGTACTTACCTAAGGAATGTCATCTCCAAAAGAAAATGTATTTCATACATCAGATTCCGCATTTACACATCCATAACGCTTGCTTCCTTTTAATATGTGCAAAGACTTTAAAATTACAGACATTTATATACAATTTAACATGTTTGTATTTACCGTGCAGCTTAACATAATCATTCAGAATAAAACAGTTTCAAAATTGTCCAAATTGAGGACATTGTCTACAAAACTATTATATTTGACTAAAATATATACACATTTTCTAAATATTTTTTGTTTTCCTATTTTAATTTTTTTTAAAACGTCAGATTTTTTTTTTGTTTTTCGAAAAATCCTTCAACCAATTAAAAAAATAATTAAATGAATTAAAAAAAATATTAAAGTTTAAAGTAGAACCAAAAAATAAATTAATTGAACAAATTTATGCAATAATTTTTTCTGTGAAGTTAGAGGGTTTTACAGTTTTTAAGAAATGAGTGGTAATTATAATCACCATCGGCGGAATATGTATACAAAACCTTTCAAACTTCTTACACATAAATGGAGTGTAACTTTGGCGTTGATTGCATCGTCGTCTTTTTATCTTCATGTAGTATTGCATCATATTTGTTTGTTTGTTTTTTCTTGGTCCCTCTGTTTTTATTCTCGCAAACAAGAAGTTTCGATTTCCCTCTAGCTTTTCCAATTCTGCACAAAAGAATATGCAACTTCCAGATATTTCCAACAGCTGAGTCTACAGCATTAGGAAAAGAGGCCAGCTAAATTCTTTGGCTCTAACACTTATACGGTTGTTTGATATTACATTGTCAAAATATGCAAAATATCATTTTGGAAGCTTCACAATTTCCAGAAAACTCAGGATCAAACTGAGAACCAGAATAAGGCATGCAGCTAAACATATGTATATCCATCTTGTGAAGCCAGAACCCACAATTTTTAAGCCGAAACGAATGGGCTTATTTCTAATACAAATTTTGCTCGAATGCCTTTCAAAATATGGCACCATTTATTCGTCAATTGACAAATGCTCACTAAAAACTCCTAATTGCATAAATTGTTTGTTTTATCCACTAACTAAAGGTCTTATTTTGGCAAAGCGGTCATTTTAGTCTAACCTATTATTAGTACCGATATGCAGACATTTTTTCATCCACCAAAATTCAAAAATTGTCAAGGCTTTTAGCACAAGGCTTTAGAACACCTAGATTTAGCTACTCACTCCAATACATACTCATTCGTATTCATCAGTATTAGTTCCATAATTTCTTCATTAAAAACTAAATAAAACAGCTCCAAAGGCGACTTTTTCATGAACTGTTCAAATAAACCGTTATCATAGCAATAATATAGTACATAAGTTTGTTCTGCTTTTGATGATAAAAATATATGTAAATGCATGTTCATAAACCAAACTAAAAAGCATACGTTTTTCGCCAATGGTGATTATAATCACCAAAATATTAATCATTAAATTTTAGATTATATATGTACATTAATTGTCGTGAATATGCCTCAAAAGAGTAAATTAAACATTTAGTTTTATAAATATAAACATAATTGTTAGATTTTAGAGAATCTTGGTTACTATATTTCCATGTATTTTGATGACCTTTATTTGCTAATTTCTAAAAGCCCCAATATAAATAGTTTATGTTGCTAAAGGAACTAAACTGGGTATATAATAATGAAATAAGATCCTAAATAATTGATAAACTAAATTATATTGCCTAACAAATTTTTATTTGTCAGTTATGAATAGTAAAAGTGATGGTAATTATAATCACCGGTCGGCGAAAAATGGGTTAATTTTGCTCGATCTTTTTATGGTTTACGCGTAGGTCCGCCATATCTATAAAACCGTAGCTACGGAGGGTCGAAATTTATTTTTAAAATATCAGTAGTGCGATCCACTAACTTTTAACGAACCGACAATCGTAATGTTTATCGACATAAATAATCGCTTGCAGTAACGATAGTGTGATTCAGTAATTTATGTTTAACTATTGTTTACAGCTGTATTTTTGTATTCAAATAATTTAAAATAAGCGAAAAGCAGAAAACCATTATTTGACACACAATGAAATAATTAAAGATTGTTGGTTCGACACTTGGTTGCGACTTACTTTTTTTTTTTAAATACATAATTTTATAAATAACTCTACTAACAAAACAACTTATTTCCGGCCAAAATGTAAAGGATTACTTTTGGGACATCGCGAACAAAAATAAGTACTTCTTCCAGTTGAATAATTAGTAGTCTAATCGTCAAATTCCCTTATTTTTCAACTTGTTTTTTTATATTTTATTGTAAATATTATGTGAACAATATTGTGTTTCCATTATTTTTACGATAGTTCCAGCTACAAAAGGTGAAGATGGCGAAGAAAAAATTGCAAATACACTTTATCGATTAAATAAACACAACTTAAATTATTGTCGCTAACATAACTTAAAGTAACAGCTGACTACAACCGACAACGAATATCGTTAAAAATGTTACTGAATAGCAAATTCGATAAATTTTCGTTATATATATTTTAACGATACGATTATCGTTATAAAAGTTAGTGAATCGCACTACAGCTATGTATATTGGCGATAAAATTCTAAAAAAAAAAAAAAAACTTGCTAACAGTTATCTGTTCCCTATAAAAAGTTATACGCATCCAAAGTTGGAATTTGTAAAAACGTCCGTATTTTTTACGTTTTTTTAAAAAAAACCCATATATTTTTTTCTTTTGTAGAAAAAAAATTTTCATCGGGACTAAGAATTTTTATATGATCCGGAAAGATAACTTAATGCAAAAGCGTGCAAAGAAAAATTTGGCTCACTTAAGCGGACATATCACCCCCAGACCTAACCAAACTTGGGCAACTTTTAAAAAAAAATTTCGGTTTGAGTAAAAAATTCTAAAAAGACAAAGCAAGGATCCACGAAAAAGCTACATATTTGCATAACCCCATATGTTTCCTAAATACTTGCTAAGTGTTTTTACTATCAAACGGTAAATAACGTCACAGTAGGCACTTTTCTGAAAAATCCCAGTTTTTGGAACACATTTTCCCCGTTTTAGGAATTTCGGTATTTGAAAATAAAAACTGTCAAAAATTCGAATGCCATTGATTTAACGACATTTAAGACTATATTGGTTCCAAATCTTGTTATGATATCTTTAACAGTTAAAATTGTACATTAAGTCAAATTTAATATTTTAATTCGTGGAAAATCACAATATTATATTTTTTTAGTTTTTAAGGTAAATTTAAATGAAGTCCCAAAATTTTATAACATTATTTAATTTTACTAAGATATTAATCCTCAAGTCACAATGTTTTCAACAGTATCAAATACTTATATAAAAAGCCATTATTTACTCCTCAGAAGTTCCACAAACCTTGCCCCCTTTGACAAATAAAAACTTGTTAAGCCTTGATTAAAGTTAATTTTATTGCGGATTTTTTTTCGTTTATTCCAGAAACTAAACCGATTTTGAGTTACGCGGATATATGTTGTGCAAACCGTTTATCTCGAAAATACGAGCTAACCTTAAAAATCGGTTAGCACCACTGAATTCAGCGTACCCGAATTAGTTTAAACCAGTGGATGCCTTGACAGAAAAAAAATGTCAATTTCGTGCACAGTGTTATTATCAATAAAAATTTTAAACTTTAAATTCAGCAATCAAATGAGAGATTGAAAAGTTCAAAAACAGTTAATGGAATCACTTACTCTCCACGAAAGCTCTTCTCCTTTTTGGAACTTAACGGAAAATGTAAAGAAAAGGTCTAGGAATAATCCAATTTTGAAACATAATATTTTACGGTTCTCTACGATGGCATGGAAGAACAATTCACAAATATCTTTTTCACTTTTGGATTTGGATCGAAAGTTTCTATATATGTGTAACCATTTTTTATTCCCATATTTTTAAAAAAAAACTCTTCTATAATTTTTTGAATTCTTAAACATTTTTTAAAAGAGGACATATTTTCCTACACGTTTATATATAATAATGTTAGGAAATTGTACTTGAATTCAAATATAACGATTTTAACGGCTGATTTAAAAGTAGCAGAATGCTTTCAAATAGCAGTGCTGCAATAGCAAACTGTAACATATCTGTGGGCATTATTAACATTGAATAAAAGCTTTCAGTTGAACATTGATCGTAAGTTGGCAACGCTGTTTGCTGCGACCGTATATTCGAATTCGAATATTCAGTTAAAGAACATTGTCGAAAGTACACCACAGATGGCGTATGTATTAGAAAGCTCTAGACAGTTAAAGAGCAATCTAGAGTGTAGATGGCAGTATTATAAATAGTGGCAGAGGTTGCAGTCGTTAGTGAGTTTATCAGAGACGCTTTTCGAATAAACATCAACTGAGTGCCTTAAAGTGTGCTGTGTTTTTCAAGTGAATTCGTGTACATTATAAAGTGTGTCTGTATTTCTGAGAATTTAGAAACGTGTAAAGAAATTATTTTTCAATTTTGGATGTCGCACATTAAATCGAATTTCATTATTTTTGACAAAATCTATTATTTTTGCCTCTTCCAATAAAGAAAATTTTGTTTTTTTTATTCATTTTGATTTCCTTTAAATTTGAAATAAAAAATAATGAAAATAATGTCGTTCCGGGCCCAAATGACAGGTTTTTCGTTACTGATCGGTGCCGTTTCGTTCCCAATTTTCGTTGCCGATTTCTGAAACGAACTTTTTTTCGGTGCAAATGTATGAAATTTAGTTTTCGGTGCCGATTGCACCGAAACAAAGTAAATAGTTAATTTCGAATATCTGGAGTATTAAAATTGTAATGTATTTAAAATGCGTATGAATCAATTAGCTAAAAATGGTCTGGATCGGGATAGTGGGTGTGGCACTTGCCATACAAAGTACACACTCAATTTTGTATATCTGGATAATTAAAATTGCGAGATTCTTCAAACTTTGTCTGAAAATTTATTTTTTATAATTTTACCTAATTTGTTTCAAAACAGGCTTGTAACTCCATTAAAAAATAGCTTATAAAATCTTTCACATATTTTTATTTTACTACGTTAAGCTATTATTTAATAAAGTTTAATTATTTCAGTCCTTAATTTTAAATTTATAATTTTAATAACTTTTATCAGCTTTTATTAAAGTAATAAATTCAACAAACTCAGCACATCTTAAGCTGAAATTGAAATGGACCAACAACTCACCTTTAACTAAAGTTACAAGCATCCTAGATCGACTATCGTGCCATTTATTTTTAATGAATGTTAAATAATGTTTACAGTATACTGTAAACATTTTTTGATATATAATTTAACTAGCTGAACCCGGTCCGCGTTGCTGGCCCTTAGAAAATATCTGTTTTATATTGGATCTCTGTTTTAATATACAGTTTCGGACAAAGTCGGTGATCCAATGAATTCAGCAGGATAATCGACGGCTTGTTCTTCGTTCATTACTGCGTCAATCTATTTGTATTTTATTGTTTTGCCAGGCAGTTTCAATTGTATTTGCTTATTGATCTTGTTAATATCATAATTTGTTGGAGCCAAAATTGCATGTTCCCACAGACAATCCGAATTGTTGTAGTTCATTGTAAGACTTGGGAATACTTTGTCGACAACGTCTTGAATATTTATTTGCATTTGGCAGAAGTCCGGAAATGAAATCTCATTTGTGGAGGGATCAATTGGAATTTTTCGTATCGTCATTGAGAAGCGTGAGCAATGGTACATTTGGCCTTTAACTTTAAAGGTGGGCATGAAGCCGACGTCATTTGAAAGCATGTGTTGTACTTTTGGATATTTTGAAGGAAGTGTTTGGAAATAGGATTGGCGCCGGAAATGTAACTTAGTAGCAGCTCAGACGGCTCAATAACTGGTGGCAGAATAACTTTACCGTTCGAACAGCACATTCCCGGGGATTCCTTAGGGAACTTCAAAATGCTGCAATGTAAGTAATGTTTGTTCATTGCGCCAATTAGTACATCCTTGTGATTCCTGTTGTCATCATACTTATTGTAATAAAATCCGGGCAACTTTAAATCGATTCTTTCTCTTGATCGAGCCATTCGGGAGCGAACAACTATATGCTGTTGAGGTGTTTCTGCAGCACTCGATAAAGATGCACTGCGACGCATTTGCTGAAGCCGTGATTCGCGTTCTCTTCCCGTTTCTGCGACTCTAGACGTAGATGCCCTTTCGAAAACAAATTTTATTTGAATAAGACCTTTATTTTTTATTAAAAGTATTTATGTAAAAGTATTTACAGTATTACCCGCTATGCTTTTCTGAAGATTCCGTGAAAATTTTTATTAAAATCGGTCTAGCCGTTTTTGAATCCATATGGAACATACATACACACATCTGTTTTTATATATAATGGCATTAACGGTATAATATAACATTTTTAGATTTTTACACACCTCTCCGCCCGCAGACCGAATATTTAAAATCTGACTTTACAGTGTTACCCGCTGGGTTATTCTGAAGATACCCTGAAAATTTCAGAAAATCGGTCCAGAAGTTGTTTATATATATATAGATGGTATTAGCGGTATAATGTAAAAATTGGATAATGCCACGCCTCTCCGCACACAGACCGAAAATCAAAAATCTGACTTTACGGTGTTACCCGCCAGGATATTCTGAAGATTCCCTGAAAATTTCATCAAAATCGGTGGAGCCGTTTTTGAGTTCATTCGGAACATACATACACACATACATACATACATACATACATACCCACATACAAACATCCATTTTTATATATATAGATAGATGAGATTTTTCGGAACTCATAGAAGTTAATGCACTAAGTGTATTGTTAAATAGTGATGTTCAGTATTGAGAAAATACTATAATTCAGAAAATAAAGCATCCTTGTCTATAGGTATTTCCAATTTTTTTATATTTTTTGTGGTAATTAATGAAAAAGTTATGTTTTTTTCAAAACGGGACAAATGGCGTCCCGTTCAGAGTATCGTCGGGACACTGGACATTCGACTCTAAAACTGGTCTGTCCCGACGAAAACTGGAAGTCTAATTATCATACTTGTGTTTTTTGACAATTGAACTATTATATCAAGCGTCGCAGTAATGCGAGTATTTAAAGAATTTGTGTATAATTTTAACCATTTTTCAATGAACCGTGTAGTAAACATTTTCAATTTTCTTCTTACTTTTTCAGACTCAGTTCGAAATCATGACAAATTTAGATGGCAACCTACATCACAACCAAGAACAAATAGAGTGCATACAACAGCAACAGGAAAATTGTTTCCAGGAATTACAGCATCAGTTAAACTCACAATTATGTGCTGTCGCACAGCAGACAAGTTTTACAACACAAACTACAATACAGCAACAGCCGACACCAGCCGCAACAATCGTGCCATTTATACCTGCATTTTTACGTCCTCCTCCCCCACCACCTCCTCCACATCTAGCGGCGGTGGCAGCTAGCAACCTACCAACAGTATTGCATTCACACGCCCTCCATGCCTCGCAACATAACAAGATGACAATGCAACCGATGTGGTCCACAGCAGCTGTTGCAGCAGCGCATTTACAGGCCGCCTTGGCAGTAGCGGCAGTGGCCGTCAATAGTGACAGCAATAGTAACAACAGCGATCCTACGAATAAAATAATCAACAACAATAATTTAACAGCTGTTGAAAATGGGTCGTCGTCGTCGTCGTTGGCGCATGAATATGGCATGGGAAACAAGAGCGTGTTAGAAAGCATAGGTTCGGAATTAAATTTCGTTGATGTGGTGGCGAGTACGACTACACCACCTTCTACACCTTTGTATAATGTAAATAATAACAATAATGATAATAATAATAACAATAGCGCATGTCCTTCGCCAACTTCATGTCATGCAGATGATGCCATTGAACACATGCAGGTCGATACATCCCTGGAAGATGATACAGACCTTATGTCCAGCTCAAATGGAACCAACAGCCCGAGATCTAATTCAAATAGCTCAGCTCAGGAGGATGTGACATTAACGGGCAAAGAAGAATCCCTGGATGATGAGGAATGCACATATGCTCCGTTGAACTTAACAAAACCAAAGTATTCATCAAGATCATCGATTGATGCGGCGATCAATAGTGCCATTTTAATTAAGCGGGAAAATGATCGCCTTACACCCGTCTCCAACTGTGATTCACCACTGCACTGGCAATCATCTTCGTCTTCCAATGCCGACACAAATTTTGTGGCCATCCACATTTGGAATAATCCAGAAGCGCAAGAATCTGATACGATAGCTCCATTCAATAACATTGAGAATATATCAGTTACGCGAGTTACGCGTAGTAGTCGAGATTCGACTAGTGCATGCGCTAGCAAACGGATTACCGAACCGTTTAGCCCTGCTGTTAATCAAGAACTGAAACTGGCTAGTGGAGGTAAACAATCGCACACGCCTGCATCGTTCTTGCCACAAGACATCCATTCCAATTTACGCGACAGTTGCAGCAATAGCCGAGACACCACCAGCAGCCATGGACATGGCTATCACAGCAAACAGCATATAAAACGACCGATGAATGCTTTCATGGTTTGGGCCAAAGATGAGCGTAGGAAAATTCTTAAAGCATGCCCAGACATGCACAACTCGAATATATCGAAAATCTTGGGAGCCCGTTGGAAAGCCATGACAAATGCCGACAAGCAACCCTATTACGAAGAACAGTCGCGCCTTTCCAAGCTACACATGGAACAACATCCCGACTATAGATACAGACCCAGGCCGAAACGCACCTGCATTGTGGATGGTAAAAAGATGCGAATTTCCGAATACAAAGTTCTAATGCGCAACAGGCGGGCCGAGATGCGACAACTTTGGTGCCGTGGGTCTGGTTCCCCAGGTTCGAATATTCCGGGCTCCGACCGACCACCATGTCATCATTCTCCCGAATGCGAAGACGACGTTCAGGCAGCCGTCAATGCGGCCTATCAACTCCAGGATATGGGCCAAGCTGTAGCCGTAGCAGCCGCCGCTGCAGCAGTAGCTGCTGGTATCAAGAACATGGACGAGGGCAACTCTAGTTTAATAGATCGTGCCACTCCAACCACCAGCAGTAGCAACAGCAACTATTATCCCGCTGAAAGTATATCAGAGTTGGAATTTGTTAGCGAAAGTAATGCAATTGGTTTTGAATCTCGCGATGACGACTGAGTGGATCAATATTATTCTCAAATTATTATTATTATACGTATTATGAAATTATAGTAATATAAGTGTAGCATAAACAACAGCAAACAATACTTAACTAGTAAAACAAATTTTTGAATAATGACACAAATACACACACAAACCTACGTATGTATGTATGTAGGTTACATATACACACATACATATACAAATCCACATAAATATTTCATACATACACACATGCATATACATACATAGATGTATGAAATACAATCTAAGGATTTACTTATCGCATATATGTACATATGTAGCAAGTCAGTCACTAACCGTAAAAACCCTATATCAGACATTTCGGCGAAAATGTGTGTCATAATTATGTACATATAGGTTATTTGCCACACAAACAGCATCGTTGCAGAGAATGGTGTGCAAAATTTCCGAACTACTACCATGTTTATTCCTTAATACCAACATTTATATTTTCCACTACAAAATAAAAATTATATAGCGAAGAGTTCCCCAAATAATTTTAAGGGCCGTTTTCTCATTAGGTGATTATATTTTTTCCCAACGAAAAACTGCAGATTAAAGAAATTTGGTTTTCTCAATGTCTCATTCGCTTTTATTCTGTCGCAAAGCTAACCCGACCTCATCTGCCAATTATTTATTTATCGTACAGATAAATTCAATCAGCTGACTGCTGTTCATAGTTTTTATGTGTTTGTGTTTTTGTAAACGATATTAAATAGATTTTACAAAAAAAAAGTTTAATAGAGGAATTAACATTAATTTGATGGAGGATGAACTCGAAGAACATGAGTTCCAAGTGAATGCTGAAAGAGTTTATCATGCCAGGCCTAACTACCTGGCAGACATGCAGGATAATGAATTTTTCAAAAGATTCCCGCTGTCGATGGCCACATTAAACAGCTGATTTATGTAAACAAGTTGTCACTTGAAGGCAGGGTTCCCAACATTCACATCTTTTTTGAGAGGTATTGCCAACTGAAAATAATGTTTTTTGTCGGTATATTGAGAAAACCAAAATTGTTAACGGACAGTTTATCGGCCTAATAAATGTATGTCGACATTTAGTAACAGACAGTTTGTCGATACATTGAGAAAACGGGCCTAAAATTTGCTATTTCATCTTTCGTATGGATTGGAGAATCGCCCAAATTTGATAATATTTATCTCGTTTAGACAGTCTATGAACAGTATAATAAGGTAAAGAGGTACAAAACTGCATATACATACATACGTTTAAGTAGGAAATTAAAAATATTTAAGATATCACAATATCTTTAGGTTGATTCGAATATTACTCCATGTGGTGTTCCTTAAAGAACTTACAGATAATTGTGCGTCCGGCATGAGATTTGCTAATTACCTTTCCCTTTTCCTAATAAAACTAATAGAGAAACCTAAAAAAAATTACATTATTCTAATCCACTTCAAGCTCTAATACTTACTAGATAACATTTACCGCTAGATAACACAGGGCAACAAAATCGAAAAAATTGTGGAGGCTTTTTAAACCACTACACAATTTTGATGTATTGTGGTTCCAGTAGTACAAAAATGGTAAAATTTTTAAATTCTATGAATAGTTTTTTTTTCTAAAATTTAAAATTTTTTTTAAATGTTTCTCCTCATAATTTATAATAACTCAAAAACGGTTAGCCCGATATTATGGAATTCAATAACCTTTAATCCGGTTATATATTGCGTTTTAATCGGCTCAGTAGTTTCGGAGTTAAAATAACAAATTGAAGCAAAAAATATATTTTTTACGTGAAAATAGCTAATTTTTGTGTTTTAAAAAACTCAAGGAAAAATCGAAAACGTCAGATAGGAACAAAATGAGATATCGAGGATAAAAATCGATTGATTCTTTTCGAATTTATTCACAATTAAGTGAATTCGCTTATTTACAAAATTTAACTTTTTTGTTTGATATACGTAAAATTAATGTTCTTCTTTCGATATAGCCATGTCCGTCTGTATGTTGAAATCAACTTTCCGTAGCCCCCAAATAACTTAAATAGGTGATTCATACATCAATATGTGGGAATTCTTCCGGCTCGTTTGCTATTTAAAATCGACAAAATCGGCCCATAAATGGAAAAAACCGATACAACCTCGATTTTTGCCCTATTATTTATCTATATCTGGATTACTAAGTCATTCATATAATGATAGATACTTCAAAGTCCATTGCAACGATGTATGTAAGGCAATAGTAAGTTGGACCTACAATGGGTCAAAATCGGGAAAAATATTTTTTAAACAAAAATTTAAAAACAATTTGGAAAAAGAATATAGCTCTCTTACTTGTTGAATTACTATTTTTTTTCTTTTTTGTGAATCATTGCTCTCTTCGTTATAATGAAATGAGCTATAAAACAATAGTATACATATGGGCAATTCCATATCATCGGACGTGACATTTGTACGCCTATAGAGTGGAATAGATTTTGCAAAAATAAGAGTATCTGAACAATAATTTGTTCTTTATGTTCCATTCAGAGCGTACTATATTTTCAAATAATAAACAGTTCTTTCAAAATATTATTGTCCAAAATATTGAGCGAAATAAGGGTATATCGTACGTGACATAAAACAGAACTCATTTTGAGGTACATGTATGCGAAAATATTCGAATCGTGGAATTGTCCATATGTATGTATGTATATATAAATTGTTTACAATAAACACATCTGGGAAATCTGCAATTATTGACTTCAACGTGTAGCCATCAGTGATGATAACTTTAGTAATTTATCGCTAAATTTTTTTATTTTAGCAGAAAAACAATGCTTATGCTTTTTTAAGTTACCAATTAGTAACAAAAGAAAACGAATAATTATTTTTTTGGGTTTGTTTAATTTTTATAAAATTGCGATTAGATTTGAGTTTGGTTTTTTGCTTAGAAAGCAACAGTTAAAAGTTAAAGTAAGCTTTTGTATATTCGATAAATTGAATTAAAAATATTTTTTAATTTACAGCTAAATGTAAAAATAACTGTTATTTTCTGAGCAATAATAATTTTTAATGTTGAGTTTTATACAATAATAAGAATTAAATAATAAAAATCAATACACTAAATGGTAGTCCTTGTGATAATGATTAATTTAGTGTACATACTCCTTATGCACGCAGCATTTCTCTTTAATCATGATTATTTTAGTTAAAATATTAAAAATAATTATTATTATTTGCCATGCCATATTAATTGTTAAAAATTATGATTTTTTATTATAAATATTTTTTTTTTTAATTAGAAAAATTATTAAAATTAACGCCATAAATAAGTATATGTATAAAAATTGTCAATTAATATTTCAATTTCGAAATGACATTAATTTTGAGTAGGAGACCTCCGTGAGGTCCTGGCCGCGGACCCCGGTTGCCCTTATGGTAGAGACGGTACTTGGTATATATGTATGTGTGAGTCTGTGTTATGAACATGTTTGGGATCGGAACACTTATTTGGAACTAGTCCCTATATATTTTTATTTATACAAATACCAAAAAAAAAAAAAACAATATATGTACATTGAAATTTTTTTTAAATATGTATTTTTACACCAACAAATATAACAATTCGCTTAAGAAAATGTGAGAAGAATTCTAATTTTACCATGCAAGATCTCTAAATATACTCGAAAACATTTTAACTAATGTACACTGAACTAGTTTCGCATTTGGTTTGATTTTTATTGAGTTTTCTTACAAGTAGACTGCCACAAATAATTATAGATAGATTTATGGATAGATAGTTAGTATGAAGTAATATATTTACCTATAAATTACTTATTATACCCAGCGCTTAAAAATGGGGAATTTATTGATTTTAAAATCAGGATGCTCCCCAACTAAAGCACTGTCCGCTATATTTTTTTTAAAGAAGAAGTTAAAGAAGATAGCATAACTTATTCATTTATTAATTGATGTTTATACCCACCATCGAATATATTGATTTTGTCATACCGTTTGTAACATATCAAAATATTTTGGGTCCTCATAAGATTCGAAGACGATCTAGCTATGCCCTTCTGTCTGTCCGGAGCTATCTGGCTGAAATATTCCACAAGGTTTGTTTGGTATTGAAAATGGGCAATATTGGTTCAGTAGTATTTCACCAAGCCCTCATACAAATAATCCCCCAACATTTGTCCCTAGTCCCCATACAAGGTCCCCTCAGAATATTACTTGAACATTAATAACACTGTGCTTTAAATTTAATTTTAAATTTTAAAGTGAACCCGTTATTTTCGGTCTCTGATTTAAATCTTTTTTTTCTGTCAAGAAGGGCACCCAGTGGCTTAAACTAATTCGGGTACGGTGAATTCAGTGGTGTTAACCGTTTTTTTAGGTTAGCTCGTATTTTCGAGATATTTCGAAAATGGAGGAGGTTGCACAACATATATTCGCGTAACTCAAAAACCGTTTAGTTTATTGTAAAAAATTAAAAACCGAAAATCCGCAATAAAATTAACTTTAAGAAATACTTAACGTGTTTTTAATCTTCAAAATTTTTGGTTTTTAAAACGGCACGAAAAATTGGAAAATCCATATACGATCTTAACTTTTTCTAAGCGTATAGAAAATAATGTTCCAAAGAAAACAAGATCTAAATGATTAAAATCTGTTTACAACTTTTGATTTTATAAACAAAAGATCAAGCAAATATCGCCTAATAACATTTTAACATTTTTCCCACATTTTTACAAAAAGTCTTCTATAAATTTTTTAATTCTTAAAAATTGTATACATTTTTGAAAAGAAGAAAAAAATTCTTATACGTTGATATATCTTATCTTTTCCACTAGTCATTTAAATATGGATTCAAAATCAATAACAAACAGAAAATTTACAGAATCTTGGCGTTTTGTGAAAACGGCACTTCATTGCCGACTCTTGCAGTGTAAACAAGGTGCACAATGTAGATAATTACTACGAGTTATGTATATTATCTTTTGTGAATAAAATTCAAAGTTGTGGACAAATTTTAATCATTTAGGGCTTGTTTTATTTGGATCTTAATTTTCTATGTGTGTGAAAAAAATTAAGAGCGTATATGCATTTCTAAATTTTGCTAAAAATAATTTTTTGTTTGCCAAAAAAAAATTATATTTCGAAAACGACTGCGAATATTAAAAACGTGTTAAGCCTTACTTAAAGGTAATTTTATTGTGGAATTTCGATTTTTCCATTTTCGAAATAACGCTATATCTCGAAAATTCGAGCTAACCTAACAAAAGTTAGTGCCACTGAATTCAACGTACCCGAATTAGTTTAACCCATTGGGTGCCTTTCTTGACAGAAAAAAGTGTCAAATTCGTGCACAATGTAATTAACATTATGATGAAATTAAACATAAACAATTTTTATACGAAACTAAATCTTTCTACTAACTTTTATGAGGATCGGTCCATAGTTGATCCTACCCCCTTATAGTCATTATATGAGAAAAACTATTGTTATTTTATTATTTATGTTTTGGAAAGCTACTTAAGAAAAACATATTTTACTGATTCACGATGATCCAACCGATTTTTAAAATTTCTCTTTTATTTGAAAGGTAAATCATGCATATTTTTAATAAAATAAAAAAATTTTAAATCAATTTCCACACAACACACTACAGATTTCTTGAAGTTGTAACTTTAAGAATATCATCATTTCAAACTTATTTAGGAAAATAAATATAAACAATTTATTAAAACTAATCTATCTAATTGTTTGTGGTAAAATCTTCTATGTCTAGAAATTCGTGTAACAGAAGTTAGATTAGAAATAACACTGCATTAAACTATTTTTGTGAGCAGCATTCAAGAACTTTGCACGATTTTCGTAGTGTTGTTTCCTCAGAACACAAAAGTCCAAGATCAGATCCAGCAAATAATGCCAGAACAAAATAAGAGAAAGAAAGAAAGAAAAAAATAATAACATAAATATGTATACACAAGAATACAATCGCAAAACAAATTACAAATTCTATGCTATTCATACAAACAATATATTAATATACAAAGTAATTTTTGTGCCATTTTAGTACTAGTTCGTATAATTATAAAAGTCTTTTTATTTATTATTAGTATTGTATTTTTATATAATTTTAAACATAAGTCTAGATTAATTATGCTCTTATATATACTATATATATATACTATATATATATACATAAATACATACATTTACATACATAAGTAATAACATGGGTAAGTGTCAGAAATTTTCCTTGCAAATATTTATCGAATAATAAAATTATGAAAGAGAATTAATTCATTCCGTCTATTGATTTCATGTCTTTAATTTCCACAACTCTTAAAATAAAAAAATTGTAGATACATATGGGCAATTCCATATCATCCTACGAGACATTTGTACGCCTATATAGTGGAATAGATTTTGCAAAATCTAAAAAATAAAAATGCAAATAAACAAGAACAGGATTGGATAAACTTGAAGAACTAACATTAGTAAATAGCTATCGGGCGAAGCCGGGGCGGTCATCTAGTTTCTAATAAATTTCGATATAATTTCCGATGGAGGGTCGATGCTCAGCGAGTCCACATCAAAAGCACATGAAATTGTGTGGGACTCTTCTGATGGAGCCTTAGGATATGACGTTGAACATAGTACAGCTGACTTCACAGAATCACATGCATATTAATGGATTTTATCTCTATCTTGTTTCTTCAGCCGTATAATATTCGTCTGAGGCTGGCAAAAGTAGCACGAATACCGAGAAAGTTCACTTCGCATCAACCAAATCACAGAGCTTGAGTGTACGTAGTGAAGTTTCAGAGTATTAGGATTTGAAATGAGTTTTATTTTTGGATATGTTTCAGTTAAAATATAGTTGAATTGGTTAACAACTGATTACATCTGAACAAAAGGTATTGAAAAATTATATTGCATATCGAGCCCCTAGCGCCAAATTATCGTAAGCGACAAAACACAAATTTTACAGGAGAAGGTTTTTTTCGATTATTTTGAAATTTATACATAGAATTAAAAATTTTATGATGCGATATATTATAATAACTTTTGACAATTAAAAATTCATGGAATACTTTATTGAAAAATATGACAAAAAATATTTTTTATTGAATTTTTGCATAGATGCAAATTTTTCGAATTGAAGTTATGTAAAATTTTCTATTTAAAATGGAAAAATAAAAACGAATTTTGAAATTTATTATCAGCAATCCCGCAATTCCCAAAAAAGAGTTGAAAAATCCCAAAAATGGAAATTTTTAGTTTTTTGGCTATAATATCCATACCAGGGTCGGAGTTAACGGAGTCCTTTACAAAATAATAAAAAGCCATATAAAATCGGTTATTATATTTTGATATCAAATATGCGATTTGAGAATTTTTGCCCTAAGGTTTAATTTTACATAAAAAATAGGTGTTTTTGAATGGACCTGATCCCCTCGGTAACAAAATTTTTTTTTATGAAAACTTAGCTTTCAGAAAGTATAAATTCCTTATACATCCTCTTAGAAAATTTTTGCGATAACTTAAAAAGAAAAAAGTTCTTTTTCCGCAAAAAATTAGCGAAAAATCGGCTTTTCAAAATTTTTTAAATGCAAATGCATATAACTTTGGACATAGTCATTATTTTTAAACAGTTCTTTTCTTATTTGATACATACGTATGTTGTTAGTCCAATGAAGGAAAACTGGAGAAAATCGGAATACGCTGTTATCAAAAAACGGGAGTAGGTTGGGTAAAAATGTTGAAAATTTAATTTTCAAATGCGAATATCTCCTAAGCTATAAGAGACAATTGATAAGATTTTATGTGCGTAATTTTTTTGAAATCGGAACACAAACGACGAAATAGGATCATTTTAAAAATGTAATATACCCGAGGTGTCCTACTTTGAGGACCCTTGGTCGCGGCCCTGGTGGGCCCATGAGGTCCACGTTCAGAACTTAAACTCGAGAACACTTCTTCTTTGCGCATGTGAAATTTCATTCAAACCAATCTAACAATTTAGAAGTTACAGATTTATTTCCCTCTTTTTTTCTATACCACTATGTGTCGCTTACGATAAAATTAGTTTACTGTAAAATAAAAAAATTTATTTACGATAAAATCGTACACCCTATATTTTTGAAGTTATTAACAATTTTGATATTCTGAGAACGCTAAAACATCAGTCGGTCCATAAAATTTTAATTTCCGCAATAAAAAAAAATTAAAAATGTCGCTTACGATAATTTGGCGCTAAGGGCTCGATATATGCTTAATTTTATGTTTATAGGTCCATTATTATAGAAAATTCAAAAAAGTACCCATGAGAATAAAGAAAAACGTAATCCTAAATCGTTTTTCAAATTTGTCAACTCCAAAAGAAAATCAACTGGCTTCCCCTCATCTATGAAGTTTAACCAAAATAAATCTATTGATGATGCAGTTATAAGCAATCTATTTGCGGATTTTTTCTCAACAACTTATTTAAATGCAACTTATAATGATTCTGCTGTCTACCCATATATGATATCTTCAAATCAATCAGTATCTATACAATTTATCGATGTTTCTAATATAACCATGGAATTAAAGAATCTAAAATTTTCGCATAATTTTGCTCCTGATAAAATCCCTAGCAGTATTTTAATCAACTGTGCTGACAATATTGCTATCCCTCTTACGTATTTATTTAACAAATCAATAAAGAGTTGTAATTTGCCTAACATCTGGAAGGATTCTTTTATTGTTCCATTATTTAAATCAGGAAATAAGTCTGATATTATAAACTACCGAGGTATTGCTAAATTAAGTATAATACCCAAACTATTCGAGAAAATTATAACTGAACAATTATGCTATCAAATCTCAACTTTAATATCTCCTTATCAACATGGCTTTCAGAAAGGATGCTCAACGACAACAAATCTTCTTCACCTAACATCCGAAATTTATCACGGATTTCTTCAACATCAGCAAATAGACAAAGTCAATCATATGCTTTTGAGAAAGAAACTTTGTTTATTGGGGTTTTCCAACAGTACACTACAGTGGATTTTCTCTTATTTAACAAATAGAATACAAGCTGTACTTTTTAAGAATATTCGGTCTAGAAATATAGAAGTATCATCAGGTGTACCACAGGGCAGTCATCTTGGTCCTCTTCTTTTTTCATTGTTTATAAATGACCTTCCTCAAGTTATTCATGGTTCCAATGTCTTAATGTATGCAGACGACGTTAAAATATTTTTAAGCTATCGTCAAGTTCTTGATCAGCAACTTCTTCAAGATGATTTAAATTCGTTTTATTCATGGTGTAAGGAAAATTATATGGAATTAAACCTAAAAAAGTGCAAATATATGCGATTTGTTAGAAAAAATCCAATACCGGCACACTATGTTTTTGAACTACATCAGCTTGAAATGGTCGATAAATTTTTAGATCTGGGAATTTTACTGGATTCCAAGCTAAATTTTATTTCACATATAACAATGACAGCAAATAAAGCCAGAGATGTACTGGGATTTATGAAACGTTGGGCTAGGGAGTTCAATGACGCTTATGCCACTAAATCCCTATACACATCCCTGGTAAGGCCTATCCTGGAATACGGATCCGTAATATGGGACCCTATATATAAAAAACATTCAGATGCTATTGAATCTGTACAAAAGCAGTTCCTACTATTTTGTCTTCGTGGATTGTACTTCAAACCAATAAATCTACCTTCATATTCTGCAAGATTGGCTTTAATTAAACTTCCAACCTTGAAGAGCCGAAGATCAATGTTAAACATTTCATTTATTTGCAACATAATCAATGGTAGTGTAAGTTCCGGTTTTTTAATCCAAAATATCTCATTTAATGTGCCTCAACGACCATCACGTCATTTTGTTCCATTATCAGTGAAATTTATTAAAGCGAACTTTGCCAATGCTGATCCAATAAGGAGAATATGTATGGAATTTAATAAATTTTACATGTTAATTGATTTTTCATTAAGTAAAATATAATTAAAAACAATATTCTTAATTTTTATAATAAGTTTCATTGTTACATTTATAAAAATAATTGTTAATTGCCTGCAAGGATCATTTTCCATAGGCTAATAAATAATAAATAAAAAAAATAAAATACTTTGGGAGGCGCCACACAGTGCTTTGTTTAATGGACAAAAATCAAAAACAAGATCATGTCTTTGATGTTAATGAAATTTATATTTTTCAATAGAGAACTAAATAACTCATTATTGTAAAAGAGACTTTTTTATAAATATCTCTTTTTGTCGTCACTAGAGGTCCCTAAAGTTAGTACATTTTCAACATAAATTTTATGGAGAAAAATATATTTTTATTAAGGTTAACTAAAATCATTGTTAAAAGTTCGTTTTAAAAGATATAAACTCGCGATTGGCTGCAAATGAAAGAATATGAATGTGGAATTATGGAAAATTACTGTTTTTGTCAAAAAATGTTTAACAGTTTAATCTGCGCAATTTTTAATAATTAACATTTTTTTTTATTGTAAGCCTGAAATTCTAAAACTTTGTGGGAATATTAGTAAAATACGTGTTAATCTATTTTGATTATGTTTTACTATAGAATAGCCATAAGTATTATCTATAAGAAAATGTAATCATTAGTTGTCCTTTCTTATGAAAACTATTAAAATTTTGTTTTTGTTTAAATGTATAAATTACCATATCGTAAATTTTCAATTTGATGGTTTTGGGAAAAAGCTCCAGATTTTTGGTTTTTTATAAAATAATACCGTTTTTTCTTTTAAATAACTAAGAAATATTGCGTTATTTAACAAAAGTAGTTTAATGGCATAAAGTGTATTAATAGGTCTTTATTTGGTTCTTGATGTTGTATGTTTTTTTGCTGAAATCAAAAAAAAATTCCAAAGTTTGATTTAATTTTGAAAAAAAACGTGTTAATCAATTTTAATTTTTCTTTAATTTTATCTAATGCCTATTACTTATTTATTATAATGTGAAATCATTATTTGTCCGTTTTGACTAGAACTTTAAAAGAAATTTGTTTTTGATGGCACCCATAAATAATACATTTTTACCGTAAATGTAAGTATCTCAATAATTTAATATAAGCTACATATCCTTAGATTTAGATGTTAATATGAGCTTCTGCTGATATTAGGAACACTTAAAGTATAGTCCAACATCCAGTTTCTAATATTACTGCTGAACCATATGGCTATGAATATTTGAAAATGTCCGTCCATCCGTCCTTCCGAATTTAGAAAATGTATAAAATATTTCAGTATTTTTTTTAAAAAAGGATATATGGCAGTTATGTAAATCCTTGCTGGAATTGAAATGTTAATAACTAAATTAATCTGATATTATAAGAGAACAATAATTTCTGAAAATTAATAATTTTATTCAGGTTAATAGGTTTTTTAAGGAAAAGGATGTATGGCAGCCACCCGAATCCTTGCTGCGATTGTAATAAATATTTTCACAAACAACAATAACTTTACTAAAATGATTATAACCAAATTGGTTCCAAAATAAGAAACGATTTTTACGAATTTTTTAAAAAAAAAATTAGATGTTATACAGGATATTGAAATCTTGATGTCTTGGAATTATGAATATCCTTCCGATAAAATTTTCATAATTTTGCATCTAATATTATAAGAGAACAATAATTTCTGAAAATTAATAATTTTATACAGGTTTATAAGTTTTTTAAGGAAAAGGATGTATGGCAGCCACCCGAATCCGTGCTGCGATTGTAATAAAAATTTTCACAAACAACAATAACTTTATTAAAATGACTATAACCAAATTTTAAAATGTTAGGAGTATAACTGTGAATTTTATTCAAAATTATATGTTCAGGATATATGGGAGGTACCCGTGTCCTTTCACGGATTTTTTCAAGAATTATATTTTTTCTTAATCTTACCAAAAGGTAATATTCCACTAATTTTTATTCGTCTGCAATAACTCCTTCTATTTTTGTCCATTGCCTATATGAAAACAAAGCACTGTGCGCCACGTCCACTAATCTAATAGTAAAGGAGGTAAATTGTTAATCGCGAATATATGGAGAACTGAAAAAGTATTTAAACTTTGTATGAATTAATTTTATATGACTGTACGGAGTTTAACAAAAATGGTTGTGGATCGGAACAATGGGTGTGGACACTCCCATACACAGCACATCATAAATTTCTAATATCTGGACAACTAAAATTGCCGTATTCTTCAAACTTTGTCCAAACATTTTTTTATAATTTTACGTAATTTGTCTGAAAATTATTAGTGAACACGGAACTTCACATACAAAATCAATAGTTATTATCAAACATCTGATAAATTATTTCGTTACCATGGTAATATACTGAACGAAGTTTAGCAAAAAATGGGCGAGATCGCAACAGTGGTATAGTACCTCCATTACAAAGAAAATTTTAATTTTGAGAATCTTTGTCTGAATCACTTTCATATATTTTTAGGATGTTTGGCTGAAATTGGTTAGGATCGGCTGAGTGGAGTGGGTATCTTCCACATCAAGTTCTTTTATAGTATCAAATGAATCTAATTGTGAGAGTCTTTAAACTTTGTCTAAACTAGTACTTTGATTTTCTGTAATGTTCCCTCCCATTCAAAGATAATATAGATTACGGAATGTTTTGGGAACTACTATAGATAGAGTTTTCATACTTTGTTTAAATTGCGTTGTTGCCAGTATCCGTTGTTTGTTTAACCTTCGCTTTACCAATAGTTACCCGCCCGGGCGACCTTTTCGGTTGAATTTCATTAATAACTTTTTTAATACGGGCAAACAATTTGGTAGTTATTTTTTTAAAACATATTTTTTCTTGAGCACGTTAACACAGATTCGTATATTTTTTTTTTTTTTTTTTTGAAAAATGGATTATTTTTAAATTTCAAACTTGACGGTTGTCCAAGAAGGATAGGGGAAATTGGTACTTTTGTCATCATGGTACTTTTTTAATATTATAAATTATTTAACCTATAGACATTAAAGTTAGGTGATATGTATAATTAAAATTGCCGATATTCAAATAAATAAACCGATTAATTTGTGTCTATTAATCGAAATGTCTGAGTAGAAAGTTAAGTAGAAATATATAATGGCATTAATCATGTACGTAATACGTATTTCTTAAGTGCTCTAAACTTTTTAATAAATCATATGAAAAACCGCAAACATTACACAGGCTTACGTAAAGTTGCTAGAACATAAAGAGATTCGCCTTAAACATGATGTAAAATATCGCTGGTCATCTTTGTCTAATGTGATAGACAATTTCCTTAGTATATACAAATGCGTTAAATCCTTTTGCAAACTCGGAAATACAAGTTTTGGAAAACATATCTAAAACATTAATAACCTAAAAATTTTAATTAATTATTTGATGTAAACGATAGGCAAGATTGAAAAAGGTAAGTAAACTGTAGAACATCCCCTTGGCGTATTTACTTCATGGGTTGGTAGGTATCCTGTTGTCCTGTCCAAGTGATTGGACAGGACAATCGATTGTGAATTGGGTAAAAATAGCAACAAAAAAAAAAACGTATTATTGACTGACATAACCTAAGTTTGTTGTCAAAAATCTAAGTCCCGCGGTTTTCGGGATTATGTACGTTTCTTTCTTATATTTTTCGGGATTTTATATTTCCCGAAAATCCCGAAATCCCGACCAGGGGATTTTCAAAAATCAGTCCCGATTAGCATCTCTAAACAGAATACATGTAAATCAATGAACATATTTTTTTGTTTTTATATAAGTAATCGAATTTTGGTCGGAAAAATGAGTGATCACAGATCGAGCTCCTTTTCTTGATTAAATGCTTATTGGCCAAGTTATTAGCGAATTTAGATATTTTGAGTTTTTATATAAAAAATCGATTTTTTGTCAGAAATATGATTGATCACAGACCGATGTATTTTGCATATGTATTTAATAAGTGGGCGTATTAGTGGACAATTTTTATTTATGTAAAAACTTTTGCGGACTATGTATTGCAAACATGAACAGGCGTCCTGCGATTTTAGATATATCAAAAAAAAAATTGGTGTGGTCAATTTTTCTTTCAGTAAAAACTTAAATTGGATTACTATGATCATTTAAACAAAAAATTAGCCAAATCGGTGTAACCGATTTTAAATAAATCGAAAAAAGTGGGTCTGGTCAATTTTTCATTTCGCAAAAACATAAGTTGGGCCAACATTTAAAAAAAATTGTCTACTCAATAAAAAACTATTTAGATAAATAAAATTTTAAATTTCTAATCTGTTTTCAAAATTTAAAAAAAAATTCTAAATTGGTTTTTAATTTATTTAAAAAAAGCTTTATCCAAATTTATTTTTAATTTTTATTTTTTGAAATTCATGACAAAAAAATTTTTTTGGTGAAAAAAAAATTCGGGTTACCGGTTTCGAGTTTCTTTAACTTTTCGATTTTTTGGCAAACCGATTTTTTAAGACGGTTAACTGGTTATTATTTTTTTTTGTTGATATTTTAGCATTGACGATATGTCGTAAAAGATATAAAATAATTGCATAAATTTAAACGCATGCAAAAATGTCAAATTTTTAACATATGTATACTAGGGTGACAGCCGATTTTTTTTTAGATTTCAAAGAGTGCCGGGTGAAATATTGTGACACTAGGCCTAAAAGTTAAGTGCTGAAAATTTTGGGACGCGCTAAGAGGTCAAGTTTCATTAAAATTAAAATATTGACAAATTTGACATTTGACCTTCACGATTTAAAGGTTAACGTTTTCCGATTTTAGTAAATCTTTCAGACGATATTTAGAATTACCAGGACTATTATATTATGAATAGGTTTTACTTAAAATTGATAACAGTAAAGAAATTGAGCACATTCCCCAAAATGTGGACAAAAAATTAGTTTTCTTGAAAATCGCAAAATTTAAATCGCAGATTCGGAAAAACTGTAAGAGGTATTTACATAATTTTTTCATATTTTTATTCCCTATTATAATCTCAATAAATCCCATTGAAATTATCAACAAATTCAGAAATTTTTTTAAAACATTTATAAAAATCTGAAAATGTAGATTAGAAACTGCCGTTAAAATTTTGTTTGTCATACCTACGAATAGGTTAGCGGTATCCTACGAAGACAAAAAGTCATACACAAGTAAATACGGATATATTTTAAGTAAAAATTACCTTTTGAAGTTGAATAACTATTATAATTTTCATCCGATTTGTATAATTAAAACCATGTTTTGTTAAGAATTTCCTTGAAACATAAATTTGTATAAACATTCTTAGCAAAAAAAGTAATGAAAAGTGACTAAAAACAAAAAAGTTGATAAATTTAGTTTTTCTTTTAGATATTCTTAACAAACACACAGGTTCTCTATGGGGTTCAGATCAGAACTTACCGCAGGCCACTCCAGAGTCTTAATATTTTTAGATTTTAAAAATTGTTTTGTTACTTTTGAAGTTACCAAACTGAACCACATAGGTCATCTCCAAAATCAATTAAAACAATCTCCTATAACTCGCAGTAGTATTTTGAGTCCATCTTATGTGTTACAAAACAGATAGGAGATATAATTAAGGATCCTATTTTAGAATTTCTGGCGTGCCGAGTTTCCCGTTCTCTTCGAGTATTCCTCCAATATTTCTTTTTTCGTCACTGTAGATGACCGAGTGTCCCAAAACTTTCTGCAAAGGCCAACCTTGCCTTCTTATGTCGAGGAAGTAAGCGCGGAACAGGCAATATTTTTTTGATATTGTAGGTGTTTGTCACCACTTCAATTGAAGACGTATTTGAGATGGGCTGATATATTTATTGGAAGCAACGCTTTATTTGCAGTTTCTCACGATCAGTTATTTTAGGTGGACGACCAGATGCTTTGATTTACCATATTCCTTTCGATTTTTTAAAAAATTATTTATGGCGGATTTGTTGCGCTTAACCTTAAGAGCAATCGTCCGGATTGTATCACCTTTTAATCTAAGATTTAAAATTTCTGTGCGCTCTTCCGAATATAACATTGCTCTACGTGGCATTTTAATAACTTTATCCCTATGAAATTTAAAAAAAAAAATAATGAAATAAGTTAAAATGTTTATTTTTTATCATTTATAATTTTTACCTTATCTTCTCTTCTTTCTTTATATATATAATTCTTCTGTACGTGTGTTAGTAACTGAACTCCTCCTTAACGGCTATATTTTTCCTATAATTTTCCGACCCTATAAAGTACATATATTCTGGATCCTTATAGATAGCGAAGTCGATTAAGCCATGTCCGTCTGTCTGTTGAAATCAATTTTCTGAAGACCCCAGATATCTTTATCATCAATAAATCTGTCAGACATGCTTTCGAGAAGTTTCCTATTTCAAATCGAAAATCGAAAATTTTAAAAATATAATTATTAAATAACAATTCGAAAATTTTTTTCCAAAAAAATGAAAAAACAACTTTGGAAAAAATAAATAAATTTTGTTTACCTAAAAATATTTAAAATTTGTATTTTGAAGTATAATTTGGTGAAGGGTATATAAGATTCGGCACAACCGAATATAGCCCTCTTACTTGTTTTCGCTAAAAAACTTCAGTTGTACCATTTTTTTCGTTCTTCACTGATAACACTTCATTTACAAATGACAAACATTTGCTTTAATAAATTGCTGATCAAAAATATGTGAGTACCGTTATTTTTTCTATATACCAGGCAAACTAATGGTTAGTGTTGCTAAAATATATGCTAAAGGAACCATACACCTAAAATGAATTTTGATGTTCCTTATTTTGACCCATTAAAGTGCCCCAATCGAGTCTAAATGTATGACCGACCCCCACTAACTTTGGAGGGCCGACCCACCCAGCGGCTGTGGTATGGGAATAATGCCGAAAAACAGTGTATTGATTAAATTAAATAGATTGCTCCATTTCCAGAGTTTGTAAAATTTCTGAAAAAAAAAATTACATTGGAAAATGTAAATACGACTTAAAGGTTTCTGTATGTATATGGGGCTTTGTTGCAAAGCCCTTCAAAGAGTTTATGCACGATCAACATAAGTTGTGTTCGCGTACTTGATAATTTGTAATAATTTGTACAAATTATCACTGGAAGTTACGGGATTCCGTTCGTTTACTTTTAAAAACTTGTAACGCGAGAGCCAGAGAGTGTTAAAAATGACAGTTCGTAGATAGAGAACATGATATTTTTTACTGGCCATTTTTTGTCCAGTAAAAAATATCAACATAAAAATAGCTTTAGAACATATTGTTGCAAATGTAAACAAAACAAAAAAGTTTAAAATTAACACAATTTACAAGTCTTGCTAAGAAAAGAAGTAAAATAAACGTTTTAAATTGATTTATAATAAAATACAACTTATTTTTACAAATTGCTGTTCGCGTACCTTTTTAGATATTTTTCAGATTGAGAGTAATTTATTTTTACCCTCTAAAATAAAGTTACTGGATATTTTTTACTGGAAAGTACCCGAACACACCCATAATCAGGGAAGACTAATAGTCGATGCATTTGTGATGGAAAATAAAGAGCAAGGAGCAACGGTTATGTCATCAATGCCAACATGATTCAACATACGTACCGCCATCGCATATAGGTCTGTCGAGCCACTTTTTTTGGCCAAAACTAAAATATTCACTTATATACATAAATTCATACAAGAGATACAATTAATAACAAAAAACATAAATTTTATTAAGTTTTTAATAATTTAATTTTTTTCTAGTTTTTCACTTCCACTCTTCCAAAATCTGAGTCAATCACAATTTTTGAAGCAAAAGTTTCCTGAAACAAAAATTCATTTCTTAAAAATAAGCAAAAACTAGCAGAAAGTTATTGATGATTCGTAAGCACAAAGTATCACAGTAATTTTGTGCGTTTTTGGTTCGTTGAAATCGGTTGAAATTTTGTAAGTTATATACTATACTTTTTTTATAAAAAGTTAAAATCACTGATTTTTAGGTTATGAAAGTTTTTTTATGTAATTTCTTATTACATTAATTTTTATTGAATATTTCACTATTAAAAATTTAAATACTTACCGATTACCATTAATATCCATAACTAAAGATTTAAAAAGTTTTTTTTATGACTCAAATAAAACAAAAAACTGCACTACGTGTTTCAGTTTACATTGAACTTTCTCATTTCATAGAATAACTGTTAACTGAAATTTGTAAAAACAAATTATTTTTTTTGTTTATCTGAAGTGTTTGCTACTATATTCTAACAACAAATATAGGAAAAGAAGTTTTGAGTTTTGGCCAAAAAATGTGATTCGCCAGACCTATGTGCATCGGTTGTGACAGATTTTGTGTGCCTGATAGAGTAGCATCAGCATTGGGAACCGATTTTTACCAAGCTTTCGAAATGAAAGATCGGCATAGCGAACCTCTCATCATGGATCAATCGAAAGTTCGTTTAGACGATACCAATTTGTTAGCGTTTTCATACGATGGTAGAAAAGATGATACTGTAACGCGAGATAAAATTGATGGGAAGTATCATACTAGGATGGTAAAAGAAACGCATCTTGTTATTTTGAGAGAACCGAGTTCTCTATTGATTGGTTACGTAAGACTGGAACATGAAACGGCTCACAGTGATGCAAACAAAAATTTGGCATCATTTTTAATTTTTGATATACCCGAGGTGCCCTACTTTGGGACATTGTGGTTCGGGCCCTCCTTGGTGTTATGAGCCCAAATTCAAAACTAAAACTTACCAACACCTAATCTATAGCCATGGGAAATTTTATTAAAATCGGGCTATTCGTTTAGAAGTTACAGATTTATTTCCACTTTTTTCAGATCCCCCACTGTGCTGCTGAATACAAAAAAAAAACAAATTAAATGATTTTATCAACGATAAAAAATATATCACTGGATGCAATAATACCGGGCCATTATTTGACGACGATTTGAATTTGCCCAGACTTGATAGCAAAAAAGATTTCAAACAATAATTTTTTTTAGTTTCTTTCATTTCGCTGATTGTTTCATGTAAAGTGCAAAAATGGTGATTTTTTTAAAAAATTTTGGCCGTTCCAGGGGGTGTGACACAATGGTGAGTCGGCCCTCCAAAGTCAAAATTTGACCTTTGGGTCAAAATAAGGAACATCAGAATCCATTTTAGAGGTATGGTTCCTTGGACAAAGTTTCTTATTTTGATTCCTAGAATACGATTTTCCTTGTCACTTGGGCGATTTTTAAAATCGACACGCCGTAATATATAGTGTTGGCGTAACTGGAATACAGTAAAATTTTAATATCCAGGGAATATAGTGTATAATAGAGTTGCCAAGATTATTGTGTTTTTGTGGAGCAAAACAAATGAATAAAACCGAATTAATCATGTTGTTGTTTAAATAAGTATGAGCGTTTGTATATAAATATAGACATTTTTGTGGTGCAAAACGGATCTTGTTGTCTCTTAATGAACTAACAATTTAAGTTTACCCATTCGCATTTAATCAGGGCAAAATTGTTATTCGATTTTTACATATTTTTTCTTCCGGGAGCCGTTTGGAAGTATGCTATAATATAAACCGGATTCGTCGGCATTGTGAAGAGTCAATTCATGCTCATCAACGCAATCCTTAAACTCTTTCACAAAATGGATCAATAAGATGAGGTTTCGAAGACAATTTTTAAAAATCTAATTCCATTTCGACGCTTAAATTTCTTCAACTATCCTTCACCGGCATTGATAGTATGCTGGGTTATCTGAGGGTTGCGGGTTCAATTCCCGCAGTTTGTGTTTGCTTTTTTTAAATAAAAAAAAAAATAGAATACAAATCGCTGCTGATATTCAAACATTTGTTTCCATTTTGTTCACTTCCAGGAACCTTTGTATGGAAGTGAAATATTAACAATGATACTCAATTTCGTCGAAATTGATTTTCTGAAATTCCTCCTGATTATAGCCGTAGGTTTTTTATGGTAGAAAAAAAAGATCAGTCAGGAACTATTCGAATTATACAAGTTTTTTATTCATAGCACGACGCGTCGTGCTGCCTCTTCAGATTTTTTACAATGAATCTTAACTTGAAAAACGGAAATTCAAAAACCATATTTTGTAGGGATTGAAGTTCAAGGGTAATACAAGGTGGCGCAGAAGTAAACTTCCGATGTTTTTGGCTGTAATTAAAAAAAAATTAAAAACTTTGATTCTTCTTGTGGATTATTTGTATTTGGTCTTTTAATTTGACATTGTTTATTAAGGTATTTCGCATGTGTTTACTACACAAATGTCAAAACAGAACTGACATTAGGGGCCAATCGCAAAATTTATAGCATTTTCTGATAGGAGGATTACTTTTGCGCCATCTTGTATTTTAGTCGCGAATTCCGAGCTTGCACTGTATATAGTTTATGGATCGATCCGCACAAAATTTGGTACAAAACGTGTTTATGCCCAATTCCATCACGATATTAATTATTATAAGACAATTGTCATGTACATGTCTGCCTAAACAGTATTCCGGGCGACATTTGTGTGGGGGCTATGTGAATATGGATATTGCCCATTTTTTAATGCCAACCAAACCTTGTCAACAGAATGTATTTTTGCAACATTTCAACCAGCCTATTATCTCCTTTTGTTTTTGTATCAATCGAATTTTATATATGTTTTCTCTTTAAAATCGGCCTATCCATTTATATTTACTATTCGTTTACAAATTCCGGTTTACCTAATACGTATTTTCAATTATGTATATTGCTCGGTAGTCCTTAAAATAAATAACAGCTAATTTTTAATGTGTTTTCTGTTATTTTAGGAAACAATTGGCCATGAATTTTAAAATCATTAATCAACTCATGTCGATTTGAAATGCCGATACGAAAATTGTATTCTTAATTTACATCATCGTCATCTTACGAGTAAAACCAATGACGCGTGCCACCACAACAGCTCAATAAATGAAAATAAACATTAAATATTTGTGTGTTTTGAAAAGTCCTCATCATAAATCTTTAGTTTTAAGCACAAGCGTGTTGTACGTACCAAAAAATCAACCAACAAAAACACACACTTGACTAACCAGCCCAGTTCGGATCAATAGGCATAAACACCCACACTTAAAAAACGTTTCCTTTTTTCCTTCAATTTCTATAATTTCGAAATGAAAAAACACACACTCCTTCAAAATAAACATTTATTACGGTTCAATCAAACATGTGTTTTACCCGAAACAATTGTTTTACATGAATTTGTATGCCAAGCAAACATTTTGAAGTTCGATTTTTCTTCCATTAACCAAAACGTCTTTGGTCTGCCACAATTAAATATTATTTACCATTAAATATTAATTAAATATTTTTAGATTTCAAAGAGTGCCGGGTGGAATATTGTGACACTAGGCCTAAAAGGTAAGTGCTGAAAATTTGAGCCAAATCGCACAACGATTTCTGGACGCGCATCGAGGTCAAAGTTCAGATAAATGCAAAATTTTACTATTTATATGAAAATAAATAGCTGAAACTCGTTAACTTTCTGCATTGTTTTCTAGAAATATGTAGATTTACATATTTATATTAATGAAAATTACATTAAAAAATATTTTTTGGAGATTAACCCTGCATCTCCATTGGGTCAAAATGATCCAAAAACTGTAGTATCGCCAAAATTCGTAAAAAATTAAAATTTTTCAGTTTTTGTAAAAATTTTGGTACTAAATAAATACTTTTGCAATTGAATGCAAAAGAATCGAAATGTGTGTACGTAATTATCGTTGTAATGAGATATAAATGACAAAATTTTGTTAAAAAATGTTAAAGTTATTACAAATTCGCCAGACCATTAACATGTCTCAGGCCACTTGAACAAGAAATTTAGGAAAAAAAAATAACATATTTCGAGAAAAATTTAAATTAAATTTAATTTTTATTTAAAATGTATTAGTATTTACTTGTTTATGAGTTTTTGTCTTCGTAAGATACCGTTAACCTATTCGCAGGTATGGCCAAAAAAAAGCATTTTTTTAACGTCTGTTTCGAATCTCCATTTTCAAATTTTTAAAAATTTTGTTAAACAAATTTCAGACTTTTTTGATCATCACATTGGGATTTATTGAGATCATAATAGGGAATAAAAATATGAAAAAATTATGTCAATAACTCTTACAGTTTTTCCGTACCTGCGATTTAAATTTTGCGATTTTCAAGAAAAAAACTAATTTGTTGTCCATATTTTGGCGAATGAACCCAATTTCCTTACTTTTATAAATTTTAAGTAAAACCTATTCATAATATTATAGTCCTGGTAATTTTGAATAAGGTCTGAATGTTTTACTAAAATCGGAAGACATTAACCTTTAAATCGTGAAGGTCAAATGTCAAATTTTTCAATATTTATGAAAATGATATATATTTTGGGCCGATTGTAATGAAGCTTGAGGGACAAGACGGTTCTACACGTTCTTCTCTCTCTGGTATTTTGGACTGCCAATTCCCTTTTTGTAATTCTACTCAAACAGTTTTTCTTCCAAGCATATTTAAATTTATATACAAATTTTTAAATTATAAATTAAATTTAGTTTTATTTTGAGTTAATTTATAATTATCTGTCATAACTACATATTTCATTGAGGAGATAAAACATGAGTTGGCTTACCTATTTATTTATTTATTCTCGATTCTAAATTTAAAGATTTTATTACGGTCTGTTAAAAGTACAAAGATAAAATTTTAATATTTATATCTTATGTCCGTCATTTCAGCAGATACTTATTTACACACACTTACTAAAGTATACGTACGATCAAGTTTTGGGCCTTTTTTAAAAAATCTGTATATTTAAAAATACAAGGCCTGACTCATTCATTCACTGACTCATCAGTCAATATACATATATTCTGTAAATATATGTATGTATACAAAAACTAAAAAAATTAATAGAAAATATACATTCGGTTTCAATAAACAATTTGACAATAGCAAAAAAACAATAGCGGTATTCACTGTTAAGTGCGAATGGTATTGCATCATTGCAAATGCAAAATTGTAAAGGCTTTTGTGTGTATTATGTTATTGGATTACGGTAAAATTTTGCATTTGCAATGATGCTAGACCATTTGCACTTAACTGTGAATACCGCTAATCAGAGTCAAATTCATTTCTTACTACAAGCTAGTTGGGAGCCTAATTTTCGCCGCAATTTTAAACTATTATTTTTATCTTTAAAATGATGTAATATGATCTAAATACTTTCACATAGTAACATTTTATTATTTTCTTTTATTGAAATCATCTTGAAAAAAAGTTTCAAGAGTTTTTGTTTTTTCAGTCGTGGTAGCGATTCTCGTGGAATTTCCCATATGCCAGTAAATACGGAATATTTTTGCTGCATGTAACATAAAGCGATTTACACAATAAATTAGGTATAAAAGTTATTGTATCAGTATCGATTGTCCATCCCCAAAACATGCCTTTGTACGATTATTTATATTTGAATTCAAAAAAGATGAAAATGATTTTTAACAAAACAATTTCAATTGAAAATGTTGGCAGGGTGAAAGGTTGTACGTTTGAAGTGTGTGTGTGTATGTGCAATACCTTTGAAAGGTTTCTAAAATGTGTTGGAAGCATTAGAGCTGAATTATGATCGTAAAAAGTAAAACGGAACTCTTACACACACAACAACAAGTACATATATGAATTTATACTAAATATGTTTAGGTATCCAGCAGTTCTGGGCAACTGTCCCGAACTAATGATTTTTCCCATTACATACTTAGGTTGACCACTAGTTGCATAAATAGCTACATGACTACTTAGTTTAACATGTGCGTGTCCTAAGCAAGGGGTCTTATAGCTGATACATAGAGTCCGTTAACTTGCTAGCTACCTAAGTATGTCTATGAATAAAAATTTTTAATTTTTGGTATTATTCGAGTTAATCAAAATTATTATTTTACTGACTACACTCTAGATTACTTAGAGACTCTCAAGTGACAATTGACTTCACGCTATATTATCTGGGACGTGTAAAGTAAACAATTGACTATATAGTTACCCAAAATATATGTATAAAGTGGAGTCACCAAGTAATCAGACATTAGTGAAAATTACTGTCTATAAGAGTTACATAGACTACTTGTAGAACTACTGGGTACATAAAAATGTACATAGACAGCTATTTACTTATTTATTAAACTTATTGCCTTTTATTTTTTTTTTGTGTATAAAATAGTAAAATAAAATTATCATTCCAAATGCAACAGAAGAATACATTGTAAAATACGAAACCAATTTGTGTTGTGTGTGTTCCAGGGATGTAAAATACATTTTTGAATTTTGTATCAACTAGCTATTATATACTTATATAAAATTTATATAGTTTTCTTAGTTCTTCACAATAACATTTTTATTATTTATTAAATAACTAGTTGACCGCCCGGCTTCGCCCGGTAGCTATTTACTAATGTTAGTTCTTCAAGTTTCTCCAACCCACATACACCTACCAGCCTGTTATTGTTTATTTGCTAATAAAATATCTAAATTTGTACTGCATACTTTAGGGGGCTTTTTTTATTACAGTTTTAATCGGAATTTTTAATTTTCAAAAAATCAGCCAAATACATTGACCATTTCAATATTTATAATTTTACGTAATGTGTCTGAAAACGGTCGGGTTATTAATAGTGGACATGGAACTGGACATGTTGTCGAATATCTGATGAACTTTATTGGTATCAGATCATTTGTAACTGTGGTATCGAATATCTAAACAACTGTTATATGTAGAGTCTTCTAAATTTTTATAAAGTGTTTTCATATCACTGAAAGCGAATGTTTTAAGAAAATTATCAAGATTTGTACGTATACATGTACATGCAAAGACAGTCAAGAAATTCCGGAATTAATTATATTCATTTATTTTAGTATAGAATCCTTTCATATTTTTTTCATTTTACTACGAAATAAATTTAGAAATAAATATTTTTAAAGCTGCCTAAAAGTAAGCTTTAGTTTATAATAATTTAATAGTTTATGGCACAAAGCACTTAATTCCTTTAGTTTAGTAAATCAAAATTGCGAACTGTTTGCAAGATATTAGCCTGAGAAAAATCTTTGGAGGCCCATAAAATGTATTGTAGAAAAATATTAGGAGTATAGCTTTTGACACCGTTTGGCAAATGGGCTCATACATATATAAGCTCTTGGCTGCAAACATCCCTAAGTATCTATGCAAACTAATTGCGGACTTTATTGACGCTAGAACGTTTAAGGTTGCCATAAATAATGAAGCTTCGTCAGCTAAAATTATTTCAGCAGGGTTGCCGCAAGTATCAGTTCTGTCGCCATTGATCTATTCGATTTACACATCTGAATTTCAGGTTCCAAATAATTTCAAAATTACATACTACGCCGATGACACAGCTTTATGTTTTTCAAGTAAACTTACAAGTGCATTGATGAAAAAGATGGAAAAAGACTCAAGCAATAATTTTTTCATTTAATAAAAGACTGACTAGACGCCAACTAGCTATTGGAAACAACACCATAAATATAGTAATAAATGCGAAATTAACCATAAGCTCTCCTTTGTTGTGTCTTATTTCTGACTTTTTTAAAAGAAGGACAAAAAAGACCCATTCCTTGAGGATTTAGAGGGTTAACATATTCTACAAAAAATATTTTGCATAAATTTGCTGAATACATTTTATACCTACAATGTCCTTTAAAATAAAATTCTTAATAAATGCGAAATTAACCCTCGGCTCTCTTTATTTATCTTATTTCTGACTTTCTGGTTGAATTTTCCGTTTTGGTGTATTCAGAAACTTATAGTAAAATTTCACGGATAATATTTTTGCGGAACATTTTAACCCCTTAAATCCCTGTTTTAATGGTGGTTTTTGCACTTTTTTAAAAGAAGAACAAAAAATACCCATGCCTTGAGGATTTAGAGGGTTAACATATTCTACAAAAATATTCTACGTAACATTTGACATAACTCTTCTGAACACATTTTATACCTAAAATGTAAGGGTCACATGGTTTCTTATGACGATTAACAATAAGAATGTGCAAGAGTTGGGAAACTTTAACCCCCCCTCAAATGATATTCAGATGTAAACTTTCGAAACGCCGATACACGTATCTTTTTTTTGTCTCCTCTAACAATATTTATTGGTCGGACCTCGTAATTTTTTTTTGGTGTTGTACAGTGTAGTACTGTAAAGGCTGTGCTTATATTAGACTATCTATCTATGTATATAAATAAAAATCAAATGTCGTTCGTTGGTAATTGCATCAGTATAGAATGGAAGGACCGATTTAGACACTTTTACGCCCACTTTTTTCGATTTATACAAAATCGGAAAACGGCTGCACCGATTTGGCCTCAACTATGTAAATAAACTCTTCAAATTCAATTGATCAACTCGATCATTTGATGTAATATCTATATGTAAAGATAATATCTCATTTGTAAATATTGTGATGCAGTTTTTGTTTCCAGCTGGGGTATGCTTAGTCTGCCCAGGTTCTTCAAAGGTATGCTTTCTTTGAAATCTTTACCACAGAGCTGTCTTGGATCTTTGGGATATGTTGGTTAATTAGCGAAGTTTCTAATAGTGAATTCGACGAGATAAACGCTTCGGTTCTCGGTCTGATAACGACTATTATTTGTAAATACTGTCTATGGATGCAATCCGAGGAGATAAATTCTTCAATTCTCGTCGGCTAACTACAACTTATGGGCTATGACTAGCTAATGAGTACAATCCGACGAGATAAATGATTCGGCACTCGGTCGGCTAACTACTAATTATTCGTAAATACGGCTTATGGATGCAATCCGATAAGATAAATTATTCAGCTATCGACGGATAACTACTGGTTATTGGATATGAATAGCTAATGACTACAATCCGACGAGATAAATACTTCGGCAGTCGGTCGGCTAACTACAGATTTTAACTACAGTATTAATACGAAGTAAGAATTTAGGCCTTGTCTAATTATGCTTTGTTACCCGGGCGCAAAGTATAAGTAGATCGGGACTTCGATTCTAGCTTCCCTGTTCATGTTTTTCTTTGATGTTTTATATCAGAATTCACAAAAACTGTTTGGGAATCATTGACAACCAATTAGAATTCAGATTAACTGTTTGAGAATTATTGACAACAATATGCTAATATATATAGTATTAGAATTAATTATGTTATATTGATGTATTAACTGTTGTAACTGCACCTTACAATATTTAGTTTTGTAAAATAATGTAAATAAAGGAAAACTTTTTAAATTAATGAACATTCACTGGTAACGTTTTTGAAAAATCACTGGAACAACTGCAGTAACAGGTATGTACTTTAAAAAAATCACTGGTAGCAAATGGAGAAAGTAACAGGTACTTTTAATGTCGTTCTTTTACGTTTTTCAACAAACTATTTATTTTTTTATTTATTTATTAGCATTAGAAAATAATTACAAATTAAAATGGGAATCTGGCAACACTATGCCTGAATAGTTGTGAGATTTTTGGCAGCTAATCATTTTTACAACTTTTTTAACTATTTTCATTGTATATACTTGTCTTTTTGTATATAATAATAATAATTAAATATCATTGATTTAGAAATAATTAAATAACCATAAGTGGATGCTTTTTTTTGTGGATTTGCTGATTTTTTGGAGTTCTGTTGCTGTTGCTGCTGCTGTTGTTGTTCGTGTTTTCTTTTATTTACATTTCCCACATACATTATATATATACACGTTAGTTTGCAAAAGTCTATAAGTGGATATTGTCAGGACAACATTGGACTCAATCCAGCATTCAATGAAAAAACTGTGTGCAGTGGTTCCATATTTCATGTGCTAAAGGAATGCAAGTCATTATCCTTCTCCTGTAAGTCGTGTAATAATGAATCTTGATCTGACTTAAACTTGTTGCGGCGGGAGATCAGTGCGTTAAACTCGAAACTTGACACTTTCATGGAGAAGGCTGATTCTGAACAAAGATCCATTTCTCAAGCATTAGCTGATACTGTTGCTAGTTTCAAATCTGAAATTGCATCTTGTCTCAAGGACATGAAATCAGAAATTATTGACTGCAACAAGCTTATAAATCATATTGATAATTCGACAACCAAGAAATGTACTGAACTAGAAGAAGAAAACAACGTGTTGCACAAGAGAATTAATAGAGCTGACATTGTAGTTAGTGGATTACCTGATGGCTTAGTTGATCTCACTGCTCCTATTATGAAAATTTGTTCAATCTATAATATTTCTATATCTCCTCATGATATTAATTATCCATGCTATTTTAACAACCGTAAAGCTGTTCCTTTTAAATTCAATAATGTCTTTCTACGTAATAATATAATGAAAGAATACTTTAAATCTCGGTCTTTGCGGATTTGTGATGTGTTTGGTGGAGAAATTGATATGCCTTTATACCTAAATGATCATTATGCCCCGGCTGCTGGCAGATTAAATACTTTACACAAAAAAATTATTACCAAGTATAAAATTTTAAATACTGATAGAGTCAAAGCGAAACTAATGACTGCTGATGGTAAAGTAATTATACATGATTATGTGGAATGTGCCTCTTTACTTAATGGATGATTATTATAATTATTACTCTTTTGCTAAATTGTTTATTTTTAATTATTATAATTATAGCTGTGTTTTTCAATATTTACTGCTATAGTACTTCTTTGTTATTGTGAGCTATAAGTTGTATTAAAAAAAGCTGTAATATTAATCAAACATTTACTAGATTTTTTGTGTAAAAAACTAAAACTTAAAAAACAATAATAAATAACTCTTGTTGATTGAGTTAACTCTTCAAAGTTTTAATCATTATGAATTTAGCACATAAAACACAGCAAGCATTATCTTAATTTTCTATCTCATTTTATAATATACAGTGAATGTCACTTAAAATCGTACACCATCGTAGTCAAATTTTATTCATTAGTTTTAGAAAGTTGATGTTTTGGAAGTATTTTAAAATGCTATTTTTATATTGTGTGTGCTATTACCTATCAGAAAATTGGGTATAATTTTAATTGCCCTTATCCACAAATAAAAAAATTGGGTAAGACTGTCAGTGCCCAGAATATCAACGCTTCATTTAAAATCGTAAAGGCACTAAGAAATAGCAAATGATACCCTACAAAGTATTAGGATTATTTAATATTAACATTTTTTTAAATTTTGAAAGTTTTAATTATAATTTTATATAATTGTACGAATTTAAGTGAAATATGAATTTTGTGATGTCCTTTAATTTTCATCAATATTTTTTTAACGAATTGAGGTTTTGTTAACTTTTTTGTTGAAATACATATTTTTTGTTCCAATTAATAAAATGACTTAATTTTTTATATAATCACCTATTATTGCCTGTATAATTTCATAATATTTAAAAAAAAATATGTTGTACGATTTTGAGTGACACTCACTGTACATATATTTTTGATCTCATTATATTTTTTCTTATGATTAGCTGTTATTATTGGTTAATGAAAATTTTTTTTTTTTCATATATTATTTTGAAATGTTAATTTTTATATGTTTTTTATAGTTGTTTGGTTCCCCATCGTAATACTATTTTACTATGATGTCTCATAACCCTAATGTAGGTACTTCTTTCAGTGGTATATCTGATATAAATATAACTTTGCAATCTCATGAGGATATACTTAATGTAGCTCATATTAATTGCCAAAGTATCAAACCTTCTGCCAACTTCTCGAAGGTGGATGAATTAAGATATATATTACTTGGATCTTTCATTAATATTTTTGCTGTAACTGAGACTCGGTTAAAACCGTATATATCAAGTCGAGCTGTTGAGATATCTGGTTACAAATTTTGTCGTAATGATCGTTTAAACTCTAGAGGTGGTGGTGTTGGGATGTATATTGCCAATGGTCTTGAATTCAACATAGTTTATCAAGTTTCTGTAATTGGTGCCTGGAATCTCTCTATATTGAGCTCAATTCTAATGTTTCTAAATTTCTTGTTATGGTTGTATACTTACCCTATGGTGATCTTGTTTCATTTGAAAATCTTCATAGTGAATTGTTTTTGAAATATTCTGATATTATTGTAGTTGGTGATTTCAATTGTAACATGTTTGATGCCACTAAATCCTGCAATATGAGATCAATGTGCATAAGGTATAATTTATCTGTTTTTCATGATTCAAAACCATCTCACTATGATATTTCACATGGATCTACATCATTGATAGACTTTTGGTTAGTTAGCAATATTCAATGTTCTGTCTTTCTAGTCAGTTACAATGTCCGTTGATTTCGCACCATGCGTTAATATTAGCTTCATTTAATATCAGCCTTTCTAAGATTAATGAATTTGTTTAATATCGTGATTTTAATGCTATTAATTGGGATAATTTTCATTTATTTTTGTCTACTTTTGAATTTTCTAGCTTCTATTTGGGTAATGTTGATGATATGTGCTCTTGCTTGTCATCTCTTTTTGATTTGCTGTTGACATGTGTTCCTATTGTTAGAAGGAATATTTCTAATGATGGGTCTATTTGGATGAATTCTAACAGCATTTTATATACTAAGTCTCTTAGTCAACTTGCCTACCGTTCTTTTTTATGTCATCGTTCTGAAGTAAACTGGAAGACATGTTGCAAATACCGTAATAGGGCTAAAAGCACTATTCTAAAATGTTCCGTGGTTTGGACTCAGGAAATGTGTGGAGAATTTTAAGGGGTCGTGGATATGTAGATAATAGTTCTGATGCTTTTGTTGGTGGTGTAGATGACTTGAATGATTTTTTTGTTAGTAGTAATGAAGACTTGGTTGTTGAAAATTTTGTCTTTGATGATTTTGCTGAGTTGGAGGTTATTGAAATTTTGGATAGAGTTAAATCTACCTCTTTAGGTGTTGATAATATTTCTATTCGCTTCATTAAGATAATTTATCCCTTTGTTTCTAATTACAAATTACATTTATTTTATACTATTTTGACTACATCGAAGTTTCCTTCTTCTTGGAAGATTGCCCGGGTCATACCTATTCCTAAATCGAGGGTAGTTCATGGTCCTGAAGACCACAGACCAACTTCTATTCTTCCAGCTTTATCAAAAGTTTTGGAACATATAATGCGACTCCAGATGTTGGAATCGACTTTTTTGAGAATTTATGAGGGACAATATGCTTTTCATAAGGGTTATAATCTACATTGATGCTTCTAAGTCTCACAGACCTTATTCGTGAATATGTGAATGATGACAAATTAAGTGCACTTATTTCTCTTGATATTTCTAACGCATTTGGTTCTATTTGTCATTATACTATTGTGATGAAGCTTCGTGATGTGTTTCATTCATTCACTTAGAAGTAATTTGGACTCAACCGATGTTTTACAAAGTAACATTAACTTCTGTCTGGATCGAGTTCTTGAATGGACTTCTTCTAACTCTTTGGAACTAAATCCCTCCAAAACGAAGGCTATTATTTTTTTTTTGAGCCAACTGTCCGTTTTTTTTTCCTGAAATTGAAATTGTATTGAATAATGTTGGTGTAGAAATGGTTGATCATATAAAGTGTCTTGGAGTATACTTGGATAGTAAACTTTCTTTTGACTATCACATTGATGTATTGCACTGTAAGGTGTTTGGTATTCTGCGTAAGATATACTCGTCTAACCTGTATTTACCAATACGTATTAGGTATAATATGGCTCATTCATTATTAATGTTGTTAATATTATATTGTCTTGAGGGTTACTCAGGCACTAGCTCAATTCGTTTTAGAAGGATTAAAGGCATATTTAATTCTGTAGTCCGGTTTGTTTATAATGTTAAGCGTCGTGAACATATTTCAAATTTTGTTCATCGTTTTATTGGATGTTCTTTTGACGACCTTGTTAAGTATCGAAATATAATTTTATTTTATAATATAATCAAATTTGGAAGACCGCTTGTGCTAGACCACGATCTACTAGAAATCCACAAATTTGTATACCCAGAATTTCTACATATTTCTTTGACAAATCGTTTGTTGTGAAAATAGCTAGGCTGTGGAATATTTTACCTTATTCCTTACGTATTTTTTCTCAATCTAATAATGTTTTTCGTTTGAAAATTTTGGAATTTTTATCTAGTGCTACTAGATAAATGAATTTCTTGCTATTTTAAGTACTCTAACAGTTTTCCACTGATGGGACCTACATATTTAGGATTATTTTGATTTTCTAATTTATATGCTATTGCGACTGGGGACCCACAAATCTTTAATTTTATCTAAATACATACATTAAATATATATTAATTTATATTCAGGTGTAATTGCTATGTAATATTATTATTTTGGCCATTTAGGCTTAATATTACAGAAATAAATGAAATAAAAATGAATGTTTGAAGTTGGCCATGGCTACAGGACCTTAGGCTCTACATATCAAATAATTATTTTACATTGTAGGTGATATATTTTATTTACAGGTATTTACATATATCGAGTATGTTATAATATCAAATGAGATTGTATAGGCTAGATTCTTTTAGGAAGGATATAACTTTTGAAATGGATTCAGATGTAGGATTTGAGATAAGTTGTATGGGATGTGGTGTAATTTTAAAGGTGTTGTTCCGTTGGATTTGAAAATAGGACAAGAGGTTAGGACATGTTCTAGAATTTTATTTGTCGAAATGTTGCAGTTACAAATCGTCTCGGTTGGTATATGGATTACGTGACCGTGTGAGAGCTTAGTGTGTCCCAGACGGATACGACATGTTAGAAATGGCTTTTATTGATGACAGTAAGTCGGTACAGATTGCAAAGAATCCAATCTTGCTCTTAATTATATTCAAAGCCTCAGTAATGTCAATGATTTCTGCGTTAAATATGGTTGTGTAATTTGGAAGTAATGAGGTTTTAATAGTTTTATTGTTGGCAGTTATACCATAACTTACTTGATCGTTTGGTTTTCATACAATAATTTTGTAAATATTGATCAGTTGTTGATTTTGTAAAGTTGTTTAGAACAGTATTTATGGATTTTTGCTTAAAATGCCATTGAGGTTTTATTTTTTGCTTAACGAAATGTCTTTGAATTGGTAGATCTAAGTCCTTCGCGGTTTGAACAATTTTATATATTACAGATGGGAATTTACGCACTTTTTTAGTTTTGGAACATTTTTTAATGATTTCATTTAAGGGTGTGTCTGGATTATTGTATATAGATTTCAGTAATCGAGATGTTAAAAGATCCCTCTTGATTTCTAATGGCAATATGTTGGATTCGAATAACATATTTGTTACAGGAGTAGTACGAAACGCTCCTAGGGCAAATCTTATTGCTGAAAAAATTTTTGATTTTAAGCATTTTAACGATGACTTTGGTGAATAGCCAAAAATTTTGGACTACACAAACATTTAATAATATTAAGTTGCTTGGTTAAAGATGATGTTAAATTTTCTATATGACTTTTCCAATTGTATTTCCTGTTTATAGTTAGTCCAAGTATTCTAAGATTGTCAACCTCCATTACAGATATATTATTACATAATATTGTTACGAAATTGTACTTGAATTGAAATATAACATATATGTGGGCATTATTAATATTGAATAAAAGCTTTCAGTTGATATATATTCGAATTCGAATATTCAGTTAAAGAATATTGTAGAAATCTAGAGTGCAGATGGCAGTGATATAAATAGTGGCAGAGGTTGCAGTCGTTAGTGAGTTTATCAGAGACGCTTTTAGTCTCTGATAACTGAGTGCCTTAAAGTGTGCTGTATTTTTCAAGTGAATTCGTGTACATTATAAAGTGTGTCTGTATTTCTGCGAATTTAGAAACGCGTATAAAAAACATTGAGTGACTATTTAATTCTGTTGTTGTACATTTCAAATAAATAAAGAGTTGTTACAATTTTCAAACTACTAAACAGCTTTTATTTGCAATCAAAAGTATCCGGTTTATTTAAAGGAAATAAACCAACGTTTTGAAAAGGTTAAAACGTAACAATTGATGTCAGAAGTGGGATTGCAAAATAATAAGCATGAAGTTTGAGAAACTAAAAGTTGAACAACTCAAGAAATAATTGAGTAAGTTGGAGCTACCAACAGCAGGTATCAAAGCAGAATTACAGCAGAGGCTCATAGATGAATTCAAGCGGCGTGATATTGATATTGGAACTTACGAGTTTGAGTATAAAGAAGAATTGGAAGTTTCTACCCGTGCAACAACAAGCAGCATGAATTTAAGCACTATGTTTGCTGCTATGATGGAAACATTCAAAGAAACAAATGAGAAATTTGCTGAAGTTCAAGAAAATTCAAGAGTCAACAATGAGAAGCTGTTAGCTGAAGTTAAAGCAGAAGTTCAAGAAACTTCTAGAGTCAACAACGAGAAACTTCTTGCCGACAATGAGAAACTTCGTTCTGAGGTTAAAGCTGAAGTCAAAGAAACTATTAAACACTTAACATAAATGGAAGCGAAAATGTCTGAGGTTATTAACTGTAGAGTGGATGTCATTGATAAAAAGGTTTCGGACTTAGAAACAAAAGTGAATAATGTTCAATGTCAAGAAGGAGCAGGTATTAACAACAGAATGGATGAAATTGACAGAAAGGTGTCCGACTTTGTAACAAAAGTGAATAGTCATCAGTATCAAGAAGGAGCGGTACGAATTATTCCAGAATCCTCTAGTAGAATAAAGGCCCCTAGTTTTGATGGCACCACACCATTAGAAACATGTGGAAAGACGAAGAAAAAGCTAACGAGTTGATTTTGGCCTTAAAAGGAAATGCAGCGGTAGTTCTTGAAAGCGTGCCAGCGAGCAACAGAAATTGTTATGATGACATAATGAAGGCGCTACAACGTAAATACGGTTGCGAACATAAAAAAGAATTATACCGAATGGAATTGCGTGGTAGAGTGCAGAAACCCAATGAGACGCTACAAGATTTTGCGTTGAAAATCGAGCGTTTGCTACAGCTTACTTATCCAGGAGAAAACAACCCATTTTTGGTCCATATCAAGATAGAGGCATTCGTCAAAGGCATTCCTGATCCTGAAATAAAACATGCGGTTTGTGCTACATCTTAACCATCATAACCTCTACGATGGGTAGTCATCTTGACGCGATGTAGAGGCTTAAGTGCGATGATTCGCGTTGGCCATGCTGGAGGGGACAGTTTAACTTGAGTTGGCTGTCTCTGGCAGGGTCTCCCATTCCAGAAGGGCACGCGTTGAGCATGATACTAAGAACTACCCTCCCTTTGTCTGATAGCGTCTGTTCTCCTCTGGGGCGGCTATCAGATGTTATTTCCATCGAACCATTTTCCCCTCATTGAGAGGGGTGGTTAAGGTGGATAGTCCGGCTGGTCCGTAAGGACTCTTTAATGTCCGTCCGAAATCCACCAGCGTCTGTTTCCCATATTGGGCGGCTGGTGGTCTGCGTCTGTTTCTCCAATGGGGCGGCAGTTATCTCAACACCTGGCAGCAGGTATAAAATGCAAGTAATTGTCCATCAGGACTCAATGGAAGAGGATAAGGCATGCCCCATGTACCCGGTCGGGGGCTTCATAATCTCCGGGGACCCTACTCCCACAGCGATGGTTTCGGGCTGTGGTGAGTCGAATGCTACTGCAACTCAGGCTAGTCAGGTGATCACACCGGGCCAGACTAGTCTGCATGCTACTGGTGTCGCAAGAGGTCAATCTGGCATACCCAGATTGGCTGATTGTAAAAAATCCAAGGCAATAGGTGGTAGTGACCTAAGCGGCGAGGTACCTCTGGACTTCTCTCCAAGTACCTCCAAAGCCGCGAAAGCCCAAGTCGTCAAGGCGGCTAAATCCCCTGTTTCGGGTGCCTCTAAGGGGGAAGCGACTAAGTCGCCCCTCACGGATGCTTCCCATATGCCAATTGTGCGCTCAGGTCTTGTGAAGGAATCCTCCTGTCCTGAAGACGCATCACCCCTGGCCAATCCCGGCTCTGAAACTAACCCCAGGCATAAAAACCCTGCTAGAAGGGCTGCTACCACCAGGCGTTCCGCTTACCGCTTTGTTGAGGCACTTGGCTCGAAAAAAGTCGAGGACCTCACTAAGGAGCAACAAGCTTCGCTTTCCTGGGCGAAAGCCTATATTGCTGGTCTCAAGACCGCTCCTCCTTCTGCTGAATTACCAGCGGGGCCTAAACGGCAACGTTCAGAGGAGGATACAGCGACCAAGAGCCAGCAACCGGGACCTAAACGTCCCAAAGCGGCACAAAGGTCGTTAGCTAAATCCTTTAGCGAGATTGTCAAAGACAGTCTTGTTAGGGCGGTTATCGACCGGAGTGCGAATGACGGATCCATATCTCAATTGAATTGGGATATGGTGAAGCAAAAACTGGTAGGGGTGTTTTGGAAAGTTCTCAAAGAGAACCCAGGCACTCCTCCACAATGCGATGACGCTGGTTGGTACCAGGGTCACGTAAAACTTATGTCTTGTGTAGATGAACGCTCAGCGTTGCTACTAAAGACTGCCGTCGCATCACTGGGTGAGGTTTGGCCGGGGTCTAGGCTTGAGGTGGTATCTGTGAGTGAGATACCCCGAAAGCCTAGATCCATAGCTAAAATACCAGCTGAGCCATCTAGCCCGGAGGAGATCTTGGAGATCCTTCAGTGCTGTAACCCACAGCTTCCAACTCAAGACTGGAAAGTTGTTAAGGTTACGGACGCTGAGGGCTCTTCAAGGAAAGCGATCGTTGTCCTGAATAAGGACTCTTTGGGGCCGCTAAGGAAGGCACAAGGGAAGGTCTACTATGGATTTGGTACGATCATCCTGCGTGTCTACCGTAGCGACAACAAAGGCGATACATCCTCAGGTGATGTAAAGCCCATGCTCTCGGAAGAGGGCATGGATTGCAATGACGCCACTGATCCAGCCGACACTGAAGATACCAACTCAGTCTCTGAACTAGTTGGTACATTCTTTGAACGGATGGATGAGGTGGTGGACGAGGACGCCCTCCTGAATTCTGACCAGGAGGACGCCGACGTCACTATTGTAAAAATGGAGCATGGTGAGGGTGACCCAGATAAACCTTCACCACTCTAAAGCAGCATCAGCTGCACTGCTCCTCCGAATTGCTCAGAACGGGGAGGAGCTAGTCATGGTCCAGGAACCTTGGGTCCATCAGGACCGTATCTGTGGACTATGTTTGAAGGGCTATAAGCTCTACTTCGCTAAAGGCGCAGGTAAAATTAGATCCTGTATATTGGCTAAAAGCTCTTTGAAAATCTTCATTCTGTCTGATTACAGTAATGAAGATACAGTAGCAGTCTCATGGGAAACTAATGAAGGCTGTTTGTTATGGCTGATATCCAGCTACATGGCGCATGACCACGGGGAGCATCCACCAAACGATGATATCCGTAGTGCTGTGAAAAAGGCGAATGAGTCCAGGATACCATTGGTTATCTGTGCTGACGCTAACTCGCACCACATTGTATGGGGTAGCAGCGATACCAACACAAGAGGTGAGAGTCTTTTCAGTTTCATACTTAATAGTAGTTTGGAAGTAGTTAATAGAGGTTCAGAACCTACCTTCATTGTTTCAAACAGAAGTGAGGTACTAGACTTAACACTTGTGAGTGCTGAGCACCACAGTATGATTAACAATTGGGCTGTCTCCGACGACTGCTCTTTTTCTGATCATCTATATATTGATTTCAATATCAGTGTAACTTATAGGAATGATAATACCATTCTAAATAGGAGGAAGACCAATTGGGAGTTGCAGAGTGATGTACTCTCCCGGTCTCTACCAAACCCGCCCACTATTGAAAATAGGGACGATATTGAGGTAGCAGTTGAGGCACTTACAGAAGCGTTCCAATCAGCTACTAATTTGGCCTGTAAGCCGAATATCTGCAGGGGTAGGAATAAGCCACCCTGGTGGAACCCTGAGATTGCACACGCAAGAAGGGCGTGTCGTAAATTGTTCAACGAGGCAAAGAGGCTGGGTAACTGGCCGGAATATAAGTCCTCAGTGAACCACTTTAAGAACCTTACGAGGAATGCGAAAAGGAAAGCCTGGAGGGACTTCTGTAGCGGCGTGGAAGGATCCTCTGAGACTAACCGATTACGTAAAATTCTATCAACTTCACCGGTTGTACCGAGCTATATCCAGAAACCCTGTGGTAGATGGACTCTGAATAGTAGGGAAACACTTGAGGTCCTATTAGATACTCATTTTCCAGGTTGCCTTCCAGTCGATGATGAGACTATGAATGGGGCTGCCGATTCTGTTGCTCCGGGTGATAACTCTGTTCCGATAAACAGGGATAGAATCCAATGGGCAATCAAAAGCTTCGACCCGTTTAAATCTCCTGGGCCGGATGGCATTATTCCTGCTGATCTTCAAAAGAACGAAGAAATAGTTGTACCATGGCTCATTAGCATATACACAGCGTGTATTAGATGGACCTATATCCCCACATGGTGGACGAGATGCAGAGTAGTCTTCATTCCTAAAGGTGGTAAGGCGACTCACACTAAACCAAAGGATTATAGGCCAATTAGCCTTGCATCCTTCCTGCTGAAAACCCTAGAAAGGGTGATTGACGTATATCTGAGAATGACCATTCCGTCGGAACTCATCTCTAAATCCCAACATGCCTACACCAAAGGCAGATCTGTGGAAACAGCTCTACATTCGCTAGTTGGCTCCATTGAGGAGTCGCTAATACATAAGGAGTATTCACTTGTTGCCTTTCTCGATATTGAAGGAGCTTTTAATAATGTCAGGCCCGATGCCATCCTATCTGCGATGGATGAACTGGGAATTGATCTATGTGTTCGCCGACTAGTCGAAAAGATACTCGGTTATAGAGTCATTTGTGCTACTTTAGGTGGTGTAAGTGTTTTAAAAGTGGCCAATCGTGGAACCCCGCAGGGGGGTGTTTTATCACCACTTCTGTGGAATTTGGCTATGAATTCCCTGTTGATCAGGATGGATAACAGAAGGATCAAGACAGTCGCATATGCTGATGATGTTGCAGTTTTTATATCTGGTAAATTTCTGGATACAATATCCAGTTGTATGGAATCAGCATTAAGTACACTGAGTGAGTGGAGTATTTCATGTGGACTTAGTGTGAACCCACAAAAAACGGAACTGGTTCTCTTCACTAGGAGGTATAAGATCGATGACTTCAGACCACCTAGACTGAATGGAATCAGTCTTGAGATTAGAGATAATGCGAAGTATCTTGGCATCATTCTAGATAAAAGATTGTCCTGGAATTTGAATATTCAAAACAGGATTAACAAGGCTTATGTAGCCATCTACTCCTGTAAGAAGGCAATTGGTACAAACTGGGGTATTATGCCGAAGGGTATCAGTTGGATCTTCAAAGCAGTTGTTAAACCCATCTTGTTCTATGGAGTGTTGGTGTGGTGGCACGCCTTGGATAATGCTACTCACCGTAAGGCTGTGGAACGAGTTCTCAGGACTATTGCGATACTGATTACAGGCGCTATAAGGACTACCCCCTCTAAGGCACTTTTTACTATCCTGAACTGGTTACCAGTTGATTTGATGGTGATACAAATGGCTCTCAACTCTGCTGTGAGACTAAATGCTGGATGTTCGTGGTATGGTAAAGATCATGGGCACTCTAAGATACTGAACTACTATGGGTACTTACATAGTAATGTCGATTACTGCATCGCAAAACCATTTTTCGATATGCATTTCCATATTAAGATCCCGAATAGGGATTCATGGCAGCGCGGACTCTTACCCCCTGATGATGTCATAAGGGTATTCACTGATGGCTCAAAGAGGGGCAATAGGGTCGGTGGTGGTTTCTTTATTGAGAACTATGGGATTAAATCCTATTTCAGGCTACCTAACTTCTGTACGGCTCTTCAGGCGGAAATTACGGCCATTAAACGTGCATCCAACTGGCTGAGGTTTTATCAAATATCTGGTGATATATGTATATTTACCGATAGCAAGGCTGCCGTTAAAGGAATAGCGGGTGTCTTTACGACATCTAGGTTAACCGAGGAATGCCGGGTATCCCTTAATGAGATAGCGAGACATTCTAGGATAACGCTTATATGGGTCCCTGGCCATGATGGTAATCAGGGTAATTGTATAGCTGACGAACTGGCCAAAATGGGGGCGATGATGGATGATGATGAGATCGACCCCTTTTCTGGTATTTCCCTTGCTATATGCAAGATGGCTGTTCAGCGGACACTATATGAATCTGCACAAAGCAGGTGGACCAATGAGTCTTCCTGTGTTACAACGAGGTCTACTTGGCCCGTATATGATGCCAGCAGGACGAATCTACTTATGGAATTTCGTCGTGAGCAAATAAGGCTAATTGTCTCCTTCATTACAGGACACTGTATAATTGGGACACATGCTAGGAGATTGGGCCTACGGTATAATGACTACTGTAGGAGCTGCCATAATGAAGAAGAGGATGAGACGGTGTCACACCTATTCTGTCAATGCCCGGCTCTGATAAATCTGAGGGAACGTATCTTCGGAACACCATTCCTATCATGCTTAGATGAGCTATCAAGGATAAGTCTTAGACGAATCTACTCTTTCATCAGAGAATCTGGTTGGTTTAGCCTGGAAACAACGGACGTATAATTAATACCAAGATGTTTACCCCTTGGGTATCACAATGGGATCAGTTTTGAATGGACCCAAGTGAGCTGCTTGAAGAGTGGCTACCCATGGAACCTAACCTACCTAACCATCATTTGCTGAAACTGTCTCATTTGCACTGGTACAATAAACAGCAAAGATAATTTCAAAGCCCCAGATGTGTAATGTGCGGAAAATCGAGGTTGACCTTCAAGATGGGTGAAGGTGCTTCAGCAGAAAAAGAAATGCATGAACTCGTTCGGAGTTCGAATTAAAATGACAAATGACCAAATGAAAACCAACGTAATAAGGGTTTGTCATCCAAATGAAGGAATCACTGCAAAGGACCACATAGGGTAGTTAAAAAATAGGACGACATGGTTTATAGAATACGGAAATGTGGAAGACAGATATCGGGAATTAAGGTTGAACATCTGAAACGACTAGCTGCCTATGGGAAAAGTGAGTCTATGCCTATTCGGGACGAACATGCTTAAGCGGGGGGCAGTGTTACTAAATTGTACATGAATTCAAATATAACGATTTTAACGGCTGATTTAAAAGTAGCATAATGCTTTCAAATAGCAGTGCCACTCAAACTGTAACATATCTGTGGGCATTATTAACATTGAATAAAAACTACATAATCGATGTCTTTACGCAGAGTTTATTATATGCAATGAGAAATAACTGATAAAGGTGATCCCTGAGGTATCCCATTATGTAGCGGTTGACATTTAGAGTAATAGTATCCTACTCTTACAAGTATTTTCCTATTTGTCATACAATTTCTGACATAATTCAAAATGTTTGGTCCAACTTGCCAGGCAACTAGTTGATCGACTATTGCGTGGATGCCAATTTTATCAAAAGCTTTCTCGAAGTCCAACGAAATGATTGTTGCATGTTTATTTAAGGAAAGACAGTTTGCAATTTGATAATCTTCATAAAGTAGAGAATCAATTGTTTATTTACCTTTCTTAAATCCGAATTGATGACTACATTGGACATGACAAGCCACCATAGCCTGTTTGCTATGATTTTATCTAGAACTTTTGATAGGCATGGATTCAGTGATATATGTAGGTCGATACGAATTGGGGATAGTTTTATTCGCGTTTGGTTTTAGTATAGGAACTTTATAAATGTGTTACTTTCTTTGGAAAGGGGATAGAGTGTAGAAGAAAAGGTGGTGAAAGGAGGAGAAAAGCTTTTTAATTGACAACTCTGCAATTGCGCGTTATGTTTGTTATTAGTGCAGGTTGCAGCGCCTCTGGTGGTGAGATGGCGCCTTAGTCAAGCCAACAACCTTTATTTAATTATTTTACTTCGGTGGCTAATATTTATCACCGAAGGCTGTGATAAATATTAGTTACTAGCATATTACCCGCTACTTCGTTAGCATATATTTTGATATTAATATAAAAGTATATCAATGCACAATTAAAAAATGTGTTACTTATGTAGCATGAAAGATCTTAACTTATATTATTTGATAAGCAAATAACGTTTGTACATAATTTCCAAAATATATAATCGGCCTATTCCATCTGATTCCAATCTATTTAAATTAATTTATCTAGGTCCATTATTATAGACTATTCAAAAAGTACCATTAGAATATTGAAATATTACAATAAAGTCCCCACTTGTGTAGAGAATATAGAAAGTACCATTCGAATAAAGAAAATGTAGCAAAAGACTCCCCCTTGAATTCTCACTCATGACCATAAAGCTTAATTTCTAATAATTTCTTAATAAGTTTCTAGGTCAATTGCAATAGAAAATTCAGAAATTATCATTAGAATAAAGAAAAAGTGCTATAAAGTACTACCATTAGAATAAAAAAAGTACCATACATTTGTTAGAAAAGTCAAAATTTTAATCACTCAGCTCCATACATGCTAAATTTCATATACTATCTAATTATATTATTGTAGAAAATTCAAAAATTACCGTTAGAATAAAGAAAATGTTCCATAATGTCAATACTTGTAGATTCGGGACCATATAAACATAGCATAATGTTTCTAAGTTCATTGGTGATGAAAATATAAAAAAGTAACATTCGAATAAATAAAAAGTACCACTTTGAATTCTGACTCACATAGAACCAGATACACTCAGGTCTCGTTTTATGCGATAGATGCATAAACCGCATAAATTCAGATTTTAATTAAAAAATTAGAACAAAATCACATAAAAAAAATCAACAAAAATATATTTATTTAATTTACTTAAGCAATAAAAACAAAATACGTTAAAAAAATAAACCAAAATATAATATTAATTCATTAATTAATTACAGAAAAAATTAAAATGGTCCAAAAAAATTAGCTAAAACCATTTTTCAGTACCGAAAAGCCTGTGGTTTCCCACTCACTCGGGTACCATATAACCTTCATTTCATGTTTCTAGGTCAATTGGTGACGAAATTACAAAAAGTGCCATTCTAATAAAGAAAAAGTACCAAAACTTCTCCCCCTAGAATTCCCACTCACTTAAGACCATAAATGCTTAATTTCATGTTTCTAAGTCCATTTTAATAAAAAATTCAAAAACGTACCATTAGAATATAGAAAAAGTACCAAAAAGTATACGCTTGTGGTTTCCCACTCACTCGGGTTCATATAAGCATTATTTCATGTTTCTAGGGTCATTGCTGAAGAAATTACAAAAAGTACCATTCGAATAAAGAAATAGTACCAAAAAGTCTCCCCCTAGAATTCTCACTCAGTTAGGACCATATACGCTTAATTTCATGTTTCTAAGTCCATTGTTATAACAAATTTAAAAAGTACCATTCGAATAAAGAAAAAGTACCATAAAGTCCCCGACTTGATTTCTCACTCACTTATGACCATATATGCTTAATTTCATGTTCCTAAGTTCATTGTTATAGAAAATTCAAAAAAGTACAATTAGAATAAAGAAAAAGTACCAAAAAGTCTCCCCCTAGAATTTTCACTCACCTAGGACCATATATGCTTAATTTCATGATTCTAAGTCCATTGTTATAGAAAATTCAAAAAGTACCTATAGTTCAGTTCTTACATTTTGGTACCTACATATTATCCCCTATTCATAACACTAACTTCACTCAGATACATATCAGCTAACTTTAATGACGATAAGTGAAATAATTTAAAATATTAAAAAAGTACCATTAGGAGAAAAGTACCAATTTCCCTTTTCCTCCTTGAAATTATGAAATTTTAAAATATTCCATTTTTCCAAAATTGTTTATGCTTTTTGATCAAATTAATATAATAGTGCTTAAAATAGAATAGCTGAATGATTTGCAAAAAAGTACCAAAATTTGTGTACTACAATTTACCCCTTAGTACCTATTTAAGTTCCGAATTTCATCTTGTGGGTTTTTTGTGTTGTTGAATTCATATTTAAACAATAAGTCTAATTTATAAGGCGAATTGGATGGATATTCAAAACACATTTCTCTGTTTTATTTCAATTTAAAGTCCTTCTCATCTATACAAAATATCTCTTAATTTGATAGTTTTTATAAATTAAAAAAATGGAAAATAATCTCGAACGTTCGTACTTTATAAACCTCTTATAAATTATAAAAAATGTTTATGAATATAGGGATAAATGTATCCTTCTAACATATCACTTTATACTAAAATTTTAGTTTATACATTATTTAGTAAGATAATCCTGAATATTTTCTTCGGTAACAAAGAATTCTGGTTGCTGTAAATGCAGTGGTGGCCAGGTAATTAAGAAAAAAATTGTTTGCTAAATTCCATGTGATTGTCAATTATTTTTCCAAATATTTCCACCAGAATGTATGCATGAGAACTGTTTTAACACAGAAGTGTGTTATAAAATTGAAAATAAATTTTCGCTGAAATGGGTCGCTTCGAATCACCCTAAAATCTATTTTCTGTTTTACACAATATTTTAATTATTAAAAAAAATCTTTTAGTTGTTTTAGAAAAAATCGGTCTAATTTGTATTGCTTGCCCGGATTTTTAAAAAAAAAGTATCAAAACACATTCGATATGTTTTTAAGAAGAGACAAATTCGATTTCAATTGTATTCCTATCTGTAATACATACTTTAAAACTTAAATTGTGAATTAAAAAAATATTTGTTTACAAAAATTAAGAAAAATTTGTTCCCTTATTATTCGAATTTCAAAAAACATTTTAAAAGCTCAATTATCAAAAAAGTTGAATACATGCGCCCGCTTATTTGTTGACGGCATTCATTTGCTTTTTGAATTTTAATTCCATCTGTCTGAATTTCAGAGATATTAGTTTACAGAATTTAGTTGTTTTTACCCGTTTAGCAAAAAAAATCCCTTCTTAGTTCAAATTTCAGTGGAGGCAAAAGCATTTTATTGAACAAATTCAAATAAAAGCACTTAAAATAGAATAGCAGAATTAATTTCAAAAAGGTGCCGAAATATGTGTTGAATGTTTCCCCTTTTTACCCTTTAGTACATTAGTTCCGAATAGCATCTTGTGGGTTATTTTTTGTTCCCCGTGTGGAAATATTATTCGAAAATTTTCTTATTAATTATCAGTAAAAAGTGCGATTAGCAAAAATATTTCTTGGTCATTTTAGTGCAAATATAAATTTGAATAAAAAGTACCAAAAAAGGATACAATTTTTGCCCCTTCAAAATTCTAATTTTAAAAAAATTACGAAAAAGATTTCTAGGCATTATTTTTTTGGATCTGATGAATTAAAAATTGTACTTCTAAGTTTAATTATTTAGGAGATATAAAGATTAACAGAGTGTTCTACTGGTACTATTTTTACCCGTTTTGGCCACCTAGAATATCGAATTTCCAAAAAGTGCCAGACACCTGTCGGCTCTTTTTTTGATTAAAATTTTATTTCTATGCTTATTGGTTTTGGAGATATAGAGATACATGTTTTACCCGGTTTTTCCCGTTTTATTCCCCTTCGCGTTCGAATTTCCAAAAATCCCTTCTTAGTGGATCTAGATGATGTAAAGGGAACCTACTACCTCAATATCAAGTTTCTAGCTTTAACGGTTTGGGCTGGGCGTTGATGAGTCAGTGAGTGAGTGAGTCAGGCCTTGTAGTTTTACATATATATGTCAATAGTTATATCCCTAGTGGGCAGTGTCTCGATACAAGCCATACATATTATGAAAGTATACAAGTCTTGGAACAAAATGATACCATCGTTCTAAAAATCGTGTGATTGGTTCCAGAGAAAAATAGGTTCCTCCAAAATGGTCAAAAAAATAGTTTTGACATTTATCGACTATTCTACTTTTTCGACTATTGACATAACTTAATCCTTTGTTCGACTTTTTTCCGACGTAAAAGTCGATTTCGACTTTGTCCGAATAATCGATTTATAGAACCCTAGTATAAACGTAGCCTCTGTGTATACTTGATAAATTTTAGTCATGATAAACGTCAAAATAGTTATCAATATTAACAAATATCAGGTATAATCCTCATTTATTAATATTATTGCTTCGTTATGACAGAATTGATAGTGCTTTTGCTCAGGCAACTTTGTCTTGACAACAAATATCATTTATTGTTACGATAAATATTTGTCAAGTATAGACAGGGGGTTACGACAAAATTGTGCTTTTGCTTATAGTGCATTTATACTTGTAATTTTCAAACTAGTTTATGATAAGCTACTTTCATAAACTATACCGTTTACATCAGCGTTTTTTCGTAACAACGTACATATTTTTAGTAAACTTTTTATATTGAAGTCAGCTATTTTATGACTTGTCAAAAATAAACCACTTAACTGTCTAAAATTCTGATGTAAACGGTATATTTTATGAAAGTAGCTTATGATCATTAACTAGTTTGAAAATTACTAGTGTAAATGTACTATTAGGTTTTAAGTTTTTTGCTTTTATTTCCATTAATATTATTTATAATTGTGTATTTTTACTTCCCGATTTTCACAATTCCCATAAACAACTCTATTTTTCGAAGCTGAGATAATGGGTACATTAGTGGGTATTTTTACTTCCCGGTTTTTTAAATTCCCAAAATCGAAACTATTTCGTCGACGATATCTTGACTAGGGTATTCAATCGATTAACCGTTAATCGGTTAACCGATTAATTTTTGTCGGTTAACTGTTCGAATAATTTAAAATTGACGATTTTCAAATAACGAATAAACCGATTAATTTGTGTCGATTAACCGATTAACCGAAATGTCTCTTTTTTGCACTTTATACAGAATTATTTTTTAAAATTTAATTTCTTAACTCGTGAACATTCCCTTCTAGCAATAGTTTTGAAGTATAGTACGGAAACTGAAACTAAGGAATTTGGAAATGACATTTTATCTAAATTATTCTATGATGAACTTTGTGATAATGAGTTGAAGGACGACATGGTAATAGACGAAACTAAAGACATTACTGAAACGAGTCTTTAATCAGAACTTAACAATACTATTAAAGTATTCAAAATCTAAAAAAATATGCTTAGAAAAAAATAAAAAAAGAACTGAGAAATTGGATACTTTTTATCGTGCCTTATTTTCTATTTTTCCAAATCTATAATCAGTGAGGTAGTTTTTACAAGTCAAGTTTAATTAAAACTAAAAAAAATCGTTTAAAATTTAAGCATTTAAATTACATTCTTTTTTTAAAAGATTATTTTAGACGATCTCCTTAAAATCCAAAAAAGGAACTCACATGTGTATATTTTTATTTATTGTTTTGTTGAATTATTATGTTTTGTTTGTTTTTTATGTTTTTGTTCTTTTTAGTAAGAAAATGCTTATATAAGTATACAAAATTCGTGTTTTTCTTTTCAATTTAATATTAAAATAGAAATTATTCGGTTAATCGAATAATTTAATATTAACCGATTATTAACCGATTAAATCTAAACCCCGATTAATTATTTGCTCGATTAACCGATTAATCCAGAGACCCGATTAATTGAATACCATAATCAATGCGTATTTAACAAGGTGACAGCAGTGGCGAATTGAAATAAATACAGGCGAATTCATTTATTTTTTATATATAGAGTTTGACATACGGGCGTACGGGCGAATATTTTTTATATATGTAGTTTGACATTTGTGCGTGCTATTTCTATAATCAGCTGTGCTGCCGATGGCACCTCATTAAATGCACCTTGACCCTAATCTTGACTCAAGTTTTTTTCACTCTATACAAGGCGAATTCATACAAGGTGGTGGCAGTTCTACAAAAACAAATATTGATCTTAACAAATGTCAAAATACAAAAATGAAAAATTAAACAAATAAATATTAAAACTTAATATAGTGTAGATAATTGAATAGCTTTACTTATTTATGTAAAATATATATATTTTGTTAATAAGCTTAGAATATGTAGATATTTAAATATAAAAACTAGCTTTGACAATTGTTGAACCAAAAAGAGAAAAAAAAATTAACAGCTGTTTGACTGACTCCACCTTGTATAAATTCGCCTTGACTTTATTCAGGGCAAGGCGAATTCATATAAGGTGTTCTCATTAGCCCAGCTGATCATCAGCTATTTTATCCAAACTGTCAAAATTTATGTTCGTGTTGGTGCGCGCCATATATATGTGTGTGTTTGTATTTGTGTGTTTTTAATGCGTCCACTTTTTTCTGTTGTTTTATATTCAATTTCTTCTGTTTCTCCACGCGTTTGAACTCATCATTGAACATTTTAACATCCTCCACATAAAATGAAGCAATAAAAATATATATTACACCAGTTTTTTGTTAAATTCCACTTTAATATTGAATTCGCCTTACTTGTGTTTTTTGACAGATTGGGTAACAAGCAAAAACAAAATATATGTTGTTTTTGTATTGTTGTATTTGTTGTAGGGATGAGTACACCTTATATGAATTCGCCTTGATTCAGGGTACACTTAAAAGGTAACTGCCAAAGCGAATCTAATAAGGTGACAGCGCCACGGCAATACAACAAGGCAAAAACAACATTCTTTTTGTTTTTGTGAAAAATTCGTCCAAATGTCAAAATCAGCTGTCAATTATAAATACAAATTGTAAACAAATTTTTTTGTAATTATTTTCAAAGTTTTATCAGAAAAAAATAAAATTATCAATAAAATCAAGTTTAAATTGGAATTGAATTGGTAATTGAACAACTTGTACCAGAGAAACAAGCCGAAGTAAAATGATCGGCGGCGGCGGCGGAGTATATTATGGTCGGCGGCGGCGGCTTAAACAAGAAAGTAACGGCGGCGGCTTAAATGTCGGCTAAAATTTGCAAATAATATATATAATAGTAAATTTCTCATATATTTAGAAAATGATCTGATCATTATGGGTATCATTGAATAGGGCTTCAAAATACCTTTTATATGATTTATAATATGGTACTCTTTATTAACATTGTGAACCAAAAATTCCTTTTTGAATTTATATATATATTTCAGTACTTCAGAAAATTTTGATATACAGAAAAAGTGATTTTAGCGATGCCGGTGTTCGATACACCCCAGAATTATGAAGTCCATTCGCCCGGCAGAAGGACGGCAATACATAAAATATGAATATAAACAGAAAAAAAAAATTATGAAAATTTAAACTTTAACTGGGACCTTGATTTGTTCCAAATTTTCAATGTGTGATTATTCTAAAAATAATGCTTTAATGCATTTTAAAAGAAAATTATTATTTTTTTTTCTAAAACACTGGAAAAATATTTTTTCTAAAAACAAGTAAGCTATATATTCGGCTGTGCCGAATCTTATATACTCTTCACCAAATTATACTTCAAAATAAAAATTTTAAATATTTTTAGGTAAACAAAATTTTGTTTACAAATTTTTTTTTAATTTTTTGGGAACAAATTTTTCTGATTGATATTTAAATTTTAAAAACTTTTTTTTTAAATTTTAAATTTCTTTTTTTTAAATTTAATTTTTTTTTTCAATTTTTTTATGGTGAAAAAAAATCGGGTTAAAAAATATTTTTTCCGATTTTCACGTCATTGCAATGGTCTTTGAAATATCTATCATTAGATATCCACATTGTCTATATTAATCTTAGTAATCCAGATATAGGTCAAAAATCGAGGTTTTTCTTGTTTTTTCCTCATATCTCAACCATTTGTGGACCGATTTTGCTGATTTTAAATAGGAAACTTCTTGAAAGCATGTCTGACAGAATTATTGAAGATTTGGATCCCTAAGATATCTGGGGTTTTCAGAAAATTTATTTCAATAGACAGACTGACGGACATGGCTTAATCGACTCCGATATCAATAAGGATCCAGAATATATATACTTTATAGGGTCGGTAAATTATATTGTAGAAATTACAAACGGAATGATAAACTTATGTATATATAACCTTCTCACGAACGTGAAGGGTATAAAAATACACATGTGTAAATAAAACATTGCTGCACACATAAATGGTTTCAGCGGCGCAGATGATAATCGGCGCTTTCCTTGAGCCGGCTCAGCTTTTAAGCCGATTGAAGTCGGCGGCGGCGTGGTATTGAAAAATTTGCCAGCGGCGGCTAGCCGCCGATTTTCAGCCGATCGGCTTGGTTCTCTGACTTGTACTTCATATAATTAGGATGATGTTTTACCTGGCGTTTACACATGCAAGTAACAGTGCAAGTAATAGGGTTTTTACACTTACGTACATTTTGGCGAAACGTATGGAAGATGTTGAAAACTTGAAAGATTTGTTCACACTTGCAACATCTACCATCAGTAAAATTGCAATAATATTAAAAATCATATTGTTTTTATGAAAACAAAATAAATTGAGACTGGTTTTCTTTTTTATACTATCAAATTAAATAAGAAAATAATTTCACAAGCAAATTTCAAACAAATAAAATGTCCCCTCATTATTATATTATATTTGTTTACATTTTTTTCTTAATATAAATGTCATTTTATTAGTGGTGACACTGAAATAATCGAAAGATGTTAGGTGGAACGAAATGAGATAGGAACATTTTTTAAAGATGTAGAACAGGGAAAGGCAACCTATACTATTGCATTTTACGATTGTATTAGTTATACACTCTCTTCGCTCTCACCACGAATCGGTGTTGCCAGTAAACTTTCGTCGCTTTTCCCCAATTAAAAATGTAAAATCTCATATTGTTCATCATACATCTTTAAATGTTGGGACATATTTTTTTTCACTGGCAACGCTGATTCTTAAATTGTGCGATAAAAAACGATACACAACCTGCTTGTTTGAGTTCTCAAGCTAGACTGATTAAAAGTTGTTTATTTCTCTACAATGCGTGTGCACACGTACGTAAGAAAAGAGTTAATGAAAAACGCGGCGCCCATGTTTTGCCTTTCCCTGATGTAGAAAGATGTTGGCACTCAGCGCTGTGCAATTCTTATGGGAAGATGTTAACATCTTTGCAAATTGATGGTAGATGTTAGATGTGCGCTAGTGTAAAAACCCTATAATTGAACACATTTATACGTTTGCACTAGCACAATCACTATGCATGTGTAAATTTACACAATTGTGATAGTGCAAAAGCATGAATGTGTTGAGTTTTTGCAACTGTTACTTGCATGTGTAAACGCTAGGTTAAGTAGAAAAAAATACCATATAATTCTTGTATGTAAGTTCACCAGGTCAAAGGCCGCCTGCACAAGATCAAACTTATTACCACTAAATAAAGAACCTATGCATTTTACGTGTCATTGGAAAGATGTTTTTCATTTCCTACAACTTTGTACTGTATATAATCCAAGTTTCTGTATATTTCAATGAATTGTTTAAGTATTAAAGATGGACGTCCGGCCAAAGTCTGCCAATACATGAAAGAAGTTATTAACAGTAAAAACAAATTAAAACTACAACTGTGATAAAGAAATTTATATTTTCTATAATACTTAAATTTTTTAGTGATAAATTAATCGTTTTTAATACATTATTGTGCAAAAACAAAAATTTCACAAACTAAAAACTAAAATTATAATTTAATGACAGCTAACAATTGTAAACAAATAAGGAATTTTGACAGCTGTTCGTGAGGTCCTTATTAGATTCGCTTTGGTGACTGTGATGAAACAGCTGATTATTTTTATACCCTTCAGCTTCGTGAGAAGGGTATATATAAGTTTGTCATTCCGTTTGTAATTTCTACATTTTTCATTTCCGACCCTATAAAGTATATATATTCTGGATCCTTATAGATAGCGGAGTCGATTAAGCCATGTCCGTCTGTCTGTCTGTCTGTCTGTCTGTCTGTCTGTCTGTCTGTCTGTCTGTCTGTCTGTCTGTCTGTCTGTCTGTCTGTCTGTCTGTCTGTCTGTCTGTCTGTCTGTCTGTCTGTCTGTCTGTCTGTCTGTCTGTCTGTCTGTCTGTCTGTCTGTCTGTCTGTCTGTCTGTCTGTCTGTCTGTCTGTCTGTCTGTCTGTCTGTCTGTCTGTCTGTCTGTCTGTCTGTCTGTCTGTCTGTCTGTCTGTCTGTCTGTCTGTCTGTCTGTCTGTCTGTCTGTCTGTCTGTCTGTCTGTCTGTCTGTCTGTCTGTCTGTCTGTCTGTCTGTCTGTCTGTCTGTCTGTCTGTCTGTCTGTCTGTCTGTCTGTCTGTCTGTCTGTCTGTCTGTCTGTCTGTCTGTCTGTCTGTCTGTCTGTCTGTCTGTCTGTCTGTCTGTCTGTCTGTCTGTCTGTCTGTCTGTCTGTCTGTCTGTCTGTCTGTCTGTCTGTCTGTCTGTCTGTCTGTCTGTCTGTCTGTCTGTCTGTATGTCTGTCTGTCTGTCTGTCTGTCTGTCTGTCTGTCTGTCTGTCTGTCTGTCTGTCTGTCTGTCTGTCTGTCTGTCTGTCTGTCTGTCTGTCTGTCTGTCTGTCTGTCTGTCTGTCTGTCTGTCTGTCTGTCTGTCTGTCTGTCTGTCTGTCTGTCTGTCTGTCTGTCTGTCTGTCTGTCTGTCTGTCTGTCTGTCTGTCTGTCTGTCTGTCTGTCTGTCTGTCTGTCTGTGTGTCTGTCTGTCTGTCTGTCTGTCTGTTGAAATCAATTTTCTGAAGGCCCCAGATATCTCCGGGATCCAAATCTTCAACAATTCTGTCAGACATGCTTTCGAGAATTTTTATTTTCTATTTAAAATCAGCAAAATCCGTCCATAAATAACGGAGATATGAGCAAAAATCCGAGACAACCTCTGAAAATTTCATCAAAAAACACAATGTATTGCATGCTTTGACAAAAAAACAACAAAACGTATGGTTGGATGTGCAAGCTTTGCGTATTTTGTTTTTTTTGTGTTTTGTTTCTTTTGGCGTTGTTGTTGTTTTTTATACAACTAAACTTTTGTTTGGTTGTGTGTTGGTTTTGTTGACAAAAAATCAACAAATCGTATGTTTGAATGTGCATGCTTTGCGTATTTTGTTTTTCTTTTCTTTTGTGTTTTGTTTCTTTTGGCGTTGTTGTTGTTTTTTATACAATTAAACGTATGTTTGGATGTGTGTTGGTTTCATTGCCTTGCGTATTTTGTTTTTGTTTTTTCTTTTGGTGTTCTGTTTCGTTTGGCGTTGGCGTTGTTGTTGTTTTTTGTGTTCTTGATAAATTTAGGATGATGTACGCTGAAAGTGGGCAATGTACATACATACCTATATACTAATTATAAAAAATAATAATGCATCCACAACAAAGGTGAAGGGTATATAAGATTCGGCATAGCCGAATATAGCACTCTTACTTGTTTTTATTCAGTTTGAACTGTCAGTTCCATGGAATATTAAATTCCATTTTTTTCTAACCAATTTGGAGGAACTTGATTTTCTCTGAAATGGGTCTTCCGATTTTTTGCACGGAAAGCGTTTTTTAATCTATGCCATGCATACTTTCATCTCTGAACTCAATTTTCTCAGGAATAGAACCACCAATTGCTTGCACGATTAGTTTTTATTAATCTATAGTATGTATACTACCAAGGCGTATTTAACAAGGTGACAGCAGTGGCGAATTGAAATAACTACAGGCGAATTCACTTATTTTTTATATATAGAGTTTGACATACGGACGTACGGGCGAATATTTTTTATATATGTAGTTTGACATTTGTGCGAGCTATTTCTATAATCAGCTGTGCTGCCGATGGCACCTTATTAAATGCACCTTGTATACTACCATCTCCCATATAGCTGTTCCCGTGGCACTGCCCACGTTCCATAGAATTTTAATTTTAGTTTTTGTAAATTCCCATACAATTTTTCATTTTTATTTCCGGCGTTGCTAAATATCGTTGCTATTTTGACACACTTGGAAATAAAAGATAAAAAACCGGAAACAGCTGATTATACGTATGTTGATGTTGTACACAACAATTTTATTTGTTGTGTGGTGAATATAACACTCCGGGTGTGTGTGAAATGGTGCACACAAAAAAATAATCGAGGCTATATTATTAACTAAGCTTGCATAGTTAATTTCTTTTTATATGAAAACTAAAAACTAAGTTTTATTATCTATGCCAATAGGTAATTCAAACTATACACTTTACCTAAAAACTATGTTAATATAACTATTGGAATTAGTAATTTGATGTTTGGTATCTTCTTCGAAGTTTTTTTGTTTATTTTATTGTCAATTGAAAATATTTTTGGTGCAAAAGGTTATGTATGAAATTATCTAAAATTTTAGTTATATTAACTAAGAAACTTTGCAAATGCCATTCTACCCTTGCGCTTAGTTAAATTTATACCATATTTTTAGGAAATATAACCTATGGATTTTTTTGTGTGTAGCAAAGTATGAGGTAATGAAAAATTTTGATAGTAATGAGGTGAATAAAATTTCATTAGCTCATAGGGCAACACAAATTTTTGACAAATGTACAGAAATATTTGACAAACATAAAATAAATGAAATATACAAAACTAAAATATATATTTCTAATCTCATTTCTATTTAAAATTTAAATCCTCAATATAATGAAAATATATCAATTAAGAGTGAAAAACAAATAATTTGTTCTTAAGTATTTTGGATTTTCTAGAGAATTGTCTAAATTTATTGGATTCATTTGGCACAGCAAAATTATGAAATTTTTCCACCATAGGAAAATTGTAATTTACCATAGAACTTTTCTACCGTTTTACACACGCCCTTAATATTTTAGTAGTTTTTACATAAAATATGAATTGCATACTTAATTGATTCAATAAAAAATTTAATTGAATTTTGTTAAGGAATTTAATTACTATATTTAACTAATACTATTTTAATTGTGTTTTTTTTTTTAAATTAAACATTTCAATTTAATTTGATGATTGGAGCTAAATCAAATATTTTTTTATTTATATAAGCAATTTCGTAATTGAAATTAATTTCCATATTTCTCTGAGTATTTACATTAGGGTGGGTCAATTTATAATCGAAAAATGTTGCCTTAAAACCCCGGTAATATGATACATGTTTCACCCTCAATTTTACATAGCTGTTCTATTGCTATTGGTTTTCCAAAAAAATATTTCGTTTGAAGTTTGTATTTTTTTTAATGTTTTAGAATATTTAGAAGTTTCGTAAATGAAAATTGTGTAAATGGCAATGATTACACTGTGCTAGTTGAAAAAACTGTCAAGCGGTTAAACTAATTCGGGCACGCTGAATTCAGTGGTGCTAACCGTTTTTTTAGGTTAGCTCATATTTTCGAGTATACCGTTATTTCGAAAATGGAAGAGGTTGCACAACATATATTCAACTCAAAAATGGTGTAGTTTATTGAAAAAAATGGAACTTTGCTACCGTTTCACACACGCTCTCTGTATAATTGTTATTGTAAAATTTTGCTTGTTTGTAACAAACCGCAGTTACAATATTTGAAATTGAGAAAATGGGGGTAAAAGTTTGATGGTTTAAAATTTTTTAACAAATTGAAACATAACCTTAAAATAAAGAGATACGTACCAGAGATCGGATTGAATGCTCTATTTTGTGTTTTGAATGCATTCACATAAAATGACCCTCAAGGTGAATTTATACAAGGGGGAGTCAGTCAAACAGCTAATAAATTTTTTTTCGCTTTTTAGTTCTAACAACTGTCAAAGCTTGTTTTTATATTTAAATATCTATATATTCTAAGCTTATTAGCAAAATATTTATTGTTTACATAAATAAGTAAAGCCCTCACTATTCAATTATCTACACTATATTAAGTTTAAATACTCATTTGTTTAAATTTTCATTTTGGTTTTTTGATATTTGATAAGACCAATCGTTGTTTTTGTAGAACTGACACCACCTTGTATGAATTCGACTTGATGACCCTTTTGTTGACAATCTTATATATAAATAGGCCACATGTTTTTTTGTGGTACACTTTTAAGTATGTTATTGTCCACCAATATTGATGAAACATATATGGTTTAAACGATTATTTTCTCTAGATGTGCACAATATAAATTTTTTTAAAAATTATTTCCATAAAAGTGTTAAAAAGCGTTCTAAATTTGCTTGAAAAACAACAACATGTTTATGCACATCTAAATACACGTGCATTTGTACACAAACGTGAAAAAAATATTTTTGCGTATACTCAAAGTAACTGTATAATTTCGTTATTAGTGGTCGAATTTTGACCACCAGGCGATGCTAGTATACATTATTTCTGTAAAGCAATGCATGACATTATTTATAAATTGGAGTGCAACGAAAAATGATGCTTGTATCATTTATAAAAGTAAACTAACACTCCCAAAAGCAACGAATACTTAACGAATGTTGTGAATGGTTTTAATGCTGATAGAATGAATTTAAGTACATGTTAAAAGTTTTAGGCCCTAATTTTGTAAATCATTTGTGTTAAACGCTTCACCAACGCTGTTGTGAACGCGTAACAAAAAATATAAAATTTTATAAATCAGTACGGCATTGCGTTTAGTCAACGCCGAAATATTACGATGTCACTTCTATTGTCAAATCTCTACGTAGCCGTGGTTGCCATTGTATAAGTTGATACTAAAATTTAAAATAAAAACATACAAAAAGATGTACTTATATCGTGTTGGCAATGATGTAAGCCAAACAGCTGTATGGCGTTTATTTACTTTTGAATCCATAAAATATTTGTTCAAAGAAGACACCAAAATATAACAAAATAAATATTAAAAACATAAAAGTGAAGTTTTCTGCTGGGGTAGAGAACGATACTTGTGGAAGCTCAGTATCGGAATTCAATAACTTTTTAACGACAAAATTTTGTCGTTAAGTTATCAAAATTCATAAAAGGGGGGTCAGACGGCATGTATTGCTTGTATTTTGTGCCATGTATTGGGACATTTTTCCATATGTAAACATATACATACCGTGTGATCCACATGAAACTTTGTGTATGTAAAATACATGTGTATTACTCGTGACATTTTTGGCAATTAGAGCATGTTCTATTTTCGTGTGTATAACAGTGTTGTATTTTCAAATACAACACTGTGTGAGTGCAAAATAAAAAAACAAAACAAAAGCGAGTAAAGAAAAATCATAATAAAATAAGTTTCATTGCATTAAAAACATTTATTGTGATTTAAAAATGTTTTAAATAAATATATTTTGTTAAAAACAATAAACATATAAACTTATAGAGGTTATGTCACATGCAATTACATATGTACGTTTGAACGTGGAAATTATGAATCGTATGTATAATGTGAATTATGACATGCACATGGAATTCCATATGTATCGAATACATGTCCCAATACACAAGCAATACATGCCGTCTGACCCCCCTATAAGAGATACTCCGATTTGAATTATACGGATTATTTTCGTTAAAAATAGTCGGTAAATAACGACATTTGTCAGGTTAACAACAAATAAAATGTTCTAGTTAAGCCATAACGATAATTGTTAAGAAGTTAGTTTTGTAACATAAATATTTGAAATAAGCCGTTCTTTGAAAGCATGATTGGTCAACCTTTTTGTGTTCGTTAGATACAGACTGATTTGAGTTTTAAATATACAAATTAACTTGCCTTAATTATCATTTGCTTTTAAAAAATAGTATTCGAATTTTAAGAGCAACTTTTATATAGGGCATAATATCCTTATTTAACACATTTCTGGAGTGTATAATGTTTATCCCTATATTCAAATTTCCTAGTGAGCAATTTATTTAGCGATGTGATACGAGTATAAACTTATATAAAAGCTAAAAAATCGTTTTTAAGACCGTTTTCTTAGAAGGAAATTCATCCGAATTTTTCGACGGTCCTTATAACAACAAATATTTAAATTCTGAATCAATGATCACTTGTTGTGGCATAGACATATGGACTACACTGGGTTACTTTGATTTTTAGAAAAAAAAACTCTTGTTCTTCTGTTTTCAGTAGGTTTCGCGAATATATGTATTTGGGGGAGCTGGTGTTTGATTTTTAAATATAAATGCGATTATTTATTCACACGACTACAATTTTATCTAATAACACGAAAATACAGTGAACATTTTAATAAATAAAAATGATTTTTTTAATTTTAAAAATAATGAAATTTATATTTTTAACTATATTCGTCGTTAATATGTATTACCGAGAGAAATCGTTAACTTCAAATACTGAATATTAAATTTGTTAGAGCAACCGATAGGAATATATAAAAACTTATAGAATTGCGGTACTGGGCAGATATTTGATGCTAGTCAAACCTAAAGTAGTTACATAAGTATGTTTATTTCAGAAACAATTATATTTAAAAATGTTTAAATATATGTTATTTTTTTAAGAATATTTGACCACTTTTTAAACTAACGTCAAGAAAATTGAAGCGTTAAATTTGACAGTCAAAGTGTCAAAAAAAAACGTAAGCGTTGCGTTGTATAAAATATACAATTTCAAACAACTGCAATCGCAATAACGTAAGAATCAGATGTTACAACGCGAGCAGTCACTTGCTTGAACGCAGTGATTTGCAAACTGTAATTTAATGCAACGCAAAGAAAATGGAGGCGTTGCGTTTTATAAAATTAGGGCCTTAATGTTACACAAGTTTAACTTAACATATTGGTGTTGCACAGTGTTATAGAAAAAAAAAATAGTGGGAAATAAATCTGTAACTTCTAGACGCTTAGTTCCATTTCAATAAAATTTGACGTGCACAAAGAGGAAATATTGTCGAGTTTGAGTTTCGACCTCATAGGCCCATCAGATGCGCGGCCAGGGCTCCCCAAAGTAGGACACCTCGGGTATGTTACATTATTAAAACGATCCTATTTCTTCTTTTGGGTTCCGATTTCGAAAAAAATTACATATAAAGAATCTCCTTGTCGAGTACTAAAAAAGGAGATATTCGCATTTTAAAATTAAATTTTCAAAATTGTTACAAACCGTACTCCAGTTTTTTGATAATATCGGGACTAAATATTTACCGATTTTCTCCATTTTTATTTAATTGGACTAACAATAAATGTATATGTTAAACAGAAAAAGAATTGTTTAAAAATCGTGACCGACTTCAATGTTATATGCATTTTAATTTAAAAAATTGATGTCGGAACCATTATTCATGAAAAATTTTAAATTAGAAAAAAAAATTGCCACAATTATACAAGGCGTTGGCCATCACATCTGGGAACAGGCACGATAAGTGAACACTCAGACGAATCGAATGGCATATAAAGAATTTTTGGAAAAACTTGAACGTGGGGGGTAGGTCCATTAAAACTTTGATGTCAAAGCCATTTTTCATGAAAAATTTTAAATAAGCAAAATAATATAAGGCCTTGGGCATCATATCTGGGAACGGGAACAATAAGTGAACTCTCATACTGAGCTTTTTAAATATAATTTTTGAATTCAGTTAGATTTAAATTTTGAAGAGTTTATTTATTTAATAGTTATGTGTGTATTGAAAACTATCTTTATCTATCTTTATCTACCAAAATTCGAAAAATCTAAACAGACCAACCCAACTACTAAAACACATTTTATTTGTCCCAATTGGAACCCAACCACAAAGTATAATTTGTGACAGAACGGCAACGCTGAGGCTAACTGGTTGGTTGAAAAAACACAATAAAAACAAATTTAGTCAGTATTTGGTAACGTTTTTCTACACACGCTTTAGTGAGGTGTGCTATTACTTTTCCTTTGTTGTTGTTGGGGTACGTTAACCGATAACAAATAAAACAAGAGACTAAAATTGTTTAATATTTTTCTAACAAAACTGTATGCGGCCTAAAGGGGAAAATCATTTGTTGCCCATCTAACAATATTTTTGTTGTTCTCTATTGGAATTTTGTGTTTTTTTTTTAATATTGTTGATGTTGGTATGCGTACGAGGAGAATTAAAAACAAGTGTGCGACGACCGACGACTTTGTAGAAGTATCATACTAGTTGTTAGAAAAGTGGTAGTGTTTTTAATACGTGTTTAAATAACTTTAAATTTAACTATTTAAACTATTTATCTACATGAAAGCTAGGTAAAAAACAGTTTTCGTACTAAGTAAAAGTTAAAACCGATTTTTTGTCAAATACAGCGGAAATAAATACCAAAAATTAACAATAATAATTAATATAATAAAAGGTAAAAGTGTGAAATCTAAAAAAATAAACGTAAAGACAAGTTTAATACGAAATACATAAGTCAAGATTAGTAATGATGCCACAATGCAAGAATTTTAGAAAAACGACGGACGCGCCTTAATTGAGAGAATTATAATACCTACTATGAAGAATGCAAACAAACAAACAAATAAAGTGAAGAGACCCAATTTCAATACAATTTATGTTCTACATAATACTAGTATGTATTGATTTGTTATTTATATACAAAAATTAGTGGAGAATATGTTTGAAAATTCCACTTTTAACTTTTAATTTTCCATATTATTTTAAGGTAGCTTTAGTTCCTGACGACTGCCTTGAATTTCATTTTTACATTGCCACGCCTACTAAAAAATAAGTGGAATTCAGTATATAAACTGACGGTAATACATATGTAAAAATATTGCAATGAATTTAAAATGTTTATTTATAATAAAGACATTTTTATGTTGTGAACTTAAGTTCAACTTTATCTTGCCTACCATAATTTATGATATCAGTTTGTTAAAAGCTCAAATGTTTGTAAAATTTCTTCCGATATCAATAAATAAATATATAAATTTGTATGTAGTACTTCTTTCACTCAGAGTAGAGTTGTTGATAATATACAGTGGTAGACACTCGTTTGTACGCACATAACATATTTTTATAAAATGAGACTGATTTATTTATTATTATGATTTGATTACAAAAACCATGTAATTGTTCATGATGTGAAGAAACATCATAATTTGGCCCTTAGCGCCAAATTATCGTAAGCGACGAAACACAAATTTTACAGGAGAGGTTTTTTTTTGATTATTTTGAAATTTATACATAGAATTAAAAATGTTATGATGCGATATAATATATTGTCGTTCAAGCTATTTGTCTATTTTTCAAAAATATTTATAACTTTTGTTAATTAAAAATTCATGGAATACCTACCTACTTTATTGAAAAATACGACAAAAAAAATTTTTTTATTGAATTTTTTTACAGATGCAAATTTTTTGAATTGAAATTAAATTTTTATTTATAAATAGTTTTTAATGAAATTTCACAGTTATAAGAATTTTAAAATTCCGAAAAAAGTGTTGAAAAATTCCAAAAATGGGAATTTTTAGTTTTTTGGCTATAAAATCCATACCAGTGTCGGGTTTATCGGAACCCTTTACGAAATAATTAGAAAAATATTGGGCCACCTAAAATCGGTTACTATATTTTGATATCGAATATGCGATTTGAGAATTTTTGCCTTAAAGTTTAATTTTACATAAAAAATATGTGTTTTTTGAATGGACCTGGTCCCCTCGGTATCAACAATTTAATTTTTTTTTTCATTTAAAATATTTCATGAAAACTTAGCTTTCAGAAAGTATAAATTCCTTATACATCCTCTTAGAAATTTTTTGCGATAACTTAAAAAGAAAAAAGTTCTTAGAAATTTTTTGCGATAACTTAAAAAGAAAAAAATTATCGAAAAATAGCCTTTTTAAATTCAAATGCATATAACTTTAAACTTTATCATTATTTTTAAACAATTCTTCTTCTATTTGATACATGCGTGTGTTGTTAGTCCAACAAAGGAAAACTTGAGAAAATCGGGAAATACACTGTTATCAAAAAACTGGAGTAAGGTGGGTAAAATTGTTGAAAATTTAATTTTCAAATGCGAATATCTCCCAAGCTATAAGAGATAATTGATAGCTACGAAATCGGAACACAAACGAAGAAATAGGATCGTTTTAAAAATGTAACATACCCGAGGTGTCCCACTGTGAGGACGCTTGGTCGCGCCCCTGGTGGGCCCATGAGGTCCACGTTCAAAACTTAAACTCGACAACACTTGTTCTTTGCTCATGTGAAATTTCATTCAAACCAATCTAACCATTTAGTACAGATTTATTTCCCTCTTTTTTTTCTATACTACTGTGTGTTGCTTACGATAAAATTCGTTTACTGTAAAATGTAAACATTGACTTATGATAACATCTTACCCCCTATAATTTTGAAGTTATTAAAAATTTTGATATTCTGAGAAATTTTAATTTTTGCAATAAAAAAAAAAAAATCTAGAAAATGTCGCTTACGATAATTTGGCGCTAAGGGCTCGATATATAGGTTTGTTATTTTAGACCATATAACGTGTGAGAAATATTGAAAAAAATCCAGGACTTCAAACTTTTGAGATATTTATTAAGAAAGAAAACAACATTAAAATTAGAACAAAAAGTAAAAATTAACTTGTTAATTCAGTTTTTATAAATATTTTAATTCGTCTCCTAGTATATGCTAGACTCAAAAACCGTGACAATTCTTTTAAAATCCGGCTCTGTGGGGTCGATCGAAAGAAAAGTCGTAATAAATCTGTCTATTCCAAAGTACTGGTCCAATTGCAAAATGATGTACAAACAAATCCTACAGGAGATCATAAGTATTCAGAAAATAAAATATGTGACTACCTTTTTAGAATGCAAGTTGAGATATAGGGTGTTAAAGTATACCACCTTTAGTTTTCAATGATTTTTAGAGCTCGTAACTTGCACAAGTATAAACAGATAGTAGTTAAATTGTTTGTTTATAATACATACTAAGTTATCACTTACACTTTAAAATATATTCAAGTTTCAATTATGAAATTTTTGATTTTTACCTTGACTTTTTGCCTTTTGTAGTTTTAATATTTTTTTCTAAAAAAATTATTTTATATCTAATAAACTCCAAACTAAGACATAAAAACTTTTCTAAAATCTTAATACGCATACATTACCTACATACATTTTGACAAAAATTATGCTTAATTCAAAAAAATTATTTGAATCTAAATTTTGATGATTAGTTTAAATTTAGCTTGTTAATTTATATCTTTATAAAATTGTTAAATTTCTGAATCCGGTGTATATTGTATAATTATCATGTACAAGATCTCTTATTTCTGTAGTTTTGTTTACATAATTATGTATGGAGACTTAAAATAACAAAAGCAGTTTCTACTGTAACAAATCTTATATAGAAAATATAAAACCGTTGCTATTTTTAATGAAAAAAAGTAATTTCGCGTAAATAATATTAAAATATATGTATGTTTGTAACTTATTTGTAAATTATGCCAATCAGCTCAGGATCACTTCCTGAAGTGATAATTCGACAAAAGTCGGTACAAGCTCCTCTATTGTCCCAATGAAAATAGTTAAGCTCTTATAATTAACTATATAGTTATATAGGTATTTAAATGAAATTCAGCAAAATTAAGTTTAATATCAGCCGAACTCGCCTCACCAAATTTTGTCATTATCTGTCCACAATAAGTCATAGCTACCATATAGGCCCACTTCCTAAAATCACTTTAACTAACATAAATCTCTTGAAAATTATAGTAATAAAATAAAATTCAACACAAATAAATTATTTACAAAAGTTATGTCACTAAACGATCAGTCCATAATTAGTCACAGCTCCCATATAATGTCCACTTCTAAAAATCATTTTAATGAGTATAGATTTCTTAAAAAATTTGGTATTCAAATAAAATTCAACACAAATTGGCGATTGGTGTATAATTATATTGGTGTGGGGTATCATATGGTCGGGCTTGACCGACTATACTTTCTTACTTGTTTTTCCTTTCATCCTGTTAATGTACAGAATATTCTGTAAAGTTCCGGTTTTATAAATTTAGTTAGTGAATTTGAAAAATAATTCAAATTTGCCAGATCCAACATTATTAATTTAATGTTCTGAGTTAATTTAAAAAAACATATATTTTAAAATGTTTTTTGTAGTGGTTACATATTTTTAGTTTTATTTTAACTCTTTGCGGTTGGGTGGTTAGTTTATTAACCACATTTTCTACAGACTTTAAAACATGGTTTATTGGCATCTATTGTCATTTTGCTAAACAATTATATTTTTTGAAGTCATCGTTTATGATTTTTTGCAAAACTTTGCCGTCAGGGTGCTCTGGTTAGATACATTTTTCTTTTGTAATATATATTTATTGGCCTATTGAGGCTTTTTTCTATTACTTGAATTTAAATAAATAAATAAATAAATAAATAAATAAATAAATAAATAAATAAATAAATAAATAAATAAATAAATAAATAAATAAATAAATAAATAAATAAATAAATAAATAAATAAATAAATAAATAAATAAATAAATAAATAAATAAATAAATAAATAAATAAATAAATAAATAAATAAATAAATAAATAAATAAATAAATAAATAAATAAATAAATAAATAAATAAATAAATAAATAAATAAATAAATAAATAAATAAATAAATAAATAAATAAATAAATAAATAAATAAATAAATAAATAAATAAATAAATAAATAAATAAATAAATAAATAAATAAATAAATAAATAAATAAATAAATAAATAAATAAATAAATAAATAAATAAATAAATAAATAAATAAATAAATAAATAAATAAATAAATAAATAAATAAATAAATAAATAAATAAATAAATAAATAAATAAATAAATAAATAAATAAATAAATAAATAAATAAATAAATAAATAAATAAATAAATAAATAAATAAATAAATAAATAAATAAATAAATAAATAAATAAATAAATAAATAAATAAATAAATAAATAAATAAATAAATAAATAAATAAATAAATAAATAAATAAATAAATAAATAAATAAATAAATAAATAAATAAATAAATAAATAAATAAATAAATAAATAAATAAATAAATAAATAAATAAATAAATAAATAAATATATTAATTTGAAAATATTGTAAAAATTAGGTTTTTTTTTTTAGAAACTTTCACGCATTCATTAAAAAAAAGCACAGAGTGTTTATTGTTCATCGAATTCAGTATTACTTTGATATTTCCGTTGTTTGTCAGAAAATTGTTTTGATTTTAAACTTATACACCAAAAAGCGTGGCTGAAAGAGTTAAAATGCAACAAAAATTATTTGACAAAAAAGTTAGTTTTACGGACATATTTTATGTAAAAATTAGCTTTTGTTTTAATATTTCTCAAGTTTTAGCGATATTAAGTTTGTGGGTCATTTTGACCCAAAGGAGATATAGTAAAATTTTGCATATATCTGAACTTTGATCTCGATTTGGCTAAAATTTTCAGCACTTAACTTTTACAACTAGTGTCACAATATTCCAAATTAAGGAAGATTGGTGTAAATATTTGGTTACAGTAACTGACAATTCAAAATAAAGCTCTATTTGGAAGAAATATATATTTAACTTTAGGGACACCGGAAATCTATATCATAAACAGTTTCGGATGATATTTTTAATCGACTCATTATTGACAAACTTATTAGAATTTAGGAATTTTATTTTTAAATGCATCTAATGTACTATTGCTTAAGAAGTACAATACAGTTTGAACTATGTACTTCCAATTTTGTACGAAATAAATATCTGACAAATTATTGTTTTATGTTCATTTATTTACAGCAATATAATTGTTGCTTCATGTTTTTGATTGGTATTGTAAAAATTAAAATTTTTACCGGTAATTTGGAACTCTTTTGAAAAGGCACGATCAAAATGTCATATTCTCATTCGAATGGCGGTGGTGGAGGTATGGGTGATGCCGGCAGCCATCGAGGTTATTCGGGTGACGAACGTGAGTCACGAAGTGGTGGGGAAGACGGTGGTGGCAGCGTCGGACGTAATGATGACAGTGATGTAATATTACATGATATACCCACATATTTGCTTGAACACTTGGCGACGTTTACTGTAAATAAAGACTCCGGTATAGTCTATCCAGCAGACGGCATGAGGCGTTTACTACAGTTAGAGAAAACTACTGGTATTTGGTCACAAAAGATGCAGTTATGTTTAGACTATCGTTGGGTGCTAATAATGGATTATGAAACTGGGGTTTGTATAGCAACGAAGTCTTAAATAAAGTTCTAAAAACTCTTATGTTTAATGTATATTTGACTTTCAGAATATTATTGAAAGGTTTCCTGCTACGCTTATTCAAGAACCAACAGCATTTACCTCTACTGATGCTATGGAGTTGTATAATAATATATTGGTATTCATTGTTTCCGGGGGCAGTGGATCGCGTTCTGAAATGCATATTTTTCAGGTAACTGTAATTTTTTTAATTAATTTAATGTTTTGTTAATACATATATATATAGTTAAATATGTTACTTTATTTGCTTCAGGTTTTATTACTATGTAATATTGTTATATTGGCCTTGAAGGTTTGATATTACGAACTATATTTTATTATTTTATTTTAATGTATGTATATGGGACATTTCATGTCAAGTGAACCAACTTTTGAAATGGATGTCTTCCGATCGGGATTGCACCAAGGTTAGTTCTATTGGATAGTAATTCAGACACAATTTTTCAACAAGATCGGTCGAGAACTTTCAGAGTTAAAGGGGGTCAAAATTTGCCCCCAAATAGTAAGATAGCTCTTTCTTCAATCTTCCGAAAAAAAAATTTTAAAAATAAATAAAAAAATTTTAATGTTTTTCCGAAATCAAAAACTTTTTTGACTTTTTTTTAAATGGGCCCCTTTTTTCTTAAAATAAAGCTTAGATATTTTCCTTGAAGACCTTTTTGGTCGCTTAGTGGGATGCGAGTTCGGGCCCATTTTAGAAAAAAAGTTTGATTTTGCAAAAAAAAAAAAAAAATCAAAAATTGTATGTCTTGAGTTACAAAATATTTATTTTGTTACATTCCCACTCGCATCCCACTAAGAGCTAGTTTCTTACTTGTCAGTTAAACTCAGCTTAACACGCTGTTATATTAATCCTGAAAGATATTTTGCCGGATTATAACCAATGATTGTGTTTCTCACTAGTGGATTAATTTTGTTAGCATTGCCATACTTTTCAGTCAAATCACATGTTTATTCTTAAAATTTTTTCATATAAATATGGCAATACTATACATTTTATAAGAAAAAGCAACCGCGTTACATAACTTTTTTTGTAAATTTTAACTTTCTAAAAGAAAAAGCGATATAAAAGTATATAAAATGTATATTAAAAATTATATTGATGTTAATAAAGCAAATAAAAACAAAGAGCTGCTGTGCTGAATTGTTTATTTTATTTTCCATCTGTTTGTGCTTTGGCATTTTATACTTAGGTTTAACTCACCAATGATGCTCAGTTAAACCTAGATTATATAGCATATAAACAATAAGTGAGAAACACAATTTTTAGTTTAATTTAGGTTTAAGCGAAGAATGTAGATTATCTCTATCCCAGAAACTAGCTCTAAGCGACCAAAAATATCTTAAAATAATTTTTAGCAAATAAAACAAAAAATTAAAAAGGGCCCAATTTGAAAAAAAGTCAAAAAGTCAAAAAGTTTTTGATTTCGGAAAAAATATTAAATAATAGAGTTCTCGACCGATCTTGTTAAAAAAATTGTATTTGAATTACTATCCAATAGAACTAACCTTGTTGTAAATTTCATCCCGATCGGAAGACATCGGTGATCTGTACTAAGCCCAATTAGTTTCAAAGTGGTATACTATTTGAAAAATTCTACCACAAGTCAACGGAACATCTAACATTGAGACATGCTAGATTGTTGAAATTTCACTTACCATAGGAATCAGTTTAATCGATTGCAGATGGAAACTGTTTAAACGAATTTTCACAAATGGTTCGAAAAAGTTAGATAGAACAAGCAGCGCATTTTGGTTTCCGTGTATGGACATAGATGCATCATTCTCGCTGCACAACAACTGTCGGATATTCACAGCTGAGGCTATGGCTGTTTTAGAATCGCTTCTGTTCTTGAAGATTAATGATGTCGGAAGATACCTAATAATATTAGACATCAAATCTGTCTTACTGGCCTGGCCATTGAGCGTTTTAGCAACAATAGAACTCACGAGTACATTTGGAGAATTAGAAACGAACTATATGAGCTCAGCCAAGCCGGTTTTACGATACACTTCCTGTGGATACCTAGTCACTCTGGTATCTCTGGTGATGAACTTGTCGATAGTGTTAATTAGTATAAGTAATAATTAAAACGTAGAGCTAATAAAAAAACCAAGTTAGAGTGTAATAGTCGGCGATATCGAAGAAAAAAATGGAAACAGAATAACTATTACAAATCCAATTTAAATATCGTAAGTTTCATTTATGGTCCGATTTGGTTAATATTTTGAGAAATATTCCACAATGTATTTTTTTTGAAAGAAACGTCTTTATTCAAATTGTATTGTATTATTTATTATTTTCAATGGAGAATGAATATTTGATAGTATAAATGCTTTTTACGCCTTTATTATTTTGTTTTTTTTATACTTTTTAGTCACAAAATGTTTCCGCCGTTCATTTGGTAGAGGATTTGAAAAACTTACAAAGAGGTAATTTTGATGTACAACAACGTGAAGTAATGACATTACAAGGAAATTCGCGTCATACACAACAACAACAAATACCTCATAGTAGCAACACTCATTCGCAAGTCTATATGGATTCCAACAGTAATAGTGGTGTGATGATGGGTGGACATAACAAAGTTGCACATTCACGTAATACCGAACAACATGCAACAAATTATCAGCAGCATTCCATGAGCAAAGAACAACACAACTATAATATGCGAGCTGATAATGACAATATAGCAACAGGGTTGGGTGAAATTGACTCTGATCATGGGGGTATTCATGATGCACGTGCTTTAGGCGGTGTAAATTTAAATGATGATGAAACTAGTTCGGTTTCCAGTGATAAATATGAACGAGATGTCAATGTACTTAATCATTGTTTTGACGACATCGAGAAGTTTATAGCTCGTCTGCAGCATGCGGCAGCCGCTTCGCGAGAGCTCGAAAGAAGAAGGCGAAATAGAAAATCTAAGAAAAAAGATCCCGGTGAGGGTCTATTGACATTGCGTACGCGGCCACCACATGAAAAGGAATTTATTGATATATTTGCCAAATTCAAGCTCTCTTTTAATCTACTGGCAAAACTTAAGGCTCATATTCATGACCCGAACGCTCCGGAGCTAGTACACTTTTTGTTTACACCTCTGGCTTTAATTGTTGAGGCTGCAAGTGACACGTACTATGAATCTCAGCTTCCAGCCAGAGTGATAAATCCTTTGCTAACGCGGGAAGCTGTTAATTTACTTATCAATTGTGTGACTAGTAAAGAGACCGAACTTTGGCGCTCTTTAGGTGACGCTTGGACAGTGCCTAGGGATCAGTGGAAGGAAGATGTTAGTTCTTATCATCCGGTCTTTTTAGACGGCTGGTCTCCAGACTACTTAATAATTGATGAATTGGAAAAACCAACTACTATGACTCCTCCGCCACCAGCTATTGTAAGCAATAGCAATAAACGTGGTCACACAGAGAATGGTCGTGAACTAGCTCTAGATATGGCAGGTAATAGTGGCTCAGCTACGCATGACAACACTGGCCTTAGTTACGACGACTGCGATGGTAGTGATAAATACAATATTGAAAACACAATTGACACAGCGGATCGTTATAGCGAAGTCGTTATGTCGTACCGAGATCACCAGCAAAATACCAAAAATCATTCAAATGCGGCAACAACAATTGGTACTGCTGGAGATGTGGGTGCTGTAGGAATACACGCAATCACGTCTGGTGTGCAAAATCTTTACAATCGTGGTATGCGCTCGTCTCAGGCTCACGGTAATATGATGGATCAGGTTAACTCACCCTCACCGACTACAATAAGTCATCCAATGCCAGAAATATCAAGTAGCATACGTTCTGGGGACGATCAAATGGTGGAGCAGTGGCTAGATGAACTGCAGGCGGCTGGTGCTAAAATAGTATTGGTTACATATCCCCGCACCGCCAATAATGATAAAGAATTAAGTGTGGTTCGTGGTGAATATCTCGAGGTACGTGTTTTTCTCCCAACATTTTTTTTAATTTCGTAATTATTTATACATAAATGTACGTATGAACATCGGGGTGTCGAAATTCGCTGTTTATGAGCTAAATTTTGATGTACCTAAAGTTTTGCAAGGGCATCATACATAATATTAGACGTAATTTCAACACTGGGAGAATCCATACCAAAACGGACAGAAAACTGCTATTTTCGATTTTAACAAAATTTACTACACATATTACGGTTCCAAAGGGTTCATAAAATCAAAGACTTTCATCGGAAACCCTTTCCATTTCAAAAATATCGCGATTTGAAAACTGAAAAATTTGTTAAATTATAAAAAGTAAAATTATATACACATAATTGCCCGTAACATTTAAACTACTCAAAGTCCAACATAATTTTTGATTCCATTTTAAAGCCAATGATATTCACCCTTATCGTGGTTGGCGTAAACGTCTTACGCCTTCGACTGTTTCGTACTAGATTAAAGATAAAATGCAAACTGTTTCTTTAATCTAGTACGAAACTGTCGTAGGCGTATGACGTTTACGCCAACCACGATAAGGGTGATTGTCCTTAAAATGGTGTCAATAAAATAGTTTACTTCGAATAGGTTAAAGATCAATTTTCGGATTATATATTTCAATATAAAAAATATCAAATGAGGACATCTAAACTCTCTACTATATTCGTGCAAAAAAAATTCGATGGAGACTCGATTAGTTCAGGAGTTATAAAGAAAAATGTTAGTAAAAGTACGTTTTTTCATATAAATTCATAAAAAAAATTTAAGCAAATAGAAAACAGAACACAGTTGAATAAATTTAATTTTATATTGTAAAACACTGGTTCTTAAATTTCTATATGAATTTATATGAAACAAGTATGAGAGCTATATTCGGCTGTGCCGAATCTTATATACCCTTCACAAATATATAAACTTCAAAATACAAATTTTATATATTTTTTGGTAAACAAAATTTATTTTTTTCCAAAGTTGTTTTTTTCATTTTTTGGAGAAAAATTTTTTTCGAATTGGTTTTTTTTAAATTTTTTTTTAATATTTAGCGAAAAAATTTTGGTGAAAAAAATTCGGGTTAAAAAATATTTTTTCCGATTTTGACCCATTATAGGTGCAACTTACTACGGACTTACATACGTCGTTGCAAAGATCTTTGAAATATCTGTCATTAGATATCCATATTGTCTATATTAATGACTTAGTAATCCAGACATAGGTCTTTTGACCTATAGGCCAAAAATCGAGGTTGTCCTGGTTTTTTCCTTATATCTCAGCCATTTGTGGACCGATTTTCTCGAGCCGGAAGAATTCCGGAGATATTGATGTATGAATCGTGTATGTACGTTATTTGGGGGCTTCGGGAAGTTGATTTCAATAGACATACGGAAAATGGCTTAATCGACTCCGCTATCTATAATGATCCAGAATATATACAGCCCAATTATGAAAAAAAATTTCCCGGTAGTTTGTTCCCCGAGAGTTTTTTCCCATTGAATTTAAATAGGTTAAATGGGAAAAGGGAAAAAACTCCCGGGGAATTTTTATTCATAATTGGGCTGAAATTACAAACGGAATGACAAACGAAGGTGGAGGGTATAAAAACGTACTTTTAATAACGTTTTTCTTTATAACTCCTGAACTAATCGAGTCTTCATCGAAATTTTTTTGCACGAATATAGAGAGAGTTTAGTTGTTCTCATACCTCGTTCTTTATTAATTTCAAACACCGCGATCTTTGATATTTTTTACATTGAAATATATACTCTGAATATTGACCTTTAACCTTTTGGAAGTAAACAATTTTATTCACACCATTTTAAAGACAATATTTTTGGCTTTAAAATGGATAAAACTGCAACATTGAAAATTGTTGCAAATACGTTTAAAATATAATTTTTTGTCAAATTTCGTTTTGGAAAATTTTATAATGATAGATAATTTTTACTTTCCTAAGAACTAAAGATTTTACTGAAATCGGGAAACGTTAAACCTTTCATCACTGAGGTCAAAAGTAACACTTGTTAATGTTAGGGATTTTTCTTTATTTTGGTCTCATGTTCAAAAAATGGCTAATTTTCATATTTTAAGATTTCAAACTTCTTTCGGGAGTTTCATCAAAATACTCCAATAGATGAGAGTCAGATGAGTCAAACATAATAAAATAATTCGGAGGATCAGAGTTTTTCTGTGATCATCAAAACATGGCCTTGTAGCACCGTGTTTAAGTAGCATAGGTTGTTGAAATTTGGTCAAGATATTATGGATACCTATTTTACAATTCTAAATATTTACGTTGACAATCCCTGTAATGTATATTTATTTTCTAGATTCTAGACGACACTCGGAAGTGGTGGAAAGCCAGAAATATCCGGGGCCAAATGGCCCATGTGCCACACACAATTGTTACACCCTACAACTATGGCGACATTGAAACTATTCGAAACCAAAACATGTATGCCGGCCATCATCAGCAAACTTCCAATTATACGAAACCAAGAAATTCTAGTACAACCGTAATTTTTTAATTTGTATTCTTAATAGCAAGTATCACTGTTATCTGAGTATTTTTTACTTTATTTTAGGACAATATTGTTGATTCACGTACATCAAGCAATGACAACGCAGATTGGATACGCAACAAACATTTGGGTAAGAAGGGCGAGTTTAGATACTTCTAATTGTTTTTAAACTTTTTAGTATTTGAGTAGAAATCATTACACGCAACCCGCCAGTTTTTGTAACACAAAACACACAATATCCATTCATTATTTTAAATATTCTGTTTGTTATTTTCTTTAAAACAAGTAAAAAATATTGCAACATAAATGAACAATAGAATAGTTTAACCTATTTCCCAGTAAGAGTGATTCGAATGAAGCAGGTTTTTAAGGCAGAAAAGAAGGCATGCATTTTGTACGGCGAGTTCAAAATAGGAAACAACATATTTGCTACATGAAACCCGCAATTTTCTAGGCCTACTAACACATAGCTAAGCGCTTCTTTTTGTCCTGATATTCAGAGTTTTTTGTAAAAAAAAAAAATATAGTTTATCCAATGCGAATTTTTTTACAGGCAGTACCAATTCTACAACCAATATAACTTAACTTTAAATAATATGTTTTTGTAAAAATATTTCCTAGCTGTTTAATTTACTGTGGATTGCGTCTGCATTTTTTGTTGTCAAAACTTTGCATGAGGAACAACCACATATTGGTCCGTAAGCTTGTGTCGACTCATAATCACAATTACATTTTCTCCCTTATAAACCTGCTTCGTAGTAAAGAGTTTTAAATTTTATTATTTATTTGTTTATGAATTCATTCTTTCACTACTGCTACGCAGCAATGCTTATTCTCATATTTTTTCTTTCTAAAATGTTACATTAATTCTTCGATGAGAATGTGAAACTGTTATGGGTTATGTATTTTATTAAATTAACTAATTCATGTTTAATTTTTAGTTTTTTGGGTGGCTTTAATTCATTTAAAGTTACCGTTTCTCAAAATGTTTGTGAATATTTGGTGAACTGGATCCAAGCATAGATGTTTCTTTTTAAGGTTTTTATGATTTGTTTCATATTTCTCGCAAAGGAAACATATGAAATATTGGTATCATGTAAAAGGTATTTGAAAACCGCATTTAATACTATATCCAAAAATATACGAACTTGTGCAAAGATTTTAATAATTATAATTATTTATTGGATATATGACTTAAAAATTCGGTATTTTTTTTATGAAACATTTGTACAATATAAAAGTATTGGCCATTGTTAGTAAGGACCTTTTCCCATCTTTCTGGCAACATATTGATTCCGAGCCAAAAGAACTGCTCATCTTTTGAGTCCAATACGAATCAAGCCAATATCAGATACTCTGTTCCAAATTGAAGCGTATCCCAGAGAGAGCATTCAGCATCGATCGAAACAAATAGTATTCGGACGGCGAAAAGTCTGGTATATAAGGCATATTTTGCGATTGACCCGACTGTGCAGTGTGCCTAGCAGATACCAATATTTCATATGATTCCTGAAATATGAACAAATCATAAATACCTTCAAAAAGGACTCTTATCCATTGGTCCAGCTCACCAAATACTGACACCAGGACAATAAAACAAACAAAATAAACTTTCATTTTATTTGGGAACATCGACAACATATTTTACCTCCATACATGATAAAAATTTAATCGCGAATCAATATTTCACATGAAATATGTTCCCTTTTCCCATTTTTCGATCATAAATTTTGTTCACGTGAAAAAATCCTCATGTTGTGAAATTTTTTGATGGAATTTTGTAAACAATAAACAGCTGTTACGAACAAAATCAACTATTGCGAATGAAAAGTTTATGGGAATATCACGATAGCAATTTTCCCTTCGAGGGAAATTGATATTTCATGGGAACATAAATTTCACATGTTTTTCACGATAGAGGTGAATATAAATACAAATTCGGTGTGTTATATTCAATATAAATTTTGAATATTAATATTTGGTGGGTTAACCTTTTGCTTTGGAAATATAATTCATTCTCTAATGATCAATTTTGTACCATTCTTCTTGAAGGAAATTTCAGCTGTTATTAAACAATATTTTCTTACTAATCCTTTACAACAAGGTCTGTGTGCTTAGTGTCATTATTATGCTGGTAATATATTCTGGCACTATCTTTTAAATTGATATTTTTTTAACATGATATTCAAAAACGCGTGTTTTTATACACTTTTAAACTTCAGCAGTTGTATATTTACAAAAAAATTATCAACGAAATTAATTAAATACATAATATCATATATTGTTTGAAGTAAATAGTGTATAGTTATTTTAATGATTGTCTGTACATTTAGATCGCCCCAAAGACAAATTGTAGATGTCCCTAACTAAAGTGAAAGTTTAATAATTTTTAAAATAGCTGGATCAAAGGATAAAATGGTGTCAGACATGTTCGTGTAATTTCAAAAATATTCTTTTGAACTTCAGATCGGGCATAGAATACGTTTCAAAAAAAATTATAGAAAAGAAAATTTTTATCATTTGATCCAGCTTACGAAATACTAACAGAAAGACAGAAATTGTGACAAACTAAACTTTAATTTTACTTGAAAACATTGACATCTCACAAAGGGTAACATTTTAATATACCTATATGTATAATGTATGTTTACACATAAATTTATTTAACAAACACCAATAGAGTTAAACACAACTATAATATTTGTTTTTCGTAGATGCACAAAAACTCTTATACACTAACAAATGTTTTTAAAATTCACTGCATTCATTTGATAACAATTTTCAATAGAGCACATTCATAAATTATTGCTAACAGAACTACATATACATATGTTAATTTTGATTAATTTAAAAATTTTGAGTTTAAATTTTCAACTAAGTAAATTTGTTGGCAAACAAATTTTGTCCTTTTTGTCCTCTATTTACAAAATCGTATGTTTGGTATTATTATGGATATCTATTGCAAATACATTAATTATATTTAAAAGACGTACCCAATAGTATAAAAACAATTTTCGAAATACATAAATACATTTTTTGTGAGATTTATAAATATATAAATTTTACTTATTGAGCTGGGCCCTATTCCACAAAATAACTTATCAACTTTTCACTTTGCACTTATCAAATTACATTTTTTGGCAAAGTGATAAGTATTCTGTTCCACAATATTTTTTGCAATTCTCACTTTACAGTGTAAAGAAAAGTTTACACTAAGCTAATTTTTGGAAAGTCTTTGCTCTCTTTGCAAAGTCCTTGCGTAGATTCTTTGAGATAACAACACCACTATCTCGAAATAGAACAACACCTTGAATAGTATGTTCGGCGATTAATTTTCCACCTTTAATGAAGACTCGTGTTAATGTTCATAGTTCGGGGTCACGTTCTGTTTCGTTTGGGCACTGCTACTCGTTCAATATATATTGAACCGCGATCCAGTATCGCGATATTTATTGAACGTGTAGCATGCAGTATTGATGGATCGCAATCCAAATCGCAGAATAACGTAATTTTGCGTGATCCATTAAAATGGATCGCGATCCAAATATCACAATATATATTGAACGTGTAGCAGTGCCCTTAAAAATAATTGTCGCCATTCAGTTGTGTATTTAATAAACATGTGATTAGATATCTAATATTATTAATAAAAACGTTTATTTAATATACTTGTTGAGAAAATTACAAGGCGGTATATTTCTAGTAATAGAAGGAATAAAAAATTAAAGGGAATGTCAATTTTAAACTAGGGTTGCCATAGCTGTACAATACACTACAGTTACAATATATTTATTTAAATTTTATATCGAAATAGATTTATGTTTATGTATTATTTAATAATTGCTTATTTCTTAAAGATTATTTTGTGTTGTCTGTGAATGTAAGTGGCAAGTCTCAAAAGGGTTATTGAATTTTTGAAATGTAAATAATTACTATTACTAGAAAATTATAATGAAAACTCGTAATTTTTGTTACAAACATGTAAACGAGCAATTTAATTAATTATTATTCTAAACCGTTAAAAAAAAACTTTAAAAGTAACAAAAGTAACTATCTACTTTGCAATAATTATTTTATATATTTTAACATATAAACAAATTGGTTTCAATTGAATCGATTTCATTATCAAGAGTTTGTTGTAATTATATACATATATATTTTATTTATATTGGGTTTTTATACTAAAGCCAAATATACATATTTAACAAAAAAAAAAAACGCAGATTATATTTTTTTTAAAGAAAATACAAAATTTATGAAAATATATTAAATTAGTTTAAATATATATGGTTGAAATACGTTGTACATACATACGTTCTTGAGACTGGCCATTAATTATTGTGTAATTTGTATTTTGGCATGTATATGTACATAGTATGTATTGTCTACTAGTTATATTTGAAATTATTTTATTTATGTTTTGAATTATGTCAGAATTATTTTGTCCGTTCCATATTTATTTTGATAATTATACTCTTTCATATACATATATACATTTAAAAACCAAAAAATATTTATATATTAATAAATCGAATATAAACTTAAAATTCTAATATCGTATGAGAATGTACTGTTTCATTTACTTATTGCTTTTAACAAAGTCCTCCGAATTATTATCTTCAGAAATTTTATTGTACATTGTATTTGAGTTAAAAAGTTTCAACATTTCAGGAGATGGTTCGAACTTTTCACAGCTAATTGAATTACATATTTGTAATGTATGTGTTTAGTAGTCTAAGAAGAGCTTCTAATAGTTCAAATGGTATTTTTCTCTATTGTTCTTCATATAAATCTTTTGGGATATTTGTCTTTAATCCTGTATTAACTGTATTAACATTTTAGCAATAGAACTAAAATTTTGATTGATCCATTGAATTACAGCATACACTTGCTTTTTTATATTCTTCTTCTTTCATATCAACTATTCACAAATAATAATAACACAAAATTTTAGGATTGCCATGGTAAAATTTAGCATAACTTTAGAATGTTTTTCAATATTATCCATAATGTTAAACATTTTTAAATTTTGGTTTATCCCCAAAAAATTTCCCGAAAATTTTATCCCCATTGGCTAAAAAAATCCTCTATTTGGGGATAAATCCCCTAATCTGGTAGCACTGGTGGGAACGACAATTGACAAGGTAGCTTGTCGACGTCGTTGTAGCAGCAGTGGTTGCTGAGTTGACCGTCCTCGAGAACCGAGTGAACTCGGGTCAATCCGGTGAATATAACCGCCTGTCGTGGTGATGCTTGTTAAGCATAGCGTTGTTGATTTTCATAATTAGTCCATTTAATATTAAGGTAAGGTACTCACAAAAGTGAGTAAACACCAGAGAATTATTTGATTTTTTAATATAATGAAAATAATAAAAACTGTCCATCGATTAAAATTTAAAAGTTTCCGGGTTTTGCTGATTGGTTTTGAAAAAAGGTTTAGGTATGTATCCCATAATTTAATTTAAATTTATCTCTACTTTAGTAAATAATGAAAGGACGACGAAAGTGTTATATCAAATATAAAAGTCTTTTCGAAGAAATGCATTTCTTAAAAAGAATTGATGAATATATATAAAAATGAAATGGTCCATGTATGTAATGGCATCACGTGAGAACGGCTGGAGCGATTTCGCTGATTTTTTTTATTCGATTGGAAATTTTCAGGGGATGGTTTGTAAAGAAAAAAAAATTCAAAAATTCGGGTAAAACTCGGATTTTTTTGAGTCCGGTCATATGTAATAAAAAAAGCTCCCTAAAGTATGCAGTACAAATTTAGATATTTTATTTGCAAATAAATAAGAACAGGCAGGTGTATGTGGGTTAGAGAAACTTGAAGAACTGACATTAGTAAATGCTACCGGGCGAGTTTACATAGAGCAAACCGTTGTAATACTTTGAATTAAATGATGTACCTGCAATATGTAATTATTGATCTGTTAAGCCTAGTACTCTGTTATTTGCGAAAAAATATGGTTTTTTCATGCGAAAAATTGTACATGCTGTTTGACAGCTAGCTGTTGGTTTTAATTTTGTGCGAAAAAAGTGCTGCGTATGTTATTTCGTGTGGAAAAATAAGGTTACCAGATTTATTTCACATGTTTTTCACAATAAAAACAGAGTACTGCTTTTGCGAAATTATTTCGCATATATTTCATTCCAAATATTTTATATGTACTTTCACAGCATTTCGCACGAAATTTTGAACAGAGTACCTAGCTTTACCTAATGACAAGCGATTTGCTCTATGGTAAAATCTTCGAAAAGACTTTTCTATTTGATATAACACTTTCGTCGTCTTTTCATTATTAACCAATCAGTATTTACTAAAGTAGAGATAAATTTTAATTAAATTATGGTATACAAAAAAGTACCAAAACTCGGGTTTTGACCGTTTTTCCCTTATGAAAATAGACATTGTTATAATAGTAATACATGCAAAATTTTTAAGCCCCTAAAAACCGTTCAAATTCATCCAATTTAGACATTGCATTTTCGAAAAGTATGTCCCAATGATGCCTCCAGCCCAAAAAACGTAACAAGTGACACGTTGTGGATGTACTTGTTATTTGACAATTACATGTAGGGATTAAGTAAACCTTCAAGGTGAAATATGCTTAGGATGATTTAGCTCGTTCTGTTGCCATCAAAAGTTAATTATTTTTTAAAATATTGTCTCGTTTAGTTTTTCTAAACCTAAACTGTTAGCTGTCGAACTGTTTTTAAAGTAAGTTAAAAATAATTGTGTATTCAAGAATGATCGATTTTATCAGAATTTTTAGAGAAAATGAGAACAATTTTTCACATCACAAGAAATAGAATTCGCACAAAACGAATTGGCATAAAACGTGCTCTGAGTGTACATCCATGGCGAATATGCAAAGTGGTGAACTATGTTGTACAACAACGATGTGAAAAACTATCAAACAAGCCGGATTTATACAAGATGGATGCAGTGGCAACTACGAGCTAAATCATTAATTTTGTATATATGGAGATTGACATTCTCAACAGCGAGAAAATTATAACTATTTTTGCGGTAATAATTCATTAAACACATGAAAATATTTTGCAAATTTTTATTCAGTTCTTATAGATGTATTTAGATCAGACCCAACTGATAGGAGGAAAATCAAAACGATACTTTCAGAAAATAGCAATACATCCTGCGATCCTAACGTTTGGAAATGATGTGCAGATAATTCCGCAGTCATCTATATATACAATATTCAAGGTCATAAAACGTGTGCAAAACATTGAAAAAATATGATTGACGTTTTAAATGCAGTTTAAAGTTATTTTCATATTTAAGTATATTGTGCAAATCGATTTCGATAAAGATTCGAAAACGTTTTGTCCCTTATTTAAAATTTTATTTTTATACTTTTTAACTACATGTGATTAAATTATTTTAAATTAATTGATATTTGTTACCTGAACATTGAACAATTATTTATTTTAATAAACATGTTTCAGTTTAGAAAATAACACAATATAAGATCATTATTATTTTTTACCTTTAGTTTGCTAGAAACGCATAAGCTGGTTCCAAAAAATCATGAAATCTATTGAAATTTATTGTAGTGTAGATCTGAACTTGCCATTTAGGGATTCCGTTAAAAGGTTGTCTGTACTACACATTGTCATTCCGTTTGAATTGTTGACCAATTGACCAAGAACAATTGAATTTTTATCTCACATCAAAAACAACAAAAACTAATAATGTTCATACTAAAATATCCATCGTTATTAATTGCGTTGTTGTCATGTATATGGTATGTATGTATGTATATCAAATGAAAGACCTATCCAACAATATATCAAGGATTAGAAATTTCGGGAACTGTTTTTATAAATTTTGTAACCAAAATCCTTTTTCACCAATTTTTGTTTAAATCTTTGGTGAAGGGTATGTTGATTCGTCACAACCGAATATAGCACTCTTACTTGATTGATCTGTTGTTGGTATTTGGTAGTGTAGTACATACAATCTTTTAACAGAATCTATAAAAAAAAGACCAACACTGTAAATCAATTTTGTAATCAATCGATATTCTTCATTATATATGTATGTACATGATTGTGTTAATTTATTTTGTCTAATTTGTATCTATATGTATATAATATATAATTTGATTTATACACACATTTGCACACTAGTTACGTTGTAGAATTTCCGATATTTTGAAAATAAATTTTATATATGTGTGGTATTTTTTTCTTGGTTGCAATCATTTGCCTTAATTTTTGTAATATGAATTTCTAAATATTTCTTTTCAAAAAAGTTTTATACGCTAAGCCTTCTTCATCTTTAACTGAAACGAAACAAACTGATTCGCCTATATATTCTGGTCAAACGGTGCAAGAAGAATTAAAACACGTATTGAAGCAACGGGAACGACGTAACGATCTTGACATCCATAAGACCTTAACAATTTACATTGATCAAAAATCTAGTCCACCAGAAGTTGTAGCCTGGTTGAGGGCCAAAGAATTTTCAACAACTACAATTGAACGTCTTATAGGTGTCAATGCTGAGGAATTATTTGCTTTAAGTCGAGAACGTATTATGGAAATTTGTGGCAGTAAAGAAGGAAAACGTTTAGCATCACAATTAAGTTTGCAAAAAAGCGTTTCAGGCGTAAGTTTTTTGTTTTTATTGTTTTATTAAATGTAAATTAATAATGATGTAATCATTTTCTTTGTGTGTTATAATTTATCTGCTATTTGAATATGATTTGATAAGTTCTTCTTACTTTTTAGTATAAAACTGCACGATCAGCTGAGTTACATTCGATTCTAGCCAAAGCTCGACCAAAATCCGAAATGAATTTAATAAACTAACAAAGGAATCAATGCCAACAAATACAATAATTTATTATCTACGAGCTGTCTATTTGGAATATATACATACATACACACATACATACACGTATTATAAGGATTGAACATTTAAGGCCCTTTTTGTATGTACCTATTTCGAGCAACAATTATATATTCGTGAAAATATCATTATGCCAAAAAACTGTAAAGTATTAATTACTCCGTCCAGAAATAAAAATACAATGTAAATGCATTGTAGTTTTAACATATTTAAGTTATCTGGAAAGATAAAATGTTTCATTTATTCTACATTCACTTGTAACCGAAATTCTTTTTTCAACATAAGATGATCTATGTATATATACATATATGTATGTATATAATATACATATATACAGGCCTGTCATAGAATTCCATTTCGATTGAAAGTGGAATTAATTCCGCATTTTGCTTCTTCAGAAAATGTAAAATGAACATTTCTTTCGGAATGAAACCACTTTCAGTTTTCAAAGTGGAATTGATATTTATTCGTAATTATTTTTTTTTTTGATCGCCCCGGCTTCGCCCGGTAGCATTTACTAATGTTAATTCTTCAAGTTTCTCCAACCCACGCACACCAGCCTGTTCTTATTTATTTGCAAATAAAATATCTAAATTTGTACTGCATACTTTAGGGAGCTTTTTTATTACAGTTGACTGGATTCACAAAAAAAAAATTTCCAAGTTTTTTTTCTTTACAAACCATCTCCTGAAAATTTCGAATCGAATAAAGAAAAAATCAGCCAAATCGCTCCAGCCGTTCTCACGTGATGACATTACATACATGGACCATTTCATTTATATATATATAGATTAAAGACGTTCTCATATGTGATGGCAACCCTGCCTGAGTAGAAGTATTTTTTTGCGCGGCTGATATTTTATTAACTAAATAAATATATTTTTCTATTAAATAAAGTTTTCATAAATTTAAAAATCATTTTTTGTGAATAACTTAATAATCATTTGCTGAATTTATTCAATTTATCTGCAAATTCACAATAAATTTATACCAAGTGTTTGCTGCTGTTCTTGTTTTGTTGTTGCTGCATCGTGGTTTTTACGTTTTTTGCTTTGTGCTTTATTTTTGTTTGCACATTTCTAACTTTTTTTGAGACATCTTATTTGGAATTATATTACTACGAAGCTGTGATGCCTACTAAATGTGGTACTTGCCAACTTAACATTGGTAAATCCAATGCAAGTGTCCAATGCAAATCTTGTGATCTGTGGCACCATGCCCAATGTGCAAAAATTTATGAAAAAACCCTTTTGCTTCTTCGTGAAATGAAGTCTATCTCCTTTAATTGTAAAAAATGTGAGGCGAATCCATCAGCTGGTATTGAGAAGACGTTGCGTGTTGAGATTGGGAGCCTGAATAACAAAATAGATGCCTGGATAAAGAAAAACGATGATTTAAATTCCATTAAAAAATCCTTCAGTGATGCCGTATCAGTCTTAAAGTGTGAAGTTTCATCTTTTCGTACAACTCTTCAGGCTTATATTGTTACATGCAACAAACAAATAAAGCATCTAGATATTAACACATCTAACAAATTAGCTGTTTTGGAAGAAGAAAATAGTGTGACGCACAAACGGCTAAATCGTGCCGATATTGTAATTAGTGGACTACCTGATGGCCTAACTGATCTTGTTTCACCGATTATTACTCTTTGTGGCCACTTTAAGGAATCGACAACACCTAACGATATTAACTATGCCTGCTATATGTTTAATCGCAAATCCATCCTGGTTAAATTTAATAATCACCCCTATCGGCAATAACATGTGAAATTTTGTTCCCATGAAATATCCATTTCCCTCGAAGGGAAAATTGCTATCGGGAATATCACGATGAACTTTACATTCACAATAGTTGATTTTGTTCGTAGCAGCTGTTTATTGTTTACAAAATTCCATCTAAAAATTTCACAACAAGGGGAATTTTTCACGTGAACAAAGTTGATGAACGAAAAAAGGAAAAGGGAAAATATTGCATGTGAAATATTGATTCGCGATAGGGGTGAATGTGTTTTTGAGAGACAGAATCATGAAATCCTATTTCAAAACTAGATGCCTGAAATTTTCGGATGTTATGGGTGGAGATTTGGAAAGTCGCATTTACCGAATGATCATTACCCTCCTGCTGCTGGAAAGTTGAATATGTTATGCTGACGTTTACTTCGTCTCAAAACTATAAATAAATTTAAAATATTGAATTTGGACAAAATTAAAGCAAAGATTACTCGTTCAAATGGTAGCGAAGTAACCTATGGTGTTGATATTGTAAATTGCGATCTTAGTATTTACTATTTCTTACTGGTTGTTTTCTTTTTTTTTCCTTATTAATTATTTGTATTAGATATTTTATAGCCATTTGAATTTATTATGGTATGTTTTTTATATCTCTATGAATATTTTATTCTAATCCCTAGTATTCTATTTTTGTATATATATTTATATTTGCTTTCTTATATTTTTGATCTTATATATTTAAGATCACCTGTTATTATATTATAATGAAATTTTTCATAATTGATTTTTATTATAAATTATTTTTTGTTATTTTTAATTACTCTTTACCTGATGTCCTTTGGTTCCCCTCCATAATTTTTATATTTTTCTTTGATGTTTTCTAATGTTAATATTGGTCCGATAATTAGTGGTGGTCAACAGCTATGAAATAATTTTCGATTTTATAAGAATGACTTAAAAATTGCACTTTTGAACTGTCAGAGTATTAAACCATCTGTTAACACAACTAAGTTTGATGAATTTAAAAATATTTTGGTTGATTCTTCCATTGATGTTTTTGCTATTTCTGAAACTTGGCTTAAACCCTATATTTCAAGTCGTGCTATTAATGTACCAGGATATAACTTTTTTAGAAATGATCGAACTACCTCTAGAGGTGGTGGTGTTGGATTAATTTTTTTTCTAGTCGTTTAAAAACTAAAATTGTATATAAAGCTTCAGTCGATGGTCATTGTGAGTCATTATTCCTAGAAATAATTAGCAATCATATTATAATTACAGTAATATTAATTGGGATAATTTGATTACTTTTTTGGCTGCTTATGACTCGTCATTTATTTTTAATTCTAACAACGTGAATCAGATTTGCTCCAATATTTATCATTTGCTTAATAATTTACTATCGTTTGTACCTATTGTTAGAAAGAAGGTACAACATACTGAGAATAGTTGGATGAAATCAAGAAATGTTGTGTTGGCTAGGTCAATGAGGGATTTAGCTTTTTCTGATTACAAAATTAATATGTCACCTAGTAAATGGAGAATTTTTTGCCAATATCAAAACAAGGCTAAAGCAATTATTCGTAAAGAAAGAATTCGCTACTATTCCTCATTGTTTAGGGAGCTTAATAATACGAATATGTGGAAATTGCTCAAGTACTCTGGAACTTTGGATAATGGTGAATCGTATGATGATTTAAATGTTGATGACTTAAATAATTATTTTGCTAACATTGGTAGTTCTGGTTCGAGAGTGCCTGTTGACATTGATAGCTCCTTGTTTTCTGAAAATTCGTTTTCTTTTCGTTGTGTGAATGAAGTCGAAGTTCTAGAGGCTTTAAACAAAGTTAAAACTGTTTCGGTTGGGACTGATGGTATCTCAATTAGATTTATAAAGTTTATTTTCCCGCATATTTCTACATGTCTTTTGCATTTATTTGATACAATATTAATGACGTCTCCATTTCCATCTTTATGGAAGGTAGCTCGTGTGGTGCCAATACCCAAATCTAAAACTGTTAATGGACCTGAAGACCTTCGACCAATCTCAATTTTGCCTGCTCTTTCTAAAGTAACGGAACACCTGCTCAGAGATCAGGTTCTTGAATTCACTAGTATGAACATTTATGAGTCCCAATACGCTTTTCGTAGGGGTTTTAATACTTCGTCGTTACTTTTGAATCTTACTGAATCTATTAGATCTAGTGTGAACGATGATAAACTTAATGTTCTTGTATCCTTGGATATTTCTAAGGCTTTTGATTGTCTCAATCATTGTTTAATGATTAATAAGATCAGTGAACAATTTGCATTCTCTAAATCGAGTTGTAGACTAATATTGTCATATCTTAAAGATAGAAGGCAGTTTGTTTCTAGAAAGAGTGTTAGCTCAAACTTACTTTCTTTAAGTTCTGGTGTTCCTCAGGGATCAGTTCTTGGCCCGATCCTGTTTATATTGTATATAAATGATCTACCATCGAAAGTAAATTCTTCTATGTGTAAGTAATTTTTATATGCAGATGATGTGATTTTACTTTTTAAATGTGATCGTGACTTCAAAGATGTTCTGGAGAATAATATTAATTTCAGTCTTAGGTGTATGTTATGTAATAAGATTTTACATTATTTACATTTGTACTATTTCTATTAACATTATATATATTATAACCACCCTGTTGTATTATTAGATTTAAGTTATTCATACTTTCTGTCAAACACATAACATGGTGTCAGATGTTACATAAAATAAAAGTCAGACAAAAGTCTTTAAAATAAAATTAAAAGTTTAAATTTATACTTTAAAACAAAATATAAATATTTTATTAAAACTAAATGAAGTCAGAGGAGAGTGATCATAAAACTATAGAAAGTGCAATGACTACTCCACATGTGCTATCCGTCGCAACAACAATTGCACCCCTTAACCTCAAAGAAAGCAACATGTGTGCCACATGGAAGACGTGGAAGAACCAGTTTAAAATATTTATGAGGGCATCCAACCTAGAACAGCAGACGGAACAACGGAAAGTTGCATTATTGTTACACCACCTAGGACCGGATTGTTTGCAGATTTTTAATTCCTTTGATGTCGACGTGGACACAGTGAAATATGACGTCTTGCTCTCAAAATTAGACGCATATTTTATTCCAAAAGCCAACATCGCAATGGAACGTCATACTTTCTTTTCAAGAAAACAAGCTCAACATGAGTCTATTGAGGATTATGTGACTGTGTTAAAAAACCAAAGTCTGCTATGTGAATTTGGGGATTTGCATGAAGACTTAGTTAAAGATATTTTCGTTTGTGGTTTACTCCCCATTTTTTAACAAATCATAGAGAGGTTATTAAGTGAAAGCAATGTCACACTTGAGAAGGCTTTGGAAATAGCTAAAAACATAAATTCTGCCAAAGAAAATACAAGTCAGCTGCAGCAAGACACAAATGTTATTGGTGTTATTAATAAAAACAATAACTACAGACAGATGTCATCAAAGCAACGTCAAACATCGTATTCGTCTAAACAGCATCCAACACATACAAGATACTCACCACCCAATGTTCATCAACAACAACAACAGTGCAGTCGCTGCGGTCAACAGCATAGAAAAAAATGCCCTACAGAAAACGTCAACTGTCATCTTTGCAACAAACGAGGCCACTATGCCAAAATGTGCTTTTCGAAATCTCCGCAACAACATACAAAAAAGCTCGTCAAGCAAATACAACGTGAAGATGATGAGAATGAAGAAATAAGTCAAGATTCAGAAATACAGAATTATTAACTATTTTTTTTTGAATTAATAAGTTACATTGTTTTAGGAATCTGAAGAACCTAAAACAAAATCGGTATCGGAATAAAAACTACGGAATTGAAACCATTCCGCACAAAATGTGTGACAGGCCTGATAATCATATATACCATTCACATTTGTATACTTTAAAATAACTATTAATTATAATGTTTGCGAAAATGCAATTCTCATCATTCTTTCGATACAATCGCGTACACAACTTTTAAGATTTATCCAAAAATATTTCCAGGTAGCCACGTATCTGGAGTTCAGGATTGGTTACCACCCTTTCGAAAACAGCTTTGAATGTGATATTAAGTTATAACATTTTTATTATATGTAAATTACATATTATTTTTGTAAATTCTTCATTTGGATTATTAACAATAATGCTTACATTTATTAAATAACTATTAAAGCAGAAGAAAACAAACAAAAATATATTTTTTAAATTATTAAAATACCTGGTATTGGAAACAAGATAAGGTGTCATAATCGGTCCTACTTGAAGTATAATATAGTTCACGAATCTGAACTCATAATAAGTCATACCATACTAACCCAATAAAGAAGTTGGCTGAGATTCAACTGCAACTTTACAGCATCCTCCTCATACATAACTGCAAATTAATTTCAATACATCAGCTGCTATTGCACTTTTACACAATACTATATTACTTTATAAGTTAAGAGTAATATATGGTCTGGTTGCAAGTCCAAGATTTTGAGATATAACATGAGAGTTGTCATTGTTTGCAGCACTTTTGTATTAACTGCACTCTCGTTTTATAAAAGTACACCACTATCCGACAGTAACTGAAACAAACCACTTGGACAAGTTTCTGTTTCATCCTTAATTGTAACAGAACATCTGCAAATACATATATACTTGAATATACGGTGGATACTACAATTGAAAGACTACTGCTGGAAATAGAGATTTTAAATTCTCATATATTCAAATATATACTCTCCACAGAAATTTGATTGATGTTGTTGTTGCAACAGTTCCGCTGTTGTTGGAAGTTCTTCCCTGAAAATAGATTCAATTTTAATATTAATTATTAGTGGTGTCATGAGGTGGTACTGGGAGCTGGAGAAATTGTGCCACCTCAGTCGGCCTTAACCATAGGTCAATTGGATTAAAATTTGTGGGCCTACGGGGACAATTAAACAGATGCACAGTGTCATGAGGGCTTCCTGGTAGCAGTTGAGAATACTGCTCCAACCAGCTCTTAACTGTGCAAGTGTGGAGCGAGTTTGCCTGGGTAGCTGCCTCTCACTGTCCGAAATCGCGGGAGGGTGTTCATTTAAGACTTTGTTGCACCTGTAGACATTAATGGCTTCTGTGACCGCCATTTGGTGCAATGCCTTCTGTGCGTTTATTATCGACAATCGGTCGACGTCTGATGGGATGACGTCCTGGATGTCTCTAATATAACGCCGAAAGTCTGGCCGGATGTGTCGAGGAGGGGGATCTTCCATCAAAATTTGATGGTTGGGATGGCTGATGACATGCCACCAGATATTGTCTTGCCAGCAACACATTATGTTGCCTGACAGACAGCATCTTGGTTTCCTCATGTAAATGATCCACATTTGTCATCTTGACACATCCGGTTGCGATTCGGAGTGCATTGTTTTGAGTGGTCTGCAACACTCGCCATTGTGTGTCACTAAGAAAGGATGTCCAAATAGGGGCTGCATAGTTAAGGAGTGAGCGGCCAATTGCCTTATAAGTCGCCGTTATAGTCTCCTTATCCATGCACCAAGAGGTGCCTGCGAGTGCTTTTAGGACTTTGTTTCTTAACTTCACTTTCTGGTTAATGTATGTGGCGTGCGAAGAAAAGTGAAGGAGGCTATCGAAGATTACCCCTAAAATTTTTGGGTTCTGAACTGTAGGGATACGTCTGTCTCCGACCGAGATGTTAAGTTCCATCCTTACTTCCTTAGTCCATGAAGTGAAGAGTGACACTGTTGATTTCGACGTTGATAACTTCAACTTACGTTCCTGGAAGTGGTCTACGATGGTGGCCAAGTATTGAGATATTTTGGCACTTGTGTCGACAATATTTACGCCAGATGAGAATACAGTACAGTCATCTGCGTACGACACCATCAAGACATCCTGGGGTGGTTCAGGAAGTGAGGCAAGATAAAAGATGAAGAGTATGGGTGACAGTACTCCTCCTTGTGGCACGCCCATTTTTATCTTGCGGTAGTTGGACTTCCGGCCTCTGAACTCAACAAACGCTTGTCTGCCACAGAGATAATTGGCAATCCAGCGTTTGACATCGTTGGGCAGAGTAGAGTTCAAGATGTCATTTATCAGCATGGAATGGTCAACCGTATCAAAAGCCTTGGATAAGTCCAGGGCTGAACAGTTGTGCGTTGACACGGTCGTTGCTGATTGAGGCCGTTGGCAATTTGAGTTGTTATCAAGTTTAACGCTGTCGTGGTGTTATGAGATTCCCTGAAGCCATGTTGGTGGGTGGCAAGCGAGAAATGCTCTTTCAGGGATGGTAATAGTAGCGATTCTAAAACCTTTGCTACTGGTGACAATAAAGAAATCGGGCGGTATGATTCTCCAATTGTAGCGGGTTTATCAGGTTTTAGAATGGTAATAATTCGCGCAACTTTCCAAATATCAGGAATCACCAACTGGCGAATCGAGAGTTCGAGAAGCTGTGTGAGATATTTAATTGCAACTTTACCAAGATTCTTTAACATATGCATTGAGATGCCATCAGGACTAAGAGCATTCGAGGGTTTAGATTTGGAGATAATGTTTTCGACTTCAACGGGAGTGAAGGAATAGGACATAGTATTTCGTTTGAGATTCTTAGTTCTCTGGATTACGGCTCTTTTGTCCCGGTTCTGAGAGATGGGGTGTTCGACAAACTGTCGACAGAACTGAATTGCACATTTCCTGGCATCTGAGTATTGCATGTCGTTAAAGGTGACAGCGGCGAGGTTTTTATAATTTGTCGATCCAGATAGACTTCTAATATTAGACCAGAGCTTTTTGGAACTAGATGTACATTGGTCGAGATGGGCTAACCATTTGTTGTTTGTAAAGCCATGGCAGTTGGCTTTGTTGTAGTTTACAAACGTGCGTTTATCGGGCTCCACAAAGTCGCTAGGCTTCTCTACAGTGACCAAGATGGGAATGTGGTCTGAGTTCAAAGCAGTCTGGGTTTGCCAGGTGGTATAGGCAAGTAGCGACGAGCAGACAATGGAAATGTCTGGGGAGCGTTTGCACAGTACTGCGGGGAGATGTTGTTTGAGCAGTTGAGACTGGAGTAGGGACTGCTGCAATGGGATTATTAATGCAACAGTCAGCTAGGAAGCTTGAATTCCAGTTTCTGTGTGAACGCAGATTGGTGCATCGTCTCAAATGGCACCAATTTCCACAACCATTGCACTGTACTGATGTTATATTTCTCCGTATTACATCCTGACAAACAGAGCATGTCCATTGGAGTGGGCGTGGACTGTTGTGTACTATAGGTGGAAAGTGTACACGATTTTGTGGTGTTATATTAGGAGAGGTTGTGCTTATATTTGTTGGTTGTGTACTACAACAACTTGCTATGAAGCTGGGAGACCAGTTGCGGTGACTAGTGAGACCTGAGCAATTTTTCAGGTGGCACCAGTTGTTGCAGACAGAGCATCGGACTGAGGTGGTGTTTCGTGCGATGCGAGTATGACACACTGAGCAAATCCAGATAATTGGACCTGGGTTTTGCTCGATGCCGGCTATAATTAATAGGATTTTGAGCAAAAGTGCCGGCATATTTTGCTCACCTGGGGAAAAAACATTCGGTTGATAGAGCTGTTGCTGGGTTGACATTCTTTGACCGATTGAGAATCGGGTCGTTCCGGAGCGTAGATCCAATTGTCGTGTGAACGTTTGATTGATGTTGCTGTTGATGCTTGTATTGTTTTATTTTCCTTAAACCAGATACCGAAAATAACTCGTCCATATACCAAAAAACCAAAATTGTGATTTATATTTTGTGATCAAAATAAACCACCCAAAATAACAGTTATAAAATTATTTTTATTTACATGGTTTGGTATAACCTTTATTAGTTTTTGTTGTTTTTTAATGTTTTGATGTGAGATAAACAATTTAATTACTCTTGATCTTAATAACTGTTACTTTCTCATTTATTTACATACAATAACATTTAGTAATTTTTAACAAATTATACAAGAATATGATTTTTTTAAAAAAAATTCTGAATTTTTAATTTTGTGAATTTTTTTTGTTTTTTGGACAAAAAATTCGCCCAAGTGACAAGGAAAATCGTACTCTAGCGATCAAAATAAGAAACTTTGCCCAAGGAACCATATATCTAAAATGAATTCTGATGTTGCTTATTTTGACCAAAGGTCAAATTTTGAAAAATCCCACTTTGACCCATTCAAATTCTCCATTTTTTTGGAAATTTGGCCTTTGGGTCGAAATAAGTAATATCAGAATTCTTTTTAGAGGCAAAATTCCTTATTTTGATCCCTAGAATATGATTTTCCTTGTCATTTGGGCGATTTTTTTCCTCGCCAAAATTCGAAAAAAATGCAAATTTTTAGTTTTTGAAAAAATTTTACTACTAAATAAATAATTTTGCAATTGAATGCAAATTTAGGAAAAAACAAGTAAGAGTGCTATATTCGGCTATGCCGAATCTTATATACCCTTCACCTTTGTTGTGGATGCATTATTATTTTTTATAATTAGTATATATATATGTATGTACATTGCCCACTTTTTCCTAAATTTATCAAGAACACTTTTAAAAATTGTAGAAGTTACAAACGAAACAAAACACCAAAAAAACAAAGCAGTAAAACCAACACACAACCAAACATACGTTTAGTTGTATAAAAAACAACAACACCGCCAAAAGAAACAAAACAAAACAATGAAACCAATACACATCCAAACATACGTTTTGTAGTTTTTTTGTCAAAGCATGTAATAAATTGTGTTTTTTTGATGAAATTTTCAGAGGTTGTCTCGGATTTTTGCTCATATCTCCGTTATTTATGGACGGATTTTGCTGATTTTAAATAGCAAACTTCTCGAAAGCATGTCTGACAGAATTATTGAAGATTTGGATCCCGAAGATATCTGGGGTCTTCAAAAAATTTATTTCAACTAACAGACGGACTGACAGACAGACGGACATGGTTTAATCGACTCCGCTATCTATAAGGATTCAGAATATATATACTTTATAGGGTCGGAAAATTATTTTGTGGAAATTACAAACGGAATGACAAACTTATATATACCCTTCTCACGAAGGTGAAGGGTATAACAAGTAAGAGAGCTATATTCTGCTGTGCCGAATCTTATATACCCTTCACCAAATTATACTTTAAAATAAATTTTTTTAAATATTTTTAGGTAAACAAAATTTAATTGTTTTTCAAAATTTTTTTTTTTTTGGAAAAAAAATGTATGACAAAAAAAATTTTTTGATGAAAAAAAAATTCGGGTTAAAAAATTTTTTTCCCGATTTTGACCCATTGTAGGTCCAACTTACTATAGCCTTGTCTACATCGTTGCAATGGACTTTGAAATATCTATCATTAGATATCCATATTGCCTATATTAATGACTTAGTAATCCAGATATAGATCAAAAATAGGTCAAAAATCGAGGTTGTCCCGGTTTTTTGCTCATATCGCCGTTATTTATGGACCGATTTTGCTGATTTTAAATAGCAAACTTCTCGAAAGCATGTCTGACAGAATTATTGAAGATTTGGATCCCGAAGATATCTGGGGTCTTCAGAAAATTGATTTCAACAGACAGACAGACGGACATGGCTTAATCGACTCCGCTATCTATAAGGATCCAGAATATATATACTTTATAGGGTCGGAAATGAAAAATGTAGAAATTACAAACGGAATGAAAAACTTATATATACCCTTCTCACGAAGGTGAAGGGTATAAAAATTAACATATTCGAGAAAAATTAAAATAAAAGCTAATTTTTATTAAAAATATATACAGTGGTGGCCACCAATTTAAGACAAATACTTGAATTTTTTTCATCAACTGAATTTTAAGTGCGATAGAGCCAAAATAAAAGGACCTCTAAGGATATGAAATTTATTATTAATGTTTCTAGTTTCTGAAAAATGTTTGGAAAAATCGGTAAAACATATATGGACAAAGATATGTGGAAATACGTTGACCCACCTCAGCGAACATCCGCTGTTAATAACACGATATGACCGAAACTAATGAAACTAAAAATACGAAATTTGGTCCGAATATTTTATAATAATAAAATTATAATGATATAAATGTGAGAAAATATGTTTATTTAAAAAAAAAAATTTTTGGTCAAGTTGTAGAAAAATTTTATGTATTCATGGTGAATATGTATGAATTGCCACAGTCGAATAAAACACACTTGTGAGTTAAAACAGTCCTCATGCATACATATGTGTGGAAATATTTGAAAAAATAATTGACAATCACGTGGAATTTAGCAAACAATTTTTGTCTTAAATTCGTGGCCACCACTGTACGTATTTACTTGTGTATGAGTTTTTGTCTTTGTAGGATACCGTTAACCTATTCGCAGTTACGACCAAAAAAAATATTTTTTTTAATGGCAGTTTCAAAACTCCATTTTCAAATTTTTAAAAATTTTGTTAAACAAATTTCAGATGTTTTTGATCATCACATTGGAATTTAATGAGATCATAATTTGGAATAAAAATATGAAAAAATTTTGTCAATACCTCTTACAGTTTTTCCGTACCTGCGATATAAATTTTTCGATTTTCAAGAAAAACTCATTTTTTGTCCATATTTTGGCGAATGGGCCCAATTTCCTTACTGTTTTTAGCTAAACCTATTCATAATATTGTAGTCCTGATAATTATAAATTTTCTTTTAATTAAGTTCTGAATCAATTGGTTTTTATTACTCAATGTTGAATAAAATATTTGTAAAATTAATTTTTTTAATTTTTGCGTACAAAAATCTTGAAATTTTTAGGTTTTTAACAGTTAAACTTAGAAATTTTTGTGTTAATAAATTGATTTTTATTGTTAATAAACTGGATAATCGAATCTACCAAAAAAAACAAAACACGTTTTTGTTCGAAACTGACATCCTTTAAACTAATTCATTATACGGATTCTTAAGAATAGAAATAGTGATTTTTGTTTGAAATTGTATTGTTAAATGTTTTTAACATGAAAAATAGATCAGATGCAAGAAGTGTTATGTTTTCTAGAATTGGTATTTCCAAACAAGTTTATTTACCGGACAATTTCTACAAGGCAATACGGAGACCTAAAATTTCACATATATTAAATGTATTATATTTAAAAAACACTCTTAATATTTCATGTGATAAATTGAAAAATATGTAAAAAAAAATCTTATAGAAACTGTATACAATAATATGAAATCAAACCACATAGATTTTAACATATGTACATTAATAAACTAATAATTTAAAACATTTAATAACACCCTAGATTTTAAATCACTTAAAACATAAATAAAAAAAGCTCAATTTGATCAGTCGATCTAAACAATTTTATGAAAATAAGAAAATATATTTTTAAAATTAACTTAACTTCTTCATTACTACTAGTGTATGCTAAGATTTACTAATAACTATAACAACTAATATTAATTATAAATATGTAAGTAATAACAATATTCTAACGAACAAAATTATAATCATTAAAATATTTGATATTTGACACTTTGATATTGCCCATGGCACCTCAACTCTACTAGATACTTGGTTACCCAGCGATAACTCTATGGTTCAATTTTCTGATCAAGTTCAATATCCCTCTTTATCTCATCATTCATTGATTTATGCTGTTTTTCGCTTGAATGTGGTACGTATGGTTGAATATTTTGAATATAAAGATTTTAATCGTATTGATTGGGATGGTCTCTTATTTTCGATTTCTGAATTTGATGTTGATTCCTTTTTTACAACAAATGATGTGAAGCTTCAAGGCTATACAATTAATACTTTTATAAATAATCTTTACACATTTGTACCTATTGTTCGAAAGAGAATTAAAGCTAATAATGATGAATGGCTTAAATCAAGAGTAATATTACAAGCAACCTCTTTCAAGGACCTAGCTTATAGAGCTTTCCGTTCAAATCGATCTCCTCTAAACTGGAATATATATTGCAGATACCGAAACAGGGCTAAAAGTGTAATTCGTAAAGAAAAAATAGCTTTTTACATCAAATTATTTTCTGGCCTTGATACATCTGGTATATGGAAAGTTTTTAAAAGTTGCGACATAACTGGGGATAATAGATGGCATGGTGATTTTGATGTTGATGATATTAATGATGTTTTTGTGAATGTGGACGCATCTGTTCAAAATGATAATGATATGGATTTTAGTCTGTATAGTGATACTAATGCTTCATTTTCGTTTGTCTGCGTTAATGAAGATGAGTTGTTCGATGCATTGTGCAAAATTAAGTCTAAAGCTGTTGGTATTGATACTATTCCTATCCGTTTTTTAAAAACAATATATCCTTACATATCAAATATTCTTATTTATCATGTGAACACAATTTTAACTACATCTACATTTCCTACAGCTTGGAAGACAGCTCGTGTTGTTCCTATCCCAAAATCCAAATCTGTTCGTATATTAGATGATTCTAGCTTTATCTAAAGCTGTTGAGCACATACTTAAGAATCAGATAATGTCATCAGTTCGTGAGCTTATTTCACCATCTCAGTACGCTTTTAGACGTTGTCATAATACAACATCTCTCTTACTTAACCCATTATCGGCCACTACCAGAATCCGACGGAGCTTATTAAATTCCTTTTAAAGGCATGGTTTAAAAGCTCCAATTAAGAAAAAAAATTAAAATTTTTTGTCCCAGGGTTGCCATTTTCCTAGTATGGCTTGGTCGAAAAATCGACCATTGCACAGTGGTTCCGCCCATAGGCCAAAAATAAATAAATCGATCACAAAATATTTAGACAAAATGCAAAAAAATGTTCTCTTAAATATCTAATCCTTTTAATGGCAAACCGGTTTTTACTGGAAATCTAACGGGACTTTTTAAAAATAAAATTGAAAGCATGAGCAAATATTCATTTGCAAAGCGCAGCTGAACGCTGGAAGAATAATTCAAAGCAAAAGTGCATTTCAAAACGGTCTTGTAATTGCTGTAGTCTACAAAATTAAATTATTTTCAATGGATTTTGAAGTTGAAGGTATTTATTTTATCTTTAGAAAATAATAAAAACTAACTTGTGTTGTAATTCTTGTGAAATTAATGTTTTAGTTAACCTATATGTTTGTTACTTTTTTGTAAAACTTCATTATGTTTACTTAAAGTTTTAGTTGTGTTCCCCCAAGATTCCCCCATAGGTTTCTTTTTCATTGTATTAATCTGATTCTTAAGATAATAAAAGTGCTGAAGTTAGTTGCGGAAATTTGCGGATGGGCATGTAATCTGTAATATACTAACCCGCCCCACAGAGGGATGGCTTCATACATTTTTTTGCAAAAATTATAAGGAGTGGTTGTAGAGCGCTGAAATTTGGCACAGATAATTATATGGACCAAACTAAGAAACAAATAAAATTTTATCAAAATCGACCACGCCCAACGTCCACTGCCCATACAATCCAAATAGATTTGTTCGCATAAAATTTTTCCTATTCAAGTAAAAGTCTAGAAATTTGGTGCATATATTTTCTGAAACAAAAGAAGAACGTATGCTAAGTTTTATTAAAATCGGCCTTGCCAACCGCATACCGCCCATGCAATCCAAATGCAATACATTTTCGAACAAAAATTATAAGGGGTGGTCGTAGAGCATTGAAATTTAGCACCGAGAATTATATGGACTTAATTAAAAAAAAAATAAATTTTATCAAAAAAGTCCACGTCCACTACCCATACAATCCAAATTGAGTTTTTCGCATAAAATTGTTTATATTTTTGGATATTTCGTTTATTATTCGACAAAAAATGTTAAGTTTTCATCCTGTTCCGAAAACTATTCTTTTTTTAATCGAAACAAGACACTCCCACCTTTCATTTTATTAAAAAAAGAGCTTGGGGGAAAGTGGGGCTACATTTTTTTTTCTCCATTGAAAATCAAAAATACAATAATAATTAGAGTCTTATAGATTTGGGCATATCTTCTTAACGGTTTATGTTTCCCCATATTTTTTTTTTATTGATGTTGAAATGTTATATTTTTCAAATATGTTAAAGGTAAATGGTATTATTAGGAAAATTATACCACTGAATTGTATGAAAATATAAGTAAATTTGTGCTTAAGACCCTTGCATGGACTTTAGTTCAATTTTCTAAAAATAAAATAAATGTTTTCTTAAAACTATAAGTGTACATTTCATCTATAAACATTTCTCTACATAATTGCATCATTTGATTGTTGAAATTAAGTGCTTGAAAAATTGACTTTTTGACAACAAAATCCCTCTGTGCACCGTCTTATTTTTGCATCGGTACATAAAAATCTTATCCATGGAGCTAAGGTAAGCAAGCATGTAGTAGTGTCAATAGGTGAATTATCGGAGGAAGCATCTGAAGCGAAAAATAAGCATATAAAACAGTTTAGATTGCAACATACCCGAAAAATTTCGTGCAATGCTACAAATACAGAACTTTTAAATAGCCTGTTTTAAGTTCAGATCCATTTATTTCTGGAGGACAAACTTACCAACAAAGAAAACATGTAGTTTAAGTCAAGGAGTTTTAAATTTGATTAATATTTGATATATGTATATTAATGTCTTATTTTACCTTACTACCTTATATTATTTAGTAATACCTCATATTGCATTATATAACTTTGTATAACTTTTTAATTTAGTTTTTTTTTTCAGCGTATAATTCAAATGAATTAAAATGGAATAAAAATTTACTTAAATTGTTTAAAACAAACGAATTTTCATACTGAAATATTTTATTTCAAAAATTCATAAAACAAATCTAAAAGCCAATTAACCCTCGAAAGATCAAAGGGCTACTATGGTTACAGTTGTTAATATTTTTTCTTAAAAATTTGCAAACTTTAAGTTCTGCGGGCATGCTATGAGGTGACAAATTTTGAAGACCCTAGCTTTTTTAGTTTTGGAGATATTGATTATTGACCGCTTGTTCATACAAGGGAAACCACTGTGCATTGGCCGAAAACGATATAATTTAAGAAATATAAATATTTGCAATTAATAAAAGAAAATCTTTAGTTTGAAGGAAAATATTAAAGTAATGCGGTTTAATTTAAAATAATTATTATTTCTGAATACGTGACATTTAAAAAATGTATGGTATTCATCAAAACATTTGATGTGTAGATAAATATTGCACTTCTTACATGTAAATAAAGTGTGCTTCTTGCTGCATAGCTTACACCGACTATGTTTATTCTATGCGCTTTTTGATACGGCGTGTACTTACTTCTCATTTTCAGACTCATTATCCTTTTCGTATGTCAATAGTTTACTTGTGACTTCAGAATGAAAATCAAGTTGCGATAATGGTTTGTTGTTTTGAAGTTTTTCTATCCTTTTATCACTTTCGGCTATGGAATTGTTATGGTTTTCTTCTGCTTGCGACAATATCTTTTTGCATTGACCAGTGGTTCAACTGTGGAGTTATTGTTATAACATTACTGTTGACTATCAACTAAAGGAACAAATTCTCCTCGCAACCTTTCTTTAGATTTTGCAACGGAACATTTTCCATTCTGTTTACACGTATAGTTCCAATTGCATACAATTTTGGCTAAAAAAGACACATAAGCTGATAAGAAGAACACAAAATTGTCAAAGGAAACAGTATGAAACTCCGGATCATGTACGTTAGCAAGCAAATTTAAAACTTTTTGGGCACCAGGACATATGCTCTTACTATAAGATGTGGCTGAACCACTCTATAAAATACTATAAAATAAATAGCCCTTTTCTGAACATAAGCACCACGACTTAAAGCCGAATCGAATTGGCTTTTATTTTATAAACATCTTACATGAGTGCAACAAAACGATCTGATATATCCAAATTAGTATTATCGGCAAGATGCAAATACCTGTTTCAACATTGATAATGCCATGTTGGTGAAGACCAATAATGATCGATATGTGGTAAAGTATGATAAACAGACAAATATAAAATTCCAATGAACCGACGCAATTCTATTGGTAAAGGTTAGCAGTAGCATTATTTTCACGCGACATTTGTAAAAGCAACCATTTCCGCAATAATGGAATTATCCAAATATAGTGCATAAATATCAAACGGAGATTTAGGTCTCACAAAACAAAATGATATGCATTTATCACATAAAAATTACCCAAGGGTAAAAATAAAACATATGTTATGATTTTGAAGCATTTTAATATAATAAGAAAAGAAAATAATTAAATTAGTATGCATGACGCTATATGATGGGTTTCGGCCATTGGTCGAATTTTCGACCACTAAAAATTACGGCCTCTCAAAAATAAGAGTTTTATCCTTTTTAATTTGATTTCTTTTTTTTCTTATAACTTGGTATTTTGTCTTCACGGAAAAGTAATAAAAATTAATTACTTTTTTATTTTTTTAATTTTTTTAACATTTTAGAAAAGTGACTAAAAATTTTTTGCTCCATCAAGAAAAAATTCTGGTTTTACTTAAAGACAGAAAATAAATATATCAAAGATGTTAAAAAAAATATAAATCTTAATTTCTGTTAAAACATATTTAAAAAAATATAGTCAGCTTCTTAGATATACACTTACAAAGTTGCTGGTCGAAAATTCGACCACCAGCCGAAAATGGGTTAATATGACTGATGAGATAAGGAAGCATTTGAATGATGGAAAAGTAACTTCACTTGTATCCCTCGATTTAACTAAAGCTTTAACTCGATTAATTTTTCCACAATGATCTTTAAATTAAGAGAATTCTTTCACTTTTCTTCTACTGCTTGTAAGTTGATATTTTATCTTTCAATTCGACTTCAATTTGTTGATGTTAATGGCAACTATTCTAATATGCTTCCTCTTTATTCTGGTGTACCTCAAGGATCAGTTTTGGGTTCACTTCTTTTCATTTTATACATAAACGACTTACCAATTCATATTGATTCTAGCATTTCTAGATCATTTTTATATGCAGATGATGTAATGCTTCTTTTTAATGGTAGTAAAAAAGATTAAAACATACTTTTGACATAAATTCTACCCTTGATCGCTTTTTCTGCTGGACATCTAGAAACTCACTGTCTATTAATTTAGCAAAACCTAAGGCTGTTGTATTTAGAGTTACTGAGATGGTTGAAGCGAATCTTAGTCTATTTATAAATGGATTTCCTATTGCCTTTGTTGACAAATTAAAATGTCTGGGAATTTATATTTATAAATTTTGGAAATCATATTGATCATTTATTCTGTAAAATTTCAGGTAGTCTACGTAGAAAGTATTCTTCTGGTATTTACCTACCATTTCAAATTAGAAGTCGACTAGCTCATTCCCTTCTAATGTCTCTTGTATTATATGGTCTTGAGGTTATATCAGGAACATTTCTTATTGTTTGTCAAAACTAAATAAAGCTTTTAATATAATTATTAGATTTGTTTTTAATGTACGTTTAAGGGAACATATCTCACAATATTTCAAACGTTTCCTTGGCTGTTCTTTTCAAAATTATTTACAATATCGCAGTTTACTTTTCTTTTACAGAATTATGAAGACTAGATTGCCAATATCACTTTGTTCTAGATTTTCATTAACTCATTCTTCCAGGAACCCACAGATTGTAATTCCTAGAATTTATGTTGCATTATATGAGCGATCATTTGTAGTGAGAATAACTCGATCTTGGAACTATTTACATTTGGAACTGAGAGTTTTCTCCCATTCTAATAATGCCTTTCGTCTTAAACTGATAAATGCCCTTGGTGAATAGATTTATTTTTTCTATGATTGACTCTATACTTGAGTTTGTTTTTCTGGCTATATACTATGTATTTGTTTTGTATTTATTTAAATGAAACTTGTATATACAAATTTGTATATCACTGCTGGGATCGATTCAATTTCTGTTTTAAATTTTTGTAAATATTTTTTTTGGTTTGGGATTCGATTTGATTTGATAATATAAAAAGTATGTTGATATATTTAGTATGGATTTTTATTTATAGTGTATCTATAGTTTATAGTATATCTATAGTTATGTGTATAATTTATTATTAATTCAGGAATACAGCTTTGTAATATATGTATATTTAAATTGGCCTAAATGGCTTTATATATTACAATGAATAAAATGAAAATAAAATAAATAAAATATTAAAAACAAAGAAAAATATATACATACATACATATATATATAATAACTTATTAAATGTACAAATCCTATGTTTAGCTTTAGATATTATTAATAATAAAACAACAAAACAGTCATAAAATATATGCCAAAATTCAATTGAAAATAAAATTTTAAGCATAGATTTTATTTACTTAAGGCACATCAATAACCCCCTCTTCGGTTATTAGAAATTCCGCATATTGGATGGGTGTTTCGGGGGAATAAAGAATTTCTAATTTACGCACAGTTAACAGCTTGTCATGGTGTTGTATTTGTTTGGGTATTTTACTGATACGCATACGAGTACGACCCAAATGGGCCCAGGATAGACCCAAACATGGTACTTCAGGCTCTTTGTCACTGATCGTGGCCACCTGATGATAGAGAAAGGGGGTGATATGTTATGAATAATTTTATTGACTTATAGAGTGAAGTTTGGATTAGTATTTTGCTGGTGTTGTTGGTTGTTAAAGATGAACTTGTCAAACAGTTAATTACGAAAGTGAAAAATTAAAACGAAAATACAGGCAGATTAGATACAAGGGATCAACATTTGTGAAATAGAACGAAATCATAAGGTATACTGAATTATTTTTGCAGCGATAAGTAAAAAATATAAAGAAATATATATTCAATGTATAGGTCAAAGGTCAAATTATATATATATATATACATATATAAGTACTTTCCTTAAAATGCAGGTCTTAATAAGTGAAATTAAACTGTAAACTTTTTAAAAGATATCATAGTTGTGTTGTTGGATATTGATGGTGATGTTTTAAAAGGTTAGCAAAGAATAAAAATTAAAACGAAAATACGGGCAGATAAGATACAAAGCATCAAAATATTTTAAATAATACGAAAATTTTATTAATTTTTACTTATAAGCAAATTATAAGGTAAACTGAATAATATATGCAACGATAAGTAAAAAATATAAGAAAACATAGATTTACTGCACAGGGCATATGTCAAATTATTATATAAGGTATGTTTCTTATTAGTCATTACTCTTTGATGAAATCTTGAAGGTTTCTATGGAAGACTTATTCATCATTTCATTCACTATTCATTGATATGACATTTGTTAATATTGTCTCGCATTGTAATTCATACGTCGCATAAGTGTTTTCCACATGCGTTCATTTGTTATAAAATTGATTTGAGGTTATGAGACGACACAGTAGAAATATGTATTTTGTGAAGAACTCAGGAAACCCATTAAAACTCAATTGAAGTAATTCTAGTGGAGGACCACATAAAATTATTTTTTGATGGAAAATCTTGGAGGGCCGTACAAAACTCTTTAGTGAAGATGGTGGGGCACCATTATTTGAAAACTCGAAATCAAAATTTTATAGTACCTTATTTGAGTTAAACGTGTTTTTATTAACCCATTTGAGTAGATTAATGACGTTTCTTTATGGAATATGTAGGTTCATTTTCGATTCATTAAAAGTTATATCAATAGAGTTCCAAGTTATTCAGATCTGTTAATTTTTAGTTAAACTAAATGAATTTCAAGTCTTGTTGCTGGCTTCTTGTGCTGACAGATGCTAAAAAAGCTGCACTATCAGAAATAAAGCAACAAAATATATTTTTGATATTTCTTTTCAATAGCGATATTAGCACTCAAAACTTTTAAATTCCATTTCGTCTTATTAGAAAATATAATTTAAAGTTAATTATTAAAACATTGGTTTCATACTTATAAAATTATATAATATCACAATACTTGGTCTCAATTGTTTTGCAAAGTAACTGACAAACTAAAGCCTTTTGGTATAGACCATGGCAGTAACTGTGGAATTTACATCATTTTTAAATAAGTTAGAATCAAAGAATGATCTAGAGATTATTTTAACAGTTTTAAACTTTTTCCGAACATAACTTCGGATTTTCGAATTTGATTTCTAATTTCCGAACATAATATTGCAATGTAAACGGGGGGGTTACTCCCTAATTCAATTCGATTTCCAATGTATTTAGCACACATTTTCGAACATTTTCGTTTTCGGATTGAGTTACACAGTAACCGCACAAGTGTAAGAAATTATGAATGCCATATTTAAGAATATTCGGACTACGAGAACTGGTTCAAAATAAAGTTACAAATTTTGGCCTAAACTAACAAACAAACAAACAAACATACATAGCTAGTTAAATATAAGTTTTTAAAAATAAAATACTTTGTTGAAATAAAATATTTAGCATCAATTTCTAAAGTACTTTCATTAAATTAAGTCGAGTGTATTGCAAAATACAAATAAATAATCAACAAATATACAAACTCACCTGATTAACACAAATCACGGCACAATTATATTTATCGCCTAAATGTAGTAGATAATTTGCCAATTTACGCATATCTTTAGCACGCTCAATATAATTTGTAAAAGTACGAAATACAGCAGCAACAGAGTCAATAATAATTAAGCCAATACGTACCGAAGACATCAAAGTTGGCAAACGTTCGGAAACACATTTCATAAGTTGTTCCTTAAGGAAGTCCAATGTACAAATGATACAAACATTTATTGTTTTACAAGAAATTAAGAAAATATCTTAAATATTTTCTTTGTTTTTTTAAAAAGTTGCCAATTTTCTTAATTTAAAGAAAAAACTTACGCTTTGCAAGACATGTTCCACATGAACATTGGCCAAATAGTTAATATCCTGCGAGGGATAATTCTTGGCAAAAGTTTTGGACATTTCAAATAAACGTTTCGAAGGAAAAGAATCCTCAGTGCAAATAAATGCAACACCACCAGCTAAACCACCCAATTCTTGAGGCAGTTGTACAGTCAAGGACAACTGTAAAAGTAACTGGGTCTTGCCGGCGCCAGAAATGCCACAAAATTCAGTAATGCCTCGAGTGACAATACCGCCACGGGTACATTTATCTAAAGCTTTGCAGCCAAAACTTAAACGGCACCACTTCTTGTTATAGGGTAGACTTAAAAGATCTGAAACTAAAAGAAACTTCAAATAATTAATTGTATTAATAAGGTAAATCATTTTCTTACCCTTGATCTGCTCTTTTGCCACCATTTTGGCCGCTGAAGATTTCAAAACATAAATATAATGTGGTGAACTTTCTTGCAGCAATAAATGTGCCATAGGTGTTAAAATGGCCTGATCAGCACGTTTGATTTTAGCTTATTTCAAAGGATAAAAATAATTTTGTTTAACAATTTCATTTAGAAAACAAAATATAGTACCTTTTTCCGCTACATCTTTGGCTCCGGCACTTAAATCCTCTAAGAAGCTAGCCATTTTTATTGGGAATTTCAAGCAGACTGAAAATTTCCTGCGGTAAGTACCGTTAAAGTGAGGCTATCATATTCCTGTTGTTGTTACTGTTTGTTTTTATATATTATTGACTCGTTGGCTGAGACTTTTGCGTGTTAATGCCTGCATTGCATGTCAATGGCGGCGAAAATTATTACACTTTCGCAGCAATAACTTTATCACACTTTTGAAGAAGATTTTGTAACAAACACTTTTTATTTTATTGATTTAACAGTATTTTGTTAAAACTTGCACACTTTTTTATATATTGACTTTTATTTTTTACGAACACGAGACGCTACTTTAATTTCTATGTTGTTTATATATTTCGTTATATTTTAATAACACTTTGCAAATAACGATAAATTTTTATTGTTTTACAACACTTTTCTCTTTGTTGAAACACTTTTTAACTGCTATCACCCGGAAAATAGAAAATTTTAACCATTTCGATCAAATTCCCGCACAATTTTGTTATCCATATTCTGACAACTGAGTTGCCACACGTAGTATGTACATGGAAAAAACATAACATCAATGAAGTTGCCATATGGATTGTCTTTAATTTTGTGAAAGGTTGTTGTATTTGCTAATTTTATTTGGCTAGTGACAGGATTCGCTTAATGTGTCTTGACTATGTTTTAAGGCATGTGGCAACTTTTATTAAATAAAGCACTTTATTATCTGTTCAACGTGAACAGATCCGGCCACTCTCCGGATGACACCAAAATGAGTACACACACACCGTGCATTTCTTATGGGGACTGATTGCACAAAGTATATATACCATAGACTAACATAGACCCGAATCAGCTGTTTTTAGCAATATGGCAGAGGCAAACAAAAAAAATTTACGAAAAATTAACAAAAGAAAATGTATAATAAACCACGGAAGATTTAAAAGAGGGACAAACATATAATAAAACCATCATATATTTCGTCTCAAACACTCATCGATTTTTTTGATTGATGTAAATTATCGTAATATAATAGATGACACCAATAGGGTTCTATAGCTGAAACAAAAAGTCGACTTTTCGACCTTTCGACTTTTTCCGTTTTTTAAAAAGTCGACTTTTCGAACCTTCGACTTTTTTCGTTTCTTAAAAAGTCGACTTTTCGAACTTTCGACTTTTGGCAATTTATAAAAGTCGACTTTTCGAACTTTCGACTTTTTAGTTAAATTGACTTTTTTCGAATTTTTTAGACTATTTTCGACTTTTTTCAACTTTTTACCATTTCTTGTAACAAATACATAGTTCTACATTTATTGATGCGCCTTTTGTAATGTTTAGCAATTAAATAAAATGAAATTTATCAAGGCGATAATAGTTAGAAGAATGTTGTGTAGAAAAAAGCTTTAATTTGTAAACATTTATTTATTATTTATATTAGCATACACTACAAAAAATGCAAGTGTACCAAATTGTAATAGTTTTAGTATAATGTTGCAATTAAATATTTTTTTTTAACAATCTAAAAAGTCGACTTTTTTCGACTTTTATCGACTATTTTCGACTTTTGAGATGACATTATCGATTGTTCGACTTTTTTCGACCAAAAAGTCGATTTCGACTTTTCGACTTTTTTCAGCAAAAAGTCGATTGTTCGAACAATCGACTTATGGAACCCTAGACACCAAAAAAAAAAAAATTAATTTACTTTGGACAGTCGTAATTCAGCTCTGGGTGGAGAAAGAGCTCGCGCGTCATTGTCATTATCGCTTAAGGGCAATCAGGCCGTCCCTTTTTCGCTGCCTTCGAGAGTTTTGCGGCTCACTCTCGCATTGGATAATGTTTGGCGTCGTCTAACTGTACCGCGTTACAGTTTCTCGAAGTTTGCATTGTCCACATGCAATCGTTTTTGGTTTTCATAACCTAACTTTTTAATAAATGATTTAAAGTTCCAGCTTCCTATATGAAGATATAGGTCGACTGGGAACTAAAATCAACGTGGGATAACCTGGCAATTTGAGAGTTTTTCAACTCCGCCAACCAAATTTAAAATTCTAAAAAAAAAAAAAATTTACTTTGGATGACACTTTAAAAGTAGACACTTTTTTAAGAAAACTCCAACTTTAACCATTTATTTTTTTGTCATGGACATTATATTTTCCAAAAACAAAAAGGTCAAATATTTTCATGGTAATTCAATTCAGAATTGGCATTCGCTATAGCGAATGATGAGAAATGATTGAATAATGTAAAATTCTTGTTTAGCATGAACATGAATTTCAAGAAGAAATTATTTCAAAAAATATTTCAAAATTAATTATTTCAAATGGTAGAGATTTGCAATCGGAAAAAATTAATTGTATAAGGCAGAAAAATAACAAAAATGCAAATAAAACAGCAAAAAATATGTTTGTTATGAAACTCACACCATAGAGGGCTGTTTTACTGAACATTTTACCATCAAAAAGTCAGTTTCGTGAAAATCAAAGATAGAGGGTTTTGAATATAGTCCCTCGATATGAAGGACATCTTAAAATTTGGGTACTTATTTCATTCCGCCGTTAGTGTTATATTCGGTTTAACCAGTATTTGAAAGAAATGTATATCTTAAGGAAATCGTTATGTCCCCCATTTTATGTTAAAATTATGCAGTCCCGTTTTTTTTTTTTAATTTAAATCTTAAAATCCCAATATATCAAATATTATTGTACATAAATATAAAAAAAAACTAACTTAATAATTTAATCAAAAATAACATTTTTATTAAATTGTTTGTACAAAGAAAAACAAAAAAGCTATTATTACAAAAAATTGTGTTGTGTTGTTTACATGTGTTTTTTGAAACACATCTCAGAAGTGTTTTTGCAACAAGTAAAATTTTTTAAATTCCATATTTTATTATATACATATTTAATTGAAATTCAAAGAAAATAAATATATTATGTTTAATATGTATTAGAAAAAATTCTTAGTTTAGATATTTAGAGTTAAAAATTATTTTTAAACAATTAGTTGTGTATTAATATTTTTACGTAACAATCAAATTTAATAATTCATTCATAAACAAAACATTACATTTGTTTATTTTACCCAAAGCTCAACAGTAGTGTTATTACCAAAAATACAAAAAATTAAAAAAAACTTTTTAAATACAACAAAATTAAGTCATTTTTTATACAATAAAGAAACAATAAAATTTTGTTAGAAAAGAAGGTTCTTTTGATGTAAATACATAAGGAAACACTTTTTGTGTTTATAATTGTTTTTACAATGAAGAAGTAATAAAGATTTTTTACAAAATCTAAATAATATTAAGAAACCTGTTAGTGTTTTTGGCATCATTCACAGTGTTAAACTTGAATTATGTATATTTCATTACATGAATATTTTGAATTGAAAGAAAATATTAATAATTACAAAAACTCTTAGATGATATAGTTTGTGTTTTATACTGAAAAAAAAATATTATTACAATAACATCTTATATTAAAAATATTATTACAATAACATCTTATATTATATATTTTGTAAAAAAAAATCATATTTCTAAACAATTGTGTATTATTCGCTGTAATTAATTCATTTAATACGCGTATCCACCAATATTAAATAAGTTTTTATACAATGAGACATTAAAGATATACTACAAAAGAAAGCTGTTTCAAGTTTTTTAAATGTACATAGTATAGTACAAAGAAATTGTGTACAGTATCAAACTTGATTCGTACTGCATTATAAACATATTTTAAACTGAATGAAATTAAATTAAATATTACAAAAACATGTCTTAGTTCAGTTATTTTGTGGTGAAATTCATTATTAAACAATTTAGTTGAGTATACTATCGGCTGCAATATTGAAAGCGTCTAAGAACATCCCCATTGGAGTAGATGGATTTAAAATAACCATGGTGTTGGTGACTTTATTTTTTAAATTTCTTAAACGTAACGAAGCATGTACAAATGTTACTAAAAAAGAAAAAATAAAAATTATTTAAAATTATATTTAGATAAAAAAATAACAATTAAAATAAATGGTCCTATTACATTCATAAAAACAAAATTAGCTCCCCAGCCAAATCCCTATTTTTTTTTTTATTTTATTTTATTCAGTAATAAAAAGCCAATTTGGCCAAAATAATTTTACATAGTAATACAATAAACCTAAGTATAACAAGTAAGAGTGCTATATTCGGCTGTGCCGAATCTTATATACCCTTCACCAAATTATACTTCAAAATTTTAAATATTTTTAGGTAAACAAAATTTAATTTTTTTTCCAGTTGTTTTTTGAATTTTTTGAAAAAAAAAATTTTTCGATTGTTATTTTAAATTTAATTATTTTTTTTTTTAAATTTAAAATTTTTTTTTTTAAATTTAAAAATTTTTTTTTTTTTAAATTTAAAATTTTTTTTTTTTTAAATTTTAAAATTTTTTTTTTTTTAAATTTTAAATTTTTTTTTTTGTTTTTTAAATTTTTTTTTTAAAAAAAAAAAATTCGGGTTCAAAATTTTTTTTCCCGATTTTGACCCATTGTAGGTCCAACTTACTATGGTCTTATATACGTCGTTGCAAATGTCTTTGAAATATCTATCATTAGATATCCATATTGTCTATATTAATGTCTTAGTAATCCAGATATAGTTAAAAAATAGGTCAAAAATAGAGGTTGTCTTGGTTTTTTCCTCATATCTCAGCCATTTGTGGACCGATTTTGCTGATTTTAAATAGCAAAATTCTCGAAAGCATGTCTGACCGAATTATTGAAGATTTGGATCCCGAAGATATCTGGGGTCTTCAGAAAACTGATTTCAACAGACAGACAGACAGACGGACATGGCTTAATGGACTCCGCTATCTATAAGGATCCAGAATATATATACTTTATAGGGTCGGAAATGAAAAATGTAGAAATTACAAACGGAATGACAAACTTATATATACCCTTCTCACGAAGCTGAAGGGTATAAAAACAAGGTTTAAATATTCAATAAATGTCATGTTACAATACTTTCAAATATTAAAAAGTAAAATATTTGCTTAACCCAAAACCAAAGAAATATAAGGCCAATAAGTTTAAATAGGTAAGTAAGAAGTTATACAGTAATTAATCTAGGGTACCAAAATAATTCAGAATATTAAGACGAAAAACAATGTGGGATTGTGAAAATATGCGAAGCTCATAAGGTAAGCAACTCCAGCAGCGAGCAATCCTAAATACAAAATATCTCTCAAATATCTTTAATGAAACTCTTTTCTTATGAACTCGATTTTATATAAAATATACGGTAAATTAATCTATAAAAATTTAGAATTTCAGATTTTCTTCAATAAGTCGAATTAAAAAATACGTTTCCAGAAACTGTCCCATTGTCGATCCAAAACTGAGTAATTTGCATTATAATTTATTGGTAATGCCCACCTTTAAGTATACTGATCTACTCAGCATCAATTTCTGAGTCGATTAAACGATGTAAATCCTTCTGGCTGGCTGTCCATGCAATTTTGAAGATATTTCGATATAATTTGATACATACAATTGTTTTGGTCCAATGACTATTAAAACTGGCTGAAATCGGTCCATTATTTCACCTAGCCCCTATACAAATGTCTTCCCGTAATAGCATTTTATCAGTCATAAATGTTAAATTTGTCTATGTATCTACACAAATTTCGCTCCAAATAAGTTTTATATATACGGAATTCATGTGAACTAATTCTATGATGATCGGTCCATAATAAGGCCCGCTTCCGAAAAACATTTAGTTAGCCCGACCATACTTTCTTAATTGTTTTTTTTTATAGCCCCTAAAAGCACTAATTGACAGTTTGTGCTATTTCCCTAATCTGAGTCAAATTTACATTTTTAAACAAAATTCAAGTGATACTTACACGAAAAGGGTAACAACAATGTAAAGCTCGTCAATAATACCGCGTCGAACCAATGCAGCAACATGTAACCCATTAACAGCGAACCGGCTAAGAAGTACCATTTTTGATTTGGATTATGTAGTTTAACACCAACAATTCTTTGTTTACCACTAAAGAAATGCAAAATAATTGCTATAACCATTGCTTGGACAAGAAGGCCGCATAAAATTTTTAACGGATTGAATAATATCATCAGAGCGTAATTCGATAGAAATATCAAAAAGTAATTTGTCTGATAATACAGAAGATTCTTTACAACGCGATTACCCCATTTATCGAAATCCTTCAGATTAGGCAACTGAAAACGGGCAGAGCCTAAAATGAAGTCATTTAATGTACGCAATGGAGGTAATTCTAAGTTTTGCACAGCTTCTGCCACATCGGCCGACATTGTTACTAATTTTACACTTCTTTTATATCGATAAAAAATGTATTTTACGTAAGTATATTATAATATACACTAAACAAAACAGTAAATTTGCAAATTTCCAGTTTATAAATGAGATGTGAATCACTTCAATAAATTGAACTCGGCATCGAACGCGTCAGTTGTTTAATATAAATTTTTTATTCAATAATGGAGTTGCCGTACTATTGTTTTTAAAATAGTGTTTAGACAATAAAAGGGCCACGTCGACACGTGAAATAATTACATCTAATGGCCATTTTCACAATGTACGATTATTTCATTTTAACCGGAAAATTAACTAACTGTCGGTTTGTTTAACGGGGACCACTTAACCAACGGTTACCGATTTACGTTTCACCATCATTTGATTACTTAACCAAAGCATTCAGTAGAAAGTATGGCAATAATGCATACATTTGTTTACGAAAAATAGTGTAATGAAAGATTGAAATATAAAAAATTGTCTAAAAGACGGCATACAAAATAATAATTTGTGGTTTCTTAGTGGTATAATAAAAAAAACGTATAAAACTCAAAAATATTAAGGTACCTAACTGTCAAATTTATAGAACAAACTGAACAACAATTACTGAAAACCAACAAGCAAAAGTGCACATTTGTTGTTTGGTTTGTAAGTGCAATATCCGGGTGGTATATGGATCACCCCGTGCAAAATTTACTTTTCTTCGCTTTACACTTTTAAAAATTATAAATATTACAAAAATATAAATGTTTTTCCATGTTCTTTTATTATATTTCTTACAATTAAGATGCTAACCGGCGAAATTTGTTCGGTTATATTTAACAGCAACTTTGTTGTTAAATAGTGTCAATTAAGAATTAATCGTACATTGTGAAATTCAAATTAGCCTAACTTGCGGTTAAAGTTCACGTTAACTTTTAATCGTACATTGTGAGAATGGCCGTAACTAGCGTTTACACATGCAAGTAACAGTTCAAGGTGTATTTAATAAGGTGCCATCGGCAGCACAGCTGATTACAGAAATAGCACGCACAAATGTCAAACTACACACATAAAAAATATTCGCCCGTACGCCCGTATGTCAAACTCTATATATAAAAAATAAGTGAATTCTACTGTATTTATTTCAATTTGCCACTGCTGTCACTTTTGCATCAACACAATCACACATGAAGCCACCTGCAATTCCCCTGCCAACAATTACTATCAAAAAGTGTCACAAACGTATAACCCAAGGCAAGGCGAATTTATATACCAGGTGGTGTCGATTCTACAACAAGTACAATATTTACAAAAACCACTTGTAATTTGTTATTGTTTATGTGGTTTAAGCTGTCAAAGTTTCCATATTGTTTTTGTTATTTTTACGTTTGTTGTAGAATTCGCCACAACAAATACAAGACAATTTGACAGCTCAAACATCTAAACAAGTAAAGTAAACAATAATCAGCTGTGCGATCGACACCACCTGGTATATAAATTCGCTTTGGCCCAAGGCGTATTTAACAAGGTGACAGCAGCGGCGAATTGAAATAAATACAGACGAATTCACTAATTTTATTTTTTATGGAGTTTGACATTATCGCGTGCTATTTCTATAATCAGCTGTGCTCCCGATGACACCTTATTAAATGCACCTTGGTATAACCCGATTAAATTGTTCATTAATTTCCTTACTGTAAGTCGAGTGCCATTACGCAAACAATCGTACAAACAAACACACATTCACTTTTATATATACCCTGCCAACAATTACTATCAAAAAAGTGTCCCAAACGTATCATCTTGAAGTTGATATTCATCGAGTATGATGTCGCTTTCTTATCGCTATAGTGTCACCGTGCGTGCTAAAACATTCCACGCATATGAGTACACAAGTTTATACTTTTTAGTGTATTATTATATCTAAAAAGTGTCCAGAGAGCAGATAATGTATCCAATTTTTCTTCTTGCATTAAAATGGAAATATTTGATTGCATTCCAGTTATGAAAACCAAGGAGTATTAACAAGGTGAGTGCATAAAATCAGCTGTTTCTTAATTCGCCTTGGTTTCATGTAGCTCCTCTGTCAAACAATTTGTTATTGTAAATCCCCATTTCGCGTATAAGATTTTATTATTCTTCTTTAAAATTGCATTCGCGTTTACACACAAAGATTTTTATTGCAGACAGTTTGCACCAAGGCGAATTTATAGAAGGTGACCTCAGAAGAACAGCTGATTATTTTTTTTTATATAGTTGCTTAGACAATTGAACTGTCACACTTGTGGTTGTTGTGACGAAAAATACAAAAAACCCAAAAGTAAAAACAATAACAGGCAACTTTGACAGTTTACTTATCTTTTAACAAATACAAAGTAAAGTAAACAATAATCACCTGTTGTTTTGTACATGTTGTATTTGTTGTAGTTCTATCGTCACCTTCCATAGATTCGCCTTGGTTTGCACCATGGCGTAATGATTATAAGGTGTATGCGTTACGGCAACAAATATACAAAATACAACAACACGTTCCCACGACAATTGGATCTCCGTTCCGGAACGACCCGAATCATATTCGGCCAAAGATTGTCAACTTAGCGACAGCTGTACAAACCGAAAGTTTTTTCCCCAGATGAGCAAAATATGTCGACAATTTTGCTCAAATTCCTTTTAATTATAGCAGGCGTTGAACAGAATCCAGGTCCCAGCATTTGGCTCTATTCAGTATGTCAACAACGCAACATGCATAACACCACCTCAGTACAATGCACCGTTTGTAATAACTTGATGCACCTAAAAAGGTGCTCAGGACTCACCAGTCACCGCGACTGGAACCCCAGCTTCGTAGGATCATGTTGTAGTACGCAGCCTCAGAACCCCAGCACTACCCCCATAATTACGATCTCACAATCCCGTATCCAAACTTCACCCCCCGGACAAAATTTTGTCCAATCCCCATACCCCGGACACAGCAGACCCTGTTCAAATCAATGGACATGTTCTGTCTGTCAGGACGTAATTAGAAGGAACATAACATCAATTCAGTTCAACGGCTGCAAAAATTGGTGCCATATGAGAAGATGTTCTGGATTACGCTCGCACAAGGACTGGAGTAATAGCTTTTTAGCTCCCTGACAGTTGCCACCCCAGCCACACCAGTGCAATTCACACCGCACAGTGTTGTGCAGACACCCCAGTGATTACAACATCAACTCCGCTTCCAGTGATTACAACATCATTCGGAAAGACAGGGAACGTGATCATGGCGGTGGTATTGCTCTTATCATAAAGCAAAGCGTCAATTATACATTGACAGTACCACCCCCTCCCCCTCTTCTAACCACTACCTGGAAGTAATGAGCATCTCAATAAAACTGGAGATATTGAGTTAGAAATTGTCAATGTATATATTCCACCCGTCAACAGCATTGGGACTAGTTATCATCCCAGCATAGCCCACCTTTTGCAAGGAGATAACAAAATAATACTTGGCGATTTCAATGCTCACCACGAGAGTTGGTACTCCTAGCTACCAAACGATCCACGCGGTATTTCATTATCAGACCAGATAGACGACTCGGACTTCGCTGCAATCAACGAAAACTTCTCTACGAGAATAACTGCTCGATGTTCAAGCTCCCCAGACATTTCCATCGTCTGCATGTCGCTTCTTGCCCATACCACCTGGCAAGCCCAAACGGCATTAATCTCCGATCACATCCCTATCTTGATCACAGTAGAGAAGTCTACCGACTTTGTGGAGCCAGATAAGCGCACGTTCGTTAACTACAACAAAGCTGACTGGCACAGCCTTACGAACTACATAGACGATTCACTACGTCACTTGCCGCCCTCCACATGTGCCGGAAGGGATGAAGCAATTTTTAGAAAGATAGTCCTTCAGACGGCAAGGCGCTTTATCCCCGCAGGAAGAACACCGAATATTAGACCAAATTTTCCATCTCAGGCAGCACGATTGGCTCAAGAACGCGATCTCCTACGTGCTAGCAATCCAGCTAATGAGCAAATTAAGCAGTTGACGGCTGAAATTTACTTTATCGTCGACGAACATCGTCGCAACAAATGGTTAGACCACCTGAATCATTGCTCAATTGACTCTAAATCGCTATGGTCTACTATCAAAAGTCTATCTGGAAACAATAATCGAAATCAAAACCTCGCTGCCATTGCGTTTAATAACTTGCAACATACAGATGCCAAGAAATGCGCAACACAATTATGCAGGCAATTTATATAACACCCCGCCACGCAGAACCGGACCAAAAGCACTATAGTTCGGAGAACTAAGAATCTTACTCGAGATCCTCAGCCATGCTCCTTCACCTTCGAGTTCATTATCTCCAAATCGAAATTGTAGGTCCGAATGGTATCTCAATGATAATGCTAAAGAAGCTCGATATAGTAGGTGTGGAATATCTCATCCACCTTCTGAATCTCTCGATTCACCATTTGGTAATTCCAGATAGCTAAGATTTTAGAATCCCTACTATTACCCACACTGAAAGAGCATTTCCCGCTCGCCACACATCAACATGGATTCAGGGAAGCGCATAGCACAACAACGGCTCTTACTCAGATAACCTCCCAGATCGCCAATGGCCTCAATCAGCAACGACCGTGTCAACGCACCATCGTCGCCGCACTGGATTTATCCAAGGCATTCGATACGGTCGATCACTCGATGCTGATTAATGACATCATGAACTCCACACTCCCAAATGATGTCAAACGCTGGATAGCCAACTATCTATGTGGAAGACATGCGTTTGTCGAGTTCAGAGGCCAGAAATCAAAATACCGCAAGATAAAGATGGGCGTGCCACAAGGAGGAGTACTATCACCGATGCTCTTCAACATACAGTGAATGTCACTTAAAATCGTACACCATCGTAGTCAAATTTTATTCATTAGTTTTAGAAAGTTGATGTTTTGGAAATATTTTAAAATGCTATTTTTATATTGTGTGTGCTATTACCTATCAGAAAATTGGGTATAATTTTAATTGCCCTTATCCACAAATAAAAAATTGGGTAAGACTGTCAGTGCCCAGAATATCAACGCTTCATTTAAAATCGTAAAGGCACTAAAAAATAGCAAATGATACCCTACAAAGTATTAGGATTATTTAATATTAAAATTTTTTTTAAATTTTAAAGTTTTAATTATAATTTAATATAATTGTACGAATTTAAGTGAAATATGAATTTAGTGATGTTCTTTAATTTTCATCAATATTTTTTTAACGAATTGAGGTTTTGTTAACTTTTTTGTTGAAATACATATTTTTTGTTCCAATTAATAAAATGACTTTTAATTTTTTATATAATCACCTATTATTGCCTGTATAATTTCATAATATTTAAAAAAAAATAAGTTGTACGATTTTGAGTGACACTCACTGTATATCTTGCAGTTTCCTCAACTGCTACCGAGAACGTATCGTTCCTGGAACTTTAAACCGTTGCCCCGCCTGTCATCAAAGTCCTCACGAAACAATGTACTTATTTAATTGACCCACCAGGTCTACAAATTTGCGCCCCATAGACCTGTGGTTAAGACCAACTGAGGTGGCGCAGTTTCTCCAGCTCCCACTACCACCTACTGACACCAACACAAATAATTAAAAATATTTACTCTTATAATTTCAGGAGAGAACAACAACAACAACGAATACAACAATACAAAAACAAATAAATTTTATAGTGTCAAAAACAGGTGCATAATGTATACAAATTACGCAAAAAAAAAATTATGACAACATTAAAATTGTAAATAAACTCGAGCAAAAACTAATCAGCTGTTTGATTAATGTCACCTTGTATATCATTACACCATGGTTTGCACATTAATGTGCATGTTTGTGTGTATGTAGGTATTACGAACGAAAACACAAAACGAATTTCAAGTACATCAGAGTGTGTACCCCTTTCTATTCCTCTTGCCTCTGTTGCCTATAAAGCAGGGTTCAGAAAGTACACACATCCTACACACAATGTACTGTTCAAAAACAACAAACACATCTTTTTATTTTCACATCATTTATGTGTGTCTCTAAATTTTGTACGTTAACGAACACAATCATGAATGTGTTTTGTTTTAATATGTGGTTTTGTACACGAACATAAGCAGTACACGTACTGTTCGATCGGAACACACTTTAACCACACATGTTCAAGTGTAGCTACACTTTAAATTCGTGTACGGAAAAAAGTACATGTGCAATAGACTTTAAGTTCGTGTGCGGAAAAAATGTACATGTAAAATAGAAATGTTCGTGTACGAAAAAAGTACATGTACAATACACAGGATTGTCTCTTTCTAAGATTTTAACTTCTGACGTGAAATTTTTTAACGTATATGAAGATGTGGTGTAAATTATACACCAGATTTATTTTATATATAATTTTGAATGGGTATGTATTATAATAATTTTATTCTTATAGGCGCATATTCATAAACGATCACCAAGTGTTGACTTTTTTAAGTACCTATTTAAGTTATTCACAATTAGTTACTTTCAGCACAATTAGTTAGCACTTAATCATGGGTAAAGTTGTAACTAAATGCCAACTACTGATACATTCAAAAAAACAGCTGATTGATTTCATTTTAATACATGTATACAAAAAGAAAATAATCTAGAAATGTGTTTTTATTTTGTCAACAACCTTCTATTGAAAAGATGGCGTATGTATTAGAAACCTCTAGACAGTTAAAGAGAAATCTAGAATGCAGATGGCAGTGTTAGAGGTTGCAGTCGTTAGTCAGTTTATCAGAGACGCTATTCGAATAAACATCAACTGAGTGCCTTAAAGTGTGCTGTGTTTTTCAAGTGAATTCGTGTACATTATAAAGTGTGTCTTTATTTCTGCGAATTTATAAACGTGTATAAAAAAACACTGAGTATGCGGTTTATTTAAAGGAAATAAACAAACGTTTTGAAAAGGTTAAAACGTAACAATATATATAAAAAAATTACATTCAGTCTTTTGAGATAAAAATATCATTCGTCAAATTCAGTCTTAGTGCAATTAATACTGTCAACAAAAAGAGCACTATATTCGGCCGTGTCAAATCTTAAATACCCTCCACCTAAATATAATGATATAACAACCGAAATAATATAACAATTGTTAGAAAGACTAGTTTACGCAGAAGATATGTTATTTCAAATGTACAAATAATTGCATCTAATTCAGCAATTTAACAATTTATAAACTTAATAATTAGTTAAAACGATTGGATCAACATTTTTTCCTTTTAACCTCAATTGAAGAAACAGAGTATAAACAAGTAAGAGTGCTATATTCGGCTATGCCGAATCTTATATACCCTTCACCTTTGTTGTGGATGCATTATTATTTTTTATAATTAGTATGTATGTACATTGCCCACTTTCAGTGTACACATCCTAAATTTATCAAGAACACAAAAAACAACAACAACGCCAAACGAAACAAAACACCAAAAGAAAAAACAAAATACGCAAGGCAATGAAACCAACACACATCCAAACATACGTTTAATTGTATAAAAAACAACAACGTCAAAAGAATCAAAACACAAAAAAAACAATATACGCAAAGCATGCACATCCAAACATACTTTTTGTTGCTTTTTTGTCAAAACAAAACCACATACGCAAAGCAAAAAAACCAACACACCAAACATACGTTTAGTTGTATTAAAAAACAACAACAACACCAAAAGAAACAAAACACAAAAACAAAATACGCAAAGCATGCACATCCAAACATACGTTTTATTGCTTTTTTGTCAAAGCATGCAATACATTGTGTTTTTTGATGAAATTTTCAGAGGTTGTCTCGGATTTTTGCTCATATCTCCGTTATTTATGGACGGATTTTGCTGATTTTAAATAGCAAAATTCTCGAAAGTATGTCTGACAGAATTGTTGAAGATTTGGATCCCGGAGATATCTGGGGCCTTCAGAAAATTGATTTCAACAGACAGACGGACAGACAGACATGGCTTAATCGACTCCGCTATCTATAAGGATCCAGAATATATATACTTTATAGGGTCGGAAAATTATATTGTGGAAATTACAAACGGAATGACAAACTTATATATACCCTTCTCACGAAGGTGAAGGGTATAAAAAGGGGTATACAAATATATTTAAACAAATTTCAAAATCTTTGGTTGTGGGGCTTATATGGGAACTATGACCTATTATGATTCGATTGTCATAAAATATTTTAAAGTTATTTTTAAAATATTTTATTATGAATACAAATTACTGATCTGTGTATTATTTTGGTTCAATATATGGATACTATGACCTATTTCGGTCCAAAGTATTTGAGGGCTATTTTTGTAGAATTTCATATAAACAACGCTATTAACAAGAGTGGACCTTATATGGGAGCTATGCCGAATTATGGACCAATATTTAAAAAGTCTTGTAGTACGATTCTTGGTACAAATTACTGATCGGTGTAACATTTTGGTTCAGTACAGATTTTTTTCAACCTGATAACTATATTTGTAAGAAATTTATGAGGATTTTAGTGTTTTTCGGGAGTGGACCTTATATGGGAGCTATAGTTAAATATGGACCGATATTCACAAAATCCAGAAGTATGATTACTGGACACAAATTACTGATCTGTGCTTAATTTCATTTTGATATCGATATGTTTTAAATATTTTTTAAGGTTAATATCTTTTTTGGTAATGGGCCTTATAGGGGAGCTATGACTAATTATTGGCCAATCTGCATAATAATTTGGTACTGTGATTTCTATATATATGAGTATTATTTTTGTTGAATAAGGTATTTATAAGAGATTTATGAGTACTTAACTGATTTTCGGAAGTGGTCCTTATATGGGAGCTTTAACCAATTATCGGCCGATCTTCATAGAATTAGGTACAGCGATTTTGGTATATATGGGGACTATTTATGACGAATTTCAACTTTTTTTTTTTTATTTCATATTTTATTTATTGTATCTTCACAAAATAATGTGAACTATCAATAATTTCTTCAAATCTTAAATCTAAATATTATTTTTTATTTACGTCCCACCACAGTTGGACGAAAAATTTTGTTTAATTTATAGATCCTATCATTAGCGCAGGTCTGTTGGATTCCTTCTTCTTAGTCGGATGTAGCCATTACTTCCCATTAATGTTCGTGCGAGTGGGTTTGGGTGAACTTCTAACTTTTTAAAATATGACTCCGCTTGTTTTTTTATTTCATTTTTCACCAGGGAGACACCTAGGTCCTTATGAATGTTAATATTTCTCACATACCAAGGCGCTGCTGTTATCATTCGTAATATTTTATTTTGGAATCTTTGAATTTTTTCAATATTAGAAGCTGAGGTCGTGCCCCATAATTGAATTCCATAGCACCATATGGGTTTTATTATTGAGCTGTACAGCAAAAGTTTGCAATCTAAACTCGAGTTTTTACCAATTAGCCAGCAAATTTGTAGTAATTATAACTTCATTTGAGTCCATTTCGTATCTATATGCTTTTTCCATGAAGTCTCCCTCTTTAAGAACGAACCTTCGACGTCTTAAATAACTTTCTAAAAGCTTATGTGTTGTGTTCACTGGTTGTTTTATTTTTATCGATAATCCTTCATGCCATACTTTGTCGAAGGCTTGCGAAACGTCGATGAAGAGCGCAGAACAATATTTTTTTCTTCAAATGTCTTGGATATGATATCTACCAGCCTGTGTTTGTTCTATGGTGTTATGTTTTTCTCGAAACCCGAATTGATGAGTTGGAATATAATCAAAATGATTCCCTATCGGCTTTAACTTGTGCATTAACAGTTTATTGAATAGCTTTGATATATTTGACAATAGGCTAATGGGTCTATATGATTCTACTTTACTGTGATCTTTTCCCGGCTTAGGTATCATTGTAACTAAAGAAACCTTCCATTCTGGTGGATAATATTCAAGGCGTAATATAGCATTAAAAATAAATAGGATTATTCTTAATGCAATTTGGGGTAGCTCGAGGAGCATCTTGTTACTGATTTTATCAATACCAGGTGATTTGGAGTTTAAATCAAGTGGTTCAGCTGCAGTAATATGGGGTAATGTAGGTGGTAACTCTGTTATGTCGTTTGACTCGTTTGGGGAAAATACATTCTTTAGATGACCAACAAACAGGTTTCCTTTTTCAGTATCGTTTCTCGCCCAGCCTCCACTAGAAATACGTAGAGGAGGTCTGCTCATTGCGACATTTTCTAAGCTCCGTTTTAAGTTGAGGGGATCTATAGAGTTGCCACTCTCGACGAACTCTTCTTTTTTCAGCTAATAACTGTTCAATGTCTGCAGAATAGAGTCTATTGTATCTTATTTGTTGGGTTATTTGAGTGGCGTGTTCAACAGCAAGTTTTAAGTTTTGTTCAACATTTTTGAGTGAGATATCGATATCTTCTGGTGTTCTTAGAGATATATTTTCTGTACTGTGTGTGCAATATATTTTCTATATTTCAACCAATTTATTTTCGTGCTTGATATTGCAGAGTGACCATTCGGGGATACTATTTCTAGGGGGTTCAATAGAGTAACGAAGGTGGGTGAGTGATCCGAGGATAATTCTAATGAAGATTTAACCTGCATTAGTTCCATTGGTAAATTTTTTGTAACTGCAAAATCAATGACATCGGGTATTTTGCTTGGGTCAGTAGGCCAGTATGTTGGTTCTCCGCTCGACAGCACATTCAAATTCAATTTAGAAATTGTATTAAACAAAGCGCGACCTTTCGGGGTTACAAGTCTTGATCCCCAGTGAGTATGCTTAGCATTATAATCGCCAGCTGCCAGGAATCGGGGTCCTAGTGATTCGTAAAAATGTTCATATTTGTTTTCAGTAATCGAAAACCTTGGAGGTGAATATATCGACGAAATTAATAGGTTTCTGTAGCAATCATCCAAACAGATTGTCGTAGCTTGAAGATAATCTTCACAAATATCACACATTGAATGGTGTTTGATACGGGTTTTAATTAAAATTCCAGAGCCTCCACATGCTCTATCTCTTGGATCATTTGTGCCATAAAAAACATATCCATTTATCTTAAATAAACTTCTAGACGTCAAATGGGTTTCCGAAACTAACATTATATCAACTTCATGACTTTTTAGAAAATACTCGAGTTCGTTTTTATGTTGGCGAATGCCGTTTGCGTTCCAAAAACATATTCTTAGGCAGTTCATGGTCTGTTTAGCATAGCCTGCAATAACATTGATTGCATCTTAAGCATTTCTTGCATCATGTTACTCATTGAGTTTGTAAAGTTATTTACCGATTGCACAAGAGTTTCTATTGTAGATTCTAGTCTGGTAAAATGGAAAATTGGCGTTTGCTCTCTTACCTCTGGGTTCATATTTTGGTTTTGTGGTTGACGGACTTGCGTCTGAGTTTGGTTGTTTCTTAGTACATTTGCATATGTTTCTTTGTTGTCATATGTCTGTTGCAACGTGGGGTAGTTAGGTTAGGTTAGGTTCCATGGGTAGCCACTCTTCAAGCAGCTCACTTGGGTCCATTCAAAACTGATCCCATTGTGATACCCAAGGGGTAAACATCTTGGTATTAATTATACGTCCGTTGTTTCCAGGCTAAACCAACCAGATTCTCTGATGAAAGAGTAGATTCGTCTAAGACTTATCCTTGATAGCTCATCTAAGCATGATAGGAATGGTGTTCCGAAGATACGTTCCCTCAGATTTATCAGAGCCGGGCATTGACAGAATAGGTGTGACACCGTCTCATCCTCTTCTTCATTATGGCAGCTCCTACAGTAGTCATTATACCGTAGGCCCAATCTCCTAGCATGTGTCCCAATTATACAGTGTCCTGTAATGAAGGAGACAATTAGCCTTATTTGCTCACGACGAAAATCCATAAGTAGATTCGTCCTGCTGGCATCATATACGGGCCAAGTAGACCTCGTTGTAACACAGGAAGACTCATTGGTCCACCTGCTTTGTGCAGATTCATATAGTGTCCGCTGAACAGCCATCTTGCATATAGCAAGGGAGATACCAGAAAAGGGGTCGATCTCATCATCATCCATCATCGCCCCCATTTTGGCCAGTTCGTCAGCTATACAATTACCCTGATTACCATCGTGGCCAGGGACCCATATAAGCGTTATCCTAGAATGTCTCGCTATCTCATTAAGGGATACCCGGCATTCCTCGGTTAACCTAGATGTCGTAAAGACACCCGCTATTCCTTTAACGGCAGCCTTGCTATCGGTAAATATACATATATCACCAGATATTTGATAAAACCTCAGCCAGTTGGATGCACGTTTAATGGCCGTAATTTCCGCCTGAAGAGCCGTACAGAAGTTAGGTAGCCTGAAATAGGATTTAATCCCATAGTTCTCAATAAAGAAACCACCACCGACCCTATTGCCCCTCTTTGAGCCATCAGTGAATACCCTTATGACATCATCAGGGGGTAAGAGTCCGCGCTGCCATGAATCCCTATTCGGGATCTTAATATGGAAATGCATATCGAAAAATGGTTTTGCGATGCAGTAATCGACATTACTATGTAAGTACCCATAGTAGTTCAGTATCTTAGAGTGCCCATGATCTTTACCATACCACGAACATCCAGCATTTAGTCTCACAGCAGAGTTGAGAGCCATTTGTATCACCATCAAATCAACTGGTAACCAGTTCAGGATAGTAAAAAGTGCCTTAGAGGGGGTAGTCCTTATAGCGCCTGTAATCAGTATCGCAATAGTCCTGAGAACTCGTTCCACAGCCTTACGGTGAGTAGCATTATCCAAGGCGTGCCACCACACCAACACTCCATAGAACAAGATGGGTTTAACAACTGCTTTGAAGATCCAACTGATACCCTTCGGCATAATACCCCATTTTGTACCAATTGCCTTCTTACAGGAGTAGATGGCTACATAAGCCTTGTTAATCCTGTTTTGAATATTCAAATTCCAGGACAATCTTTTATCTAGAATGATGCCAAGATACTTCGCATTATCTCTAATCTCAAGACTGATTCCATTCAGTCTAGGTGGTCTGAAGTCATCGATCTTATACCTCCTAGTGAAGAGAACCAGTTCCGTTTTTTGTGGGTTCACACTAAGTCCACATGAAATACTCCACTCACTCAGTGTACTTAATGCTGATTCCATACAACTGGATATTGTATCCAGAAATTTACCAGATATAAAAACTGCAACATCGTCAGCATATGCGACTGTCTTGATCCTTCTGTTGTCCATCCTGATCAACAGGGAATTCATAGCCAAATTCCACAGAAGTGGTGATAAAACACCCCCCTGCGGGGTTCCACGATTGGCCACTTTTAAAACACTTACACCACCTAAAGTAGCACAAATGACTCTATAACCGAGTATCTTTTCGACTAGTCGGCGAACACATAGATCAATTCCCAGTTCATCCATCGCAGATAGGATGGCATCGGGCCTGACATTATTAAAAGCTCCTTCAATATCGAGAAAGGCAACAAGTGAATACTCCTTATGTATTAGCGACTCCTCAATGGAGCCAACTAGCGAATGTAGAGCTGTTTCCACAGATCTGCCTTTGGTGTAGGCATGTTGGGATTTAGAGATGAGTTCCGACGGAATGGTCATTCTCAGATATACGTCAATCACCCTTTCTAGGGTTTTCAGCAGGAAGGATGCAAGGCTAATTGGCCTATAATCCTTTGGTTTAGTGTGAGTCGCCTTACCACCTTTAGGAATGAAGACTACTCTGCATCTCGTCCACCATGTGGGGATATAGGTCCATCTAATACACGCTGTGTATATGCTAATGAGCCATGGTACAACTATTTCTTCGTTCTTTTGAAGATCAGCAGGAATAATGCCATCCGGCCCAGGAGATTTAAACGGGTCGAAGCTTTTGATTGCCCATTGGATTCTATCCCTGTTTATCGGAACAGAGTTATCACCCGGAGCAACAGAATCGGCAGCCCCATTCATAGTCTCATCATCGACTGGAAGGCAACCTGGAAAATGAGTATCTAATAGGACCTCAAGTGTTTCCTTACTATTCAGAGTCCATCTACCACAGGGTTTCTGGATATAGCTTGGTACAACCGGTGAAGTTGATAGAATTTTACGTAATCGGTTAGTCTCAGAGGATCCTTCCACGCCGCTACAGAAGTCCCTCCAGGCTTTCCTTTTCGCATTCCTCGTAAGGTTCTTAAAGTGGTTCACTGAGGACTTATATTCCGGCCAGTTACCCAGCCTCTTTGCCTCGTTGAACAATTTACGACACGCCCTTCTTGCGTGTGCAATCTCAGGGTTCCACCAGGGTGGCTTATTCCTACCCCTGCAGATATTCGGCTTACAGGCCAAATTAGTAGCTGATTGGAACGCTTCTGTAAGTGCCTCAACTGCTACCTCAATATCGTCCCTATTTTCAATAGTGGGCGGGTTTGGTAGAGACCGGGAGAGTACATCACTCTGCAACTCCCAATTGGTCTTCCTCCTATTTAGAATGGTATTATCATTCCTATAAGTTACACTGATATTGAAATCAATATATAGATGATCAGAAAAAGAGCAGTCGTCGGAGACAGCCCAATTGTTAATCATACTGTGGTGCTCAGCACTCACAAGTGTTAAGTCTAGTACCTCACTTCTGTTTGAAACAATGAAGGTAGGTTCTGAACCTCTATTAACTACTTCCAAACTACTATTAAGTATGAAACTGAAAAGACTCTCACCTCTTGTGTTGGTGTCGCTGCTACCCCATACAATGTGGTGCGAGTTAGCATCAGCACAGATAACCAATGGTATCCTGGACTCATTCGCCTTTTTCACAGCACTACGGATATCATCTTTTGGTGGATGCTCCCCGTGGTCATGCGCCATGTAGCTGGATATCAGCCATAACAAACAGCCTTCATTAGTTTCCCATGAGACTGCTACTGTATCTTCATTACTGTAATCAGACAGAATGAAGATTTTCAAAGAGCTTTTAGCCAATATACAGGATCTAATTTTACCTGCGCCTTTAGCGAAGTAGAGCTTATAGCCCTTCAAACATAGTCCACAGATACGGTCCTGATGGACCCAAGGTTCCTGGACCATGACTAGCTCCTCCCCGTTCTGAGCAATTCGGAGGAGCAGTGCAGCTGATGCTGCTTTAGAGTGGTGAAGGTTTATCTGGGTCACCCTCACCATGCTCCATTTTTACAATAGTGACGTCGGCGTCCTCCTGGTCAGAATTCAGGAGGGCGTCCTCATCCATCCGTTCAAAGAATGTACCAACTAGTTCGGAGACTGAGTTGGTATCTTCAGTGTCGGCTGGATCAGTGGCGTCATTGCAATCCATGCCCTCTTCCGAGAGCATGGGCTTTACATCACCTGAGGATGTATCGCCTTTGTTGTCGCTACGGTAGACACGCAGGATGATCGTACCAAATCCATAGTAGACCTTCCCTTGTGCCTTCCTTAGCGGCCCCAAAGAGTCCTTATTCAGGACAACGATCGCTTTCCTTGAAGAGCCCTCAGCGTCCGTAACCTTAACAACTTTCCAGTCTTGAGTTGGAAGCTGTGGGTTACAGCACTGAAGGATCTCCAAGATCTCCTCCGGGCTAGATGGCTCAGCTGGTATTTTAGCTATGGATCTAGGCTTTCGGGGTATCTCACTCACAGATACCACCTCAAGCCTAGACCCCGGCCAAACCTCACCCAGTGATGCGACGGCAGTCTTTAGTAGCAACGCTGAGCGTTCATCTACACAAGACATAAGTTTTACGTGACCCTGGTACCAACCAGCGTCATCGCATTGTGGAGGAGTGCCTGGGTTCTCTTTGAGAACTTTCCAAAACACCCCTACCAGTTTTTGCTTCACCATATCCCAATTCAATTGAGATATGGATCCGTCATTCGCACTCCGGTCGATAACCGCCCTAACAAGACTGTCTTTGACAATCTCGCTAAAGGATTTAGCTAACGACCTTTGTGCCGCTTTGGGACGTTTAGGTCCCGGTTGCTGGCTCTTGGTCGCTGTATCCTCCTCTGAACGTTGCCGTTTAGGCCCCGCTGGTAATTCAGCAGAAGGAGGAGCGGTCTTGAGACCAGCAATATAGGCTTTCGCCCAGGAAAGCGAAGCTTGTTGCTCCTTAGTGAGGTCCTCGACTTTTTTCGAGCCAAGTGCCTCAACAAAGCGGTAAGCGGAACGCCTGGTGGTAGCAGCCCTTCTAGCAGGGTTTTTATGCCTGGGGTTAGTTTCAGAGCCGGGATTGGCCAGGGGTGATGCGTCTTCAGGACAGGAGGATTCCTTCACAAGACCTGAGCGCACAGTTGGCATATGGGAAGCATCCGTGAGGGGCGACTTAGTCGCTTCCCCCTTAGAGGCACCCGAAACAGGGGATTTAGCCGCCTTGACGACTTGGGCTTTCGCGGCTTTGGCGGTACTTGGAGAGAAGTCCAGAGGTACCTCGCCGCTTAGGTCACTACCACCTATTGCCTTGGATTTTTTACAATCAGCCAATCTGGGTATGCCAGATTGACCTCTTGCGACACCAGTAGCATGCAGACTAGTCTGGCCCGGTGTGATCACCTGACTAGCCTGAGTTGCAGTAGCATTCGACTCACCACAGCCCGAAACCATCGCTGTGGGAGTGGGGTAGTTAAAATGGATGTTATTTAATGGCTGAGCGGGGAAAATCTTCGGTTTAAGGCTTTGTGATTTTTTAACAATTGAGTAGACAGGACAGCCCCTGTAGTTCGCTGTGTGGTTACCTCCGCAATTGCTGCATTTTTTCATTTTAGGATCATCCTTGGATTTGTTACATTGGGATGTGTTATGCAACTCTCCACAAATAACACATACGGGTGGCAATTTGCAATATGCCTTGGTGTGTCCATATTTTTGGCAATTCATACATTGGACGGGGCCAAATCGTTTATGTGGTTCTTCTACCGTAATTTTACGATGCAATAAGTACTTCAGGTGTGGGATGGGATGTGTTTCATTTTTTTTCATTCTTATGTCACCGGGTTCAAGTTCAACACGGAAGAGTGGTTGGGGTTTTTTTTCGCGATTTCTAATGTTTATCACATTTTTTGTCTTAAAACCTTTATCTTCTAAGCTTTGCTTTATTTCGAGTGGTTCAACATTACAGTCAATACCCTTTATTACAACTTGTAGACACTTGCTTCCTTTCAAGTGATAAGTGTAAAAACTTTTCTTTTGAGTTTCAAAATCTGTTACAACCTTTCTATAATCGTTTTCACTATTGACCTGTATTTTAGTTTCATGAATCGTGCCTTTCTTGATTGGGATAACGTAAAAAGAGTTCTCACCTATTAATGATATCAGGCTCTGAACCAGTGAGTTTGAATTATTTTCTCTCAAGTAAATTGGGGGTGGTTTTATAGAGGTAATTTTATTTACTGGTTCATCTGTTTCACATTCCAGTATAGAAAAACGATTTTCATTATTAAGTCTATTAGGTTCACTATCCTTATATAATTTAGCCAAGGGTGCAGCTTTCGAAGACTTGGGACTTCGTGCCCTTTTTAGTACTGTAACATACCGGTCCATTCCAACCTGTATTTGGGATTTACTATCTTTATTTAATGGTTGATTAATCTTGGGTATTGCGCCGCTTAATGGGTTAATTTTAATTGTAGTCGGTGTGGTGGATTTCGTTTCTGAAGCTGATATTGCTAGCATACTTTCAGGCGTAAATAAAGTATTTGTATTTTTTGGTAACTCCAAATTAACAGCTGTTGGGTTTTCTTTTGTTTGACAATCATTAGTTGTTGACAATGCGGGGGAACAAGAACGAGCATGGTTAACAGACTTGGCGGTTAAAAACAAGCTGTCATCTATTCTTCTGTTTGTTTTATTTATATTTTTTTCATCTGCATTAACTGTTACGTATGCATTTCTTCCGTTTACACTCAACCTTCGCTCACTGATTTCGTTTAAGAGACTCATTTAAGAGTAGTTGTAAATAAATTAGTTAACACTCTTGATCTTTATTTAATGTTAATGTACAAAAAAGGTTCAAAAAAGAAATAAAGAATTTTCTTTACTTATTTGTCTTTTAGTTTATGTTCTGATTTTTTTTTTTTATTTAATATTATTAAAATATAAGCGTCCTTTCGCGTTAATAAAAAACAGGTGTAATTTATATTTATTTCCCGATAAAAACATTAGGATAACGAATTAACTCGGAGTAAAAAATAGAACACGTCCAATCTCTATCACAGTCGAAAAAAATGAAATTTCAACTTAATAGCTATATTTATAAGACATTTATACTTATTTAAGTGATTTTCGGAAGTGAACATTATATGGGGGCTATGGTCAAATATGGGCCGATCCACAAAAAATTTGGTGTTGTGATTTTTTTAAGCACGAAACTTATTTTTCCTGAATTTTGTGTGGATACTGCAATTTTGTAGGCATTTACAGACCATAGAACCATATTTCGGGAAGACATTTGTATGGGGGCTAGGAGAAATCATGGAACGATTCTTATAATTTTTGCCAGAGTTAGTCTCTTTAACATAAAAATAACGTGTGAAAAATTGTATGGTATTATCTGCAATATATTTGCACAAATAACAAAAACTATGTTAAAATTATGAAGTTTTTTTTAGGTTTTCTCATACTTTGGTTCATAACTTGTTTCCACTGAACCGATTTTGCTGATTTTCAACACCAAACTGCTTAGGAGAACAATAAACATTCTTTTTGCATGTCTACCAATTTTGTTTGCCTATTTTGGACGTGAGCGTGTTTTACACAGACAGGCAGACAAACGGACATTGCTCAATCGACTTAAAAGATTGAATTTTTATACATGAATTAATCAAATTAATAAATGAATGCAACAGAAGTTATTATGCCATTCGATTCCTACAAGTGTCCACTTATCGTGCCCGTTCCCAGATATGATGCCCAACGCCTTGTATAATTGTGGCAATTTTTTTTTTCTAATTTAAAATTTTTTATGAAAAATTTTTATGACATCAAAGTTTAAATGGACCTACCCCCCACGTTCAAGTTTTTCCAAACATTCTCTGTATGACATTAGATTCCTACGGGTGTCTACTTATCGTGCCCGTTCCCAGATATGATGCCCAACGCCTAGTATAATTGTGTCAGTATATTTTCTAATTTTAAATTTTTCATGAAAAAGTTGTTTATGACATCAAAGTTTAAATGGACCTATCCCCTAATTAAAAGTTTTTCAAATTGAAGTTAATATGGCATTCGATTCCTACGACAGTCTATATCCCGTTTCTGTTTCCCGGTATGATGCCCATTGTCTTCTATAAATTTGGCAATTCTTTTCTAAATTAATATTTCCATTGCCCTAAACGCTACTCATGAACATCCTATTTACATTCTTATTTAACGATGTGGTACGTATGTCTTGATATAATTTTTGTAAATGCATTTAAAAATTATAATTTGTCATTGTTTGTTTTTTTAGTTTATTTTAAGGTATATGTATATTTGTTATTTTACAATAACAAATATACAGAATTTTTGTCACCACTGCGGTTTGTTAAAAACCAACAAACTTTTACAATAACAAATATACAGTGTTATATTCACCACACACAAATAAAGTTGTTGTGTACAACATCAACAACATACGTATAATCAGCTGTTTCAATTTGTTTTCTTTTACTTCCAGGTTGTTTTGTTCACGCCGATCTAGCTTCAGTCGTTTGGGTCAAAGTAAATTAATAAAGTAGACTCAGTAGAACAGCTGACTATTTTTTTTTATTCAGTCTGAACTGTCAATTCACTTGTGGTTGTTGTGGCGAAAAATACAACAAGCCCAAAAGCAAAAACAACAACAGGCAACTTTGACAGCTCAGACCTTAAACCAAAAACAAAATTGCTTGTGGTTTTTGTAAATGTTGTATTTGTTGTAGTACTGTCGTTACTTTATTTACTTTGGTTTGGGCTGTGCGATGATGAATCAGTCAGTCATTCAGTCAGTAACGTTATGCCATGTTCACACGACGGCATTATTCGTCATTCACGCTCTCATTCGTCATTCAACCCCCAATTACGAACTGAATTACATGATTCGCCATACAAAATTTCAAGTGCGAATTATACCATGTTCACACGACGGCATTATTCGTCATTCACGCTCTCATTCGTCATTCAACCCCCAATTACGAACTGAATTACATGATTCGCCATACAAAATTTCAAGTGCGAATTACCTTGTTCGTACGTAATTCAGTTTGAATTACGAACGAATGACTGTCATCTCTAATTTTTATCGATTATTTATGTATCAAAATCAGCTGTCCAAACAAAAATGTCAAAACAAAATAAAAGAAAAAGATTTTTGTATTAAATAAATAAATTAAAAGAAATAAAAAGTCTGATTAAAGTTAAATTCATTTGTAGAAGTAGCAGCTCTGCCATTCTTTCAGTCCACACCTCTAATAAAGCCCGCTCGCTGCCCTGGTCCCACTTGCTTGGACTTTTTCTTTTTTCTAATAATTAAAATAATAATTGAATTATACTTGTTTAATTAATAATGCTACAATTTTATGTTTTTACTTACCTTTTTTATCCATTGCCAAATTACAAATTTAAAATTCGCACCAAACAAACAAAATAAACAAAACATGTAAACAGAAGAAGAAATTAATAAATGTCAAACTGAATTACGAATGTTGTCGTGTAAACAGGTTGATTCGCAATCGTAATTCAAAACGCGAATTAAGTAATTCAGACTGCCGTGGAAACATGGCATTACTCTTTTATATATATACACTGGTGCATATTCCTATAAACGCACACTACTTTTTTTAAAAAGATTGTAAAAAGTAAACACGAACGTATTTAGGGGGCTACAAATTTGTTTATTAAATTAGTTAAGACTTCACTTAAAATATTGTTTACAAAAAAAATTCATTTGTACTTTATTTATTTTTACTTAATTTTCGAGATTAACAGCCATTTTTAAGGGTATTTTCTTATAAACACACTTTAATTTATGGGCCACTGTAGCATTATTAATAATGTGTGGATGATCCTTGGTTATGGATTTTTTCAAAAATACGGCAGATTGGACTCAATTTCCTCCCAGACTTGTTTAATTCATAGTTTCAGCTCTGCCACAGTCATTATTCTTTCACTCTGGGCATTATTTGCATAAACTTTACGGGCCATGTATTCCCACAAGTTCTCCATTGGGTTTAAGTCCGGACTACAAGCCGGCCAGTCCAACAGAGGAAGGCTATGTTCATTAAACCAAGATTTCGATTGCTTAGAAACATGGATTGCAGTATTATCTTGTTGGAATATGCAATCTTCATCCATTTTTTCATCCATAAATGAGAAAAGAGCATCTTCCAACAGTTCGTTATGAATCGCACTATTCATTTTTGTCGGAACAAAACATAACACTGCCACCACCGAAATTACGTTTTGACATCCGAACATCCTTTGATCTTAAATCGTGCCAATAGCATGAGTATGAGTCAGGACCGTCTAAATTAAATTTTTTTCGTCAGAGAAAATTACTTTTTTCCACTCATCTGTCCATTTCATATATTTTCTTGCGAATTTTAGACGATTTTCTTTATGGTGCTTTTTTAGCATTGGTTTACATTTCGACTTATTCCATTTTATGTTTTCATCGTTTCGTAAAATGTGTGCAACGTGTTTGGAAGTCACTGGAATATTCAATTTATTCTTTATTTGTGTGGAATTCAATTTGTTGCGGGATGCTTCTTGTTTTATTAGATTAAGTTGTCTTCTTGTTAGTTTTGTATTTCCCTTTGTAATTTTGACCTTTCTTCAAGAAATTTCGCACCACACTTTCCGAACGATCGATTTTACGTCCAATTCTTGATCGGACAAAAAAGTTCCCTTGGGCATCTTTAAAAGTGATGAAATTTATTGATTCAAATAGAAAAAGTTGCAGTAAATTGAGATGTTACTATTAGAAACGTACCTTTGGTTGAAAAAAACTAAAATTGATATTTTATTTTTGGTAACTTTTTTAAAAACAAATTTCACGTCTGCGGTTATACGAATCTTCCACTTAAAATAGCACCAAGTACATTTGATCGCATAATTAACGCAAACAACAAGAATAAGAAAAAAAACTTGTTTACTTTCAAAAAGTACCGTTAAGTTGTCTTTCATTAAAAAAGTAAAATTTTGCTTTTGGATGAGAACAACAAAGATATAACAAAAATACAGAAAAAAATTAAGTGCGTTTATAGGAATATGCTCCAGTGTAGATTGTATAAGGTTTTTTTGCTTCTCCTGTAAACAAAAAAATAAAAGTGTAGTTACTAGGGTATTCGAATTACTCGATTTTTCTCTTGTTCGAATAAAACGAATATGAGATTTTAACTTGTTCGAATAATTCGATCACACGTTTAAAATTAATCGAATTATTCGAATAATTTAATTTTTTTTTTAAAAAGTAAAGAATGAAAAAACCGACATCAAGGTTTTTTAATATTTAATTGTTAAAGAAAAACAAAAAATAACGTTAAAGTTAACAATTCAAGTATTGATAATGTTAAAAAACATTCGAAAACAAAGTCCATCATTAAATTTTCAACAGAAATATTCTGATCAGATTAACTCCCGAACAATCTACAAAACAATTGACTTGCAAAACCTTTAGTTTCCGTTTTGGAGCTATGCTTTAAAAAATTTGAGCTAGTTGGACATGATCCTGAATTCAAATACAATATAAAAGTATTAAGAACTTTATGTCGTTCATTAATTCGGGTAATTTTTTCGAAAGTCCCTTTGTCTTTAGTTATTTGTCGAATTTCAGAAGCAATACAATTTTTGTGAGTCATTATTACTTATTTAAATTTGGAATTATAAAAAAATTTAAGCAATTTAATAAATTTAAATATATATGAACATTTATTCGTTTTATTCGATTATTCTACATAAAATTGTTCGAATAATTATTCGTAAGAAATTATTCGATTAATCGAACGATCATTAGTCGAATGAATGCCCTAGTAGTTACGTCCATTTGCATTTAAGGAGACGATTTGCTTGTTAGTAATCGTTATTTTAAGACTACTTACCACAGATACCCAGATAAGAGACCATTGACAGCTGTCAAAAAAGTAATTTCAAACCGTATGGTTTTGTTTACATTTTGTTTTACCATTTTTTCAATTCCGCCATTAAGGGAGATGTTAGAGCGAGAGAAAAAATAAATGTAGTAAAAAATCCATCAGTGTGTGAGACGAAATATATGATTGTTTTTTTATATGTTTGTCCCACTTTTAAATCTTCCGTGGTTTATTATACATTTTCTTTTGTTAATTTTTCGTAAATTATTTTTTGTTTGCCTCCGCCAAATTGCTAAAACAGCTGATTCGGGTCTATGTTAGTCTATGCTACTTACCATATATGTACCATAATGTAATAAATACTCACATAATTAAATGTCATACAGTGTTTTTCTTTAATTTCATTTTATGATTTTGTAGTTTATACCATCAATAAAGTTTGTTTGATGGTCCATACTACTACAAATCATATATATTTTCATTTGCTTTAATCATTATTACACACTTTAAAAAAATCTTAAAATTATTGATAAAAAATTAAATTATGTATAATATTTACATACAATATTAACACTATTTAGGCAAACATTCCAAACATTGTCATTTTAGGAGTTTTCTCGATTTGTTATGAATATGATGATGGTTTCTAAAAACGTTATAACAAAATGATATATACAAAACTAAAAATACCAGTTTCGGTTTATGCATACTTACCACATACGAGATACATACATATACCCTACCCTATATGAGTGGTATATATTACAAATAGAGGGCTAAAAATCAATATCACAAACAAGAAAAAGTTGGGAGTATTACGAGTATTACTTAGTATTGTAGAAGACTACAATATATTAAAAAAAAAAATAAAAATACTTATACATATATCGTTAATATTAAAAAAATTGATTAATTAGTTAATTATTTTAACAAATTAGAAATGATGGTAAAATAATATAATTTTTGTATACATTAAATATTATTCTATTAAATATTATATTTCGTTTGTTTTAATTTAAACCTTAATCGGTAATTTTAACGGAATGAAGAAATGTATGTACGAGGGTATAAAAACATTTGTGTACGTTATATTTGTAATACTCCTTGAAAATAATGATATATTGTAAATATTAAATTATAAAAAAAACATTTCAAAATGTTTATTTTAAATGCAGCGTGGTAAATTTTTGTAAGCTGACCAAAATAGTGTTAACATTGGTTTTAAAGAAAACTTTTTTTAGTTAATAAAATTGCTAAATTATGGTGTCTAACTGTCTGGCTTGATGTAAAATTTTCTTTTGGTGTCCTACTAAAGTAATACCCATATCCGATAATTGTTGAGCTGTTAATCTTGAGATCTAAGAAGAAAAGTATAGAGAAATATAATAGATGAAAATTAAAATATGATTAGAACATTTTAAATGTAATTAGAATTTTAAAAATTTTTGAATTTTTGTAATCTAAAATATTACATTTCAGACTTCTACTTTTCACTGTACCAGATACACAAAGTATACAGAGATGCCAAATTTGATGTTTCAAAAATTCAAAATCAAATGATAGGGCAGTTCTCTTAAAAAGGGATAGCAAATATTTTGTACTATAATATCAGTGATGTGTTAAAGCAAAACGCTATACACAACGCGAATACGGTAGCCAAAGTAATGTAATCAAAACAAACAAATAAACAAAACAAAACGATGAAAAGGACAGTTTATAAAGAGAAAGACAAATAGAAAACGAGATTATTTTCTGTTTCGTGACGCCTCTGTATACTTTGTGCCAGATATATGGGGCTTCCAAAACTAAAAAAAATTAACAGATTGGTAAAAAAATTCAGTATTCAGTTCAAGCTTTAAATAAATTAATGTATCATATTAAGATCTATCTCAATATATTATAAATAATACATAAATATTTGAAAAGTTTTGGAAACTACATTTTTACGGTCTCTATAATTTTTGTTTTAATAATTCGCCTTTAACTGAAAGTTCGCCTGATTTAATTGGTACCCGCTTATTTCAATGAAGTTTCGAGTATATGTCCACATTTGGATTATTAAAGAAAAATATTCTAAGTGCGCGGCCAAGGCGAATTCATATAAGGTGTACTCGTCCCTACAACAATACAAAAACAACATAACATACATTTTGTTTTTGCTTTTTACCCAATCTGTCAAAAAACACAAGTAATGCGAATTCAATATCAAAATGGAATTTAACGACAAACCCAAGGCGAATCTATAGAAGGTGACCTCAGAAGAACAGCTAATTATTTTTTTTATTCAGTTGTTTAGGCAAGTGAACTGTCAATTCACTTGTGTTTGTTGTGGCGAAAAATACAACAAACCCAAAAGCAAAAACAACCACAGGCAACTTTGACAGTTCACTTAACTTTTAACAAAAACAAAGTACCTGTTGTGTCTGTATATGTTGTAGTTCTGTCGTCACCTTATATAAATTCACCTTGGACAAACCAGTGTTATATTTATTGCTTCATTTCATGTGGAGGATGATTAAATGTTCGATGATGAGTTCAAAAGCGTTTAGAAACAGAAGAAATTGAATATAAAACAACAGAAAAAAAGTGGACGCATTAAAAACACACAAACACAAATTTTGACAGTTTGGGTAAAACAGCTGATGTTCAGCTGGGCTGACGAGTACGCCTTATATGAAGTCGCCTTGTGCGCGACATTTCAACCAAAATAAATTAAGTCTTCAAAGTCTAAAGCTTTTAAGAAAGCACTGACTAAAAAATAGGTTATTTAAGTTATCTAATATTGAGATTTTTGTGGCTTAGCGCAATTTTGCACTATTATTATCATTGTATATCTACAATAATATATTCATACAAATATTCATGTTTATAACACATAATGAAAACAAAAATTTGTATGACCTGAAAAACATGCATTTTTGATTTATCTCAGTTAAAAGAGAAATTTTATAAAATTAAAAAAATCTAAGTTTTGATTAAAAAAAAATATTTGAGAACAATCTGCAATGGCAAGATTTATGACAAACATTGTGAGAAATTATTTTTTAAAATGAAGATCGCGACTGAAAGTTTTCTAAAATTTTATGATGAAGTAAATGATCAAAAATTAGTGATTCTTATTAAAAATATTAATTTTTTTAAATAAACCTTATTATATATTGCCACACTTTATTAATTTCGGGTGGAAAACATGTGGAACATAATTTTTCAGCTCTAAGAGGGTCAAACTCGTTTGATTTACACTGAATCAATTAAGTCTCCGTACAGAAATACTTGTAATATAAACAAGCAATTTATGCTCACTTTTCAATACATATTTAAAATTTGTTTTAATTAATTTTATAAAAAATTTTATAAACTAAAAAATAAACATAAAAAAATACAAACATTTTCATTAAAAACATAAAAATTTGCATAAATTCAATAATTGTACTAAAAGTATCACCAAAAAAGTCTCCGTACAGTTGACCGTTTTAAGGCAAGGAACCCCAATATTAAAATTAATTGCATTTAATATGTGGTAAGTCCTCCTTTCTGAGCAATTGCAGCATTTAAATGGCAGTGCATGGAATGGACCAGCTTTGTTGTTGTTAGGAAATCTATTTTATACCACTCTTCCATTATAACGCCTTTAGCTGATCTTTACTCGATATATTGTGCTGCCGAATATTTATTTCCAAGTGATTCCATAGATGCTCAATCGGGTTGAGATCAGGTGACTCAGCTGGGCGATTTAATTGCTTAGGAACATTATAAATAAGACATTCCTTTACTAATCCAGAGGTGTGTTTGGGATCGTTGTCTTATTGGAAGCAATACAAACGTCCCAACCATAATTTTTGCATCACTTTGTTTTAAGTTTTCTTTTAATATATTGAGGTATGCATATTTATCCATCGTCTTTTCAATAAAAATAAGTTTTTCCACCCCAGATGAAGCCATGCAACTCCAACCAATTACGTTACCTCCTCCATGCTTTACGGTTAGCGTTAAATGCTTCGGATCCATTTCAGTATTTGGGGTTTTCCATACCATTTTTCTTCCATTAGAACCGAAAATATTAAATTTACTTTCATCGCTAAAAAAAAAATTCGGTTAAAAAAAAAATCTTTATCAATAAGCTCAAAGCGTAATCCAATCTCTTTCTCATGTTCACTTTTCGAACAAGCGGCTTCTTACGGCTTACCCGACCATTGTATATAGTTTAAGAGCGTTTCTTACAGTGTAGGTTCATCACTAGTTTTCAAGTTTCCCGCAATTATACATGCGCTAATTTTTGGATTACCTTCTACAAATCGTACAATTCTTCTCTCTAAGTGGTGGTCTAGTTTTCTTGGACGGTGATTTCTTGGTTTATTTGCCATTGTTCCGGTTTTTTTGCACTGTTGAATAACGTACTGAATGGAAGAGCGTGGTCTTTTTACAATATCATTGATTTCATTTAGACTTTTTCCTTCATTTTGCAGGTAAATAATAATTTTATTTCTATCCATTGAAATTTTCTAATTTTTGCATTCCCTGACAACAACAAAGCTGGTCCATTCCATTTAAATGCTGCAATTGCTCAGCAAGGAGGGCCTACCACATAGTAAATGCAATTAATTTTCATATTGGGGTTCCTTACCTTAAAACGGTCAACTGTACGGAGACTTCTTTGGTGATACTTTTAGTACAATTATTGAATTTATGTATTTTTTATGATTTAAATGAAAATGTTTGTATTTTTTTATGTTGATTTCTAGTTTATAAATTTTTTTTATAAAATTAATTAAAAAAAATTTTAAATATGTATTGAAAAGTGACCATAAATTGCTAGTTTATATTAAAAGTGTTTCTGTACGGAGACTTAATTGATTCAGTGTATATGGGTCTTCCTAAAATAATAATTTGTTTACCTGCTGAGCCGTCACCAAATTAGCTTCTTTGAAATGCTGTGAATATCTAGACATTTTTATATTTTCCAACCACATGTCTGTGCTAATAAATATGTTATGGCCCCGTTGACCATCTATAATGTGGGTGCCATCGTTTTCGGGTGATATACGTGTGGTCAATAAAGCCTGCGGTTGTCTAGCTAAATTGTCTAATGTGGAAACTATGCTTGCAAATGACGGGCGGTGAGTGCGCTGTTTTTGCCAACAATCTAACATGAGTTGATATAAAGCTTCCGGACAATCCATTGGTGCTGGCAAGCGATATCCTTTTTCAATGCTCTTTATAACGTCCTTTAAATTAAAATAAAACATAATTAAGCATAAAGCGATGTATATGAAATGTATAAATTATAATAATTACCTGGTTAGACCAATTCCAATAAGGTCGTTCGCCATAAGACATAACCTCCCACAAAACGACGCCATATGACCAAACGTCAGACGCAGATGTGAATTTTCTAAATGCTATAGCTTCAGGCGCAGTCCAACGTACTGGTATTTTTCCGCCCTTAAAGATCGTGAGAAATATAAAAATTAATGTGTTTACACTATTTAAAACTTTGATTTAATATTATACCCTTGTGGTATAAGCATCGCTTGCATTTTCAATTTCTCTTGAAAGTCCAAAATCTGCAATCTTGCATATAAGCTGAGAATTAACGAGCACATTGCGGGCGGCCAAATCACGATGAACATAATTCATGTCACTTAAATATGCCATGCCACTGGAAATACCACGCAACATCACTATCAATTGTAGGGTTTGGAATTTTCCGTCATTGACACGTAAAAATGTATCGAGGCTACCATTTTCCATATACTCAGTTATAATCATAACTGGATTTGAGCGAGTCACTACTCCTTGTAAATAAATAACATTCGGGTGATCAAACTGTCCCATTATAGAAGCTTCAGTTAAAAAGTCACATCTTGCTTTTTCCGATGAACCTATAATACAATATTTTATATTAGAAAAATTTGCTTTAATTATTTATTTCTCATAAAATCCAAAACAAAAATCACAAATCAAGTGATTTCAATTATTTTCATGATCGAAGATTTTAATGAAATCATTATTTTATATATCTAAACCATCTTCTCTAATATAACTTAATTATAGCGAAAGATAAAGTTAACATAGTTTTTCGGGTTTCAGTGGTGAAATGAAAATCGGCCAAAGCTATGTAACTTGTGGCTCGATAGATTAACTCCCGTAATAGAGTATCATTTAAGATTATTGTTGTAACTCTTCCAAAGGCTGCTCATTGTACAGAGCGTTTTCAGCTTAGCACTGATCGGTTTTGTAGTATGCACATATGTATTAATTTGTCGTCTTGATTAAACCACATTCTTCAATTCACTCATCAATGCTGTAAAATTCCTTCGCTTGTACTCTATATAATTATACACATTGAAGAATGAGTGTTGTGCGCAACAAAACTAAAACGAATGTGAGTTTTTATCGTATTGTTACGAAACTGATTTTAAGTTGCATTATTTTTATTTATTTTATTCATAGTAATATAAAAAGCCATTCTTGGTCAATAAATATATGGGGCATTTCATGTCAAGTGAACCAACTTTTGAAATCGATGTCTTCCGATCGGGATGAAATTTGCACCAAGGTTAGCTCTATTGGATAGTAACTCAGACACAATTTTTCAACAACATCGGTCGAGAACTCTCTGAGTTATAGGGGGTAAAATTTTGACAATTTGGTCAAACAGGGGTTTTTTCTTATCCATGTAACTTATTACCTATTGTTCTTAGCAAAATGTGTCCCAAATAGTATAGATAGCTATTTCTTCGATCTTTCGAAAAAAAATATTTAAAAAAAAAATAAAAAATTTTTAATATTTTTTTTCCGAAATCAAAAACTTTTTTGACTTTTTTTTAAAATACGTCCTCTTTTTTTTTTTTTCTTAAAATAAAGTTTAGATATTTTCCTTGAACACCTACTTGGTCGCTTAGTGGGATGCGAGTGTGATATCTATCAAAATAAATATTTTGTAACTCAAAACATAAAATTTTTGACTTTACTATCCAATAGAGCTAACCTTGGTGCAAATTTCATCCCGATCGGAAGACATCGATTTCAAAAGTTGGTTCACTTGACATGAAATGCCCCATATATATATTACAAAGCAGTAATCATAAATAAAAATATATAAATAAGTACAAAAAATTTAAATATATTGAGTATTTATTAATACAAATTAAATGAGCTTCATTGAGTTATTGGTTCCCAAACCAAAAGGTAACAAACGAAAAAAAAGAAAGAAACTGATCCCAGTAGTGATTAGGTATGAATAAAACATGAGTTTAGTTCAACTTTAAACATACAATTTAACAAGATGATTATTAGTAATTGTAAAAAAGATTTAAATATTCTATATATTTTTTTTAAATATGAATTAAATATATAAAAAGAATATAAAAGCTAATAAGCTAATAAATAAAATTTTGGTATGGACAAAAAGGTTATTACTTAGGAAAATAATCCCATCAATTTGAGCCGAAAAGCATTATTAGAATGGGAGAAGACCCTAAGTTCTAAAGGAAAATAATTCCAATACCTAGCAATCCTAACTAAAAGTTATTGTTCAAATATTACCAAATGAATCCTTGGTATCAAAATCTGTGGGTTCCTAATAGAATGTATAAAAGAGAATTTAGAACAAAGTAATGCAGGTAACCCACATTTAATGACTTTGTTAAAAAATAATAAGTTACGATAACGAATGAAATTTAGAAAAGAGCAACCAAGAAAATGTTTGACATAATCAGAAATATGTTCCCGCCTCCGAAGATTAAATATATATCTAACAATCATATTTACAATCCTATTTAATGTTGTTATTATATATGAAAAAGTTCCCGACACAATCTCAAGACCATACAATATAATTGAAATTAAAAAAGAATGTGCCAAACGCCATCTAATTTGAAAAGGTAAATAAATACTAGCAGAATAAAGCTTCCGCAAAGTATATATACAAGATACATTATCAATATGATTTGCAAATATTAAACGATTATCAATATAAATCCCCAAACATCTTAGCTGATCAACAAACAATACAGAGGAGCCAGCAATAGAAATATTTATAACTTCACCATTACTTCCGAATGCTAGAGCCTTGGTTTTTGATGAATTATAGACAAGGAGTTCTCCAAAGTAAAAAACGATTAAGAGTATAATTAATATCAGAAGAGAGTTTATTAAAAATAATTTTTACTGCCACTGAATAAGAGCATAACGTCATCTGTATATAAAAAAGATTTGCAACTATTTGAATCAATACAGATTGGTAAATCATTTATATATAAGATAAACAGAAGTGGTCCCAATACTGAGCCCTGGGGCACACCAGAACTAAGGGGAAGTAAATTCGAAGAGTGGCCATTAACTCCAACAAACTGATATCTACCTGTGAGGCACAAAAAAATTAGCTTACAAGCGGTAGTGGAAATCCTAAATATATCTCTCAATTTACGTATCATATTAGAATAATTTATAGAATTAAAAACCTTAGCCAAATCAAGAGACACAAATGCAGATCAAGTGTTATTGTTAAAATTCTGTATAATATCATCTGTCATATCAAGTAAAAGACAGGTAGTGTTATGACCAAATCGGAAAGCATATTGCGATGGAGTAATAAATTCACGTACAGAAAACTATATCTGGTCTTTTAATATGTGTTTTAGAGCTTTAGATAAAGCTGGTAGAATTGATATAGGTCTTAAATCATCAAGTGAATGGATTGTTCTTGATTTCGGAATTGGGACGACTCGCGCAGTCTTCTAAGTGGAAGGAAATTTTGATGTGGTCAAGATCATATTGACGTGATGGATAAGAATGTCAGAAATATGAGGATAAATCGATTTTATAAAGCGAATAGGAATATAATCAGTACCAACAGCTTTCAAAGAGCAGTGCATCTCAAACTGTAACATATATGTGGGCATTATTAACATTAAATAAAAGCTTTGAGTTGATCATTGATCGTAAGTATGGCAACGCTAAATGTTTGCTTCGACTCGTATATTCGAATTCGAAATATACGAGTTTTGACAGTTAAAGAACATTGTAGAAAGTTCACCAGATATGGCGTGTGTATTCTAGAATATACGAGTTTTGACAGTTAACGAACATTGTAGAAAGTTCACCAGAGATGGCGTGTCTTTTCTTTTTTCCAATTACAATGATTTTTTTTTTACTAAACGATAGAATAATATTATTCTTAGAACTATTTACATCTTGCTCTAATAAAATATAATAATGAAAAAGCAACTTGCTAGATAGAGAAAGTACAATACTAAAACGTATTTTGATATTTAATTGTAAACAAATGCTTGCTCCCGGCATAACCATTAACGTACAGAGATATATTCTGTATAAAAAACAAAAACCTACAAATAGTCAACACTTAAAACTATATATGTGTATAAATAGTGGCCATGGTTGCAATCGTGAGTTCAGTTTATGAGAGACGCTATTCGAATAAACATCAACTGAGTGCCTTAAATTGTGCTGTATTTTCAAGTGAATTCGTGTGCATTATAAAGTGTGTGTATTTCTGCGAATTTATAAACGTGTATAAAAACATTCTGTGGTTGTTGTACATTTTAAATAAATAAAGAGTTGTTACAATTTTTAAACTACGGCTTTTATTTGCAATCAAAAGTATCCGGTTTATTTGAAGGAAATAAACCTCACACAAACTCACAAAACGAGATGTTCATTATACAACTTACTAAACTAATGACTTAAAAGAGCGACCTAGTTAATTTGAGTGAGCTGAGCTGAAGAGAGCGATCACTTCACTGAGCTAATAAAACAATATTTAGTTTAGTTACATTAATCCGATGCCGAAAAATCCAACGGACCGGAAATTACAATCTTTAACTGTTCATGGCATTTCCATGTATGTATTTTATATTGTCATTGTCGGAAAACGCACAGGAAAAGGACTACAAAAACAAAAGTGTGGTCATAATAAAAGCCTTTTTCGCAAGAACTTCAATTTCCTTTTCCAATGAGAGTTGTTACGCCCAGAATAGTACATGAAAATAAATTTTATGAAAAAATACCGTTGCCAAAAACAATGTGCTTTTCTCTCACTAAAGTGAGCTAAAACAAAATAATCGACGACCCTAACACAACATTCGTAGCTTAAAATTAATTTAATCGCCAATCTTCATGTTAAAAATTCAACCTAAGAGTTTTTGTTTTTGTTTAATGATCTTTATTTCTAGTTGCGTATTAATTTAGATAAAAATATTTTTGTCAATGTTATTGGGCTATTGAAATATGTGAATAAAACATACCTGGTTTAAGTGTTTTGATAGCCACATCAATGTCTTGAACAAAAGTTGGTGGTATTTTTAAGCGACCACGGCAGACATCTCCAAATTCACCTCCACCTAAAAAAACATAAAATAAATTGAAATACGCATAATCCTAATTGCTAAAATACTGTCATAAAAAGGTGCCTACTCGACAAAGGATTACAGTTATTTATCATATTACCCAGTGTTTAAAAGGCTACGTTAACTAAAAAATGTTAACTATTGCTACAACTACTGCTTCAGAAAATGTTCTGTAGCGGTAGCATTTGTCTTTTTTTGTTCTCTTGCTTTTTCTATAACTACTACTACCTTCAAAAAATAAAACTTTAAACAGAGCAGTAGTAATAAATCATGAATTGTATATAGATTAGTAGTATAAAAATACAAAAAATCATTACTACTGCTCTACATCGAGTATTCATTTTTATTATTTATAAGTAGCAGTAAGGTAGCAATAAGGTAGCAGTTAACGTAGTAGAATAATTTGCAGTTGAGATAGCAATAGAAGTAGTCAAAAAAGAAAATCTGCAGCCATAAGACCAAAAATGACAGAAATAAACATTGTGTGTTGTTTTTGTTTTGAGAATTTTTTACCATCCACATAAACAAGTTATTTCTTACGTTGCCATATTATTTACAGGGGAAATATTAATGTTCTACACAATTATAAATGAATTTTCGTATATTTAACTGTTTGAACAATGAAACAATTTATTAAATGATAGAATTCATTTTTGTGGATATTTTTTAATTTTCTTATCTCAAATGAACTTAACATTTTGTGGAAAAAGTAGTAAATTTGATTTCTTAAAAAAAACTAAATTAACAAAATCCAATCAAATTTAATTTTATTGTTATAGGTTTTATAAAATTTAATTTTATTGGATTTTGTTAATTTAGTTTTTCTTTTAAGAAATCAAATTTACTACTTTTTCCAAAATTTTTTAAATTCTTTAATATTTATCATTGAATTGATCTCATTCCTTTTTTATTAAATTGGAATGTATTCTATATTTATGTTAACTACTACTATTTTAAGATCTGCAAATATACAAACAAACAAACAAATAAATAAGTAGATATACATTCATTTTGTTATATATAGATAAAAGAACGTTAAAATCATTACATTTATTTGTATATAATATAGAATTCGTTTTTATTTAAAGTAAATAATACGGCAACGCTTTGAAACAATGTTTATGTACAAGTATGGTAACTATGTGCATTAGAGTGTCCGTTAGAATTAAATTTTTTGAAATGTTGACACGGTACCCCCTGAAAACTTTCGTAATGACCTAAAATACCACCAAAAAAAAGTTTAGCTTGTTCTAAGAAGGGCAACCCGTGCCGACTATCGATTTAGTTTTGAGTTGCATTAACAAGGGGAAATGCATTTTTTAGTTTTTTTTTTAAATTTTGCTATTAAGTATTTACTTTTGCAATTTAATTTAAAAGAATCAAAATGTGTAAGTAATTATCGTTCTAATGAGATATAAAAGACAAAAATTGGTTAAAAAATGTTAAAGTTATTATAAAATCGCCAGGCCATTAACGTGTCTCAGGCCACTCGAACAAGACATGTAGGAACAAAATTAACATATTTTGAGAAATATTAAATTAAAAGCTTATTCTTACTTAAAATATATCCATATTTACTTGTATGTGAGTTTTTATCTTCATAGGATACAGTTAACCTATTCCGTATAACCAAAAAAAATTTAAAAATTTTGTTAAACAAATTTCAGAATTTTTTGATCATGACATGGGGATTTATTGAAAACATAATAGGGAATAAAAAAGTGAAAAAATTATGTCAATACCTCCTATAGTTTTTCCGTACCTGCGATTTAAATTTTGCGATTTTCGAGAAAAAATAATTTTTTGGCCATATTTTGGCGAATGAGCCCAATTTCCTTGGTGTTATTAATTTTAAGTAAAATCTGTTCAGAATATTATAGTCCAGGTAATTTTAAATATAGTCTGAAAGTTTTCCTAAAATCGGAAAACGTTAACCCTTAAATCGTTTTTTTATTTATTATTGTTTTTTTCATTAAATTTCAACCAAAAAATGTAAAATTAATTAAATATTTGATAATTTTGAAATTTATTTTCACCTCGACTTTTTGATATGAAACAGAAAATGTTACAAGTCCCAAAAAAGGACCTATAAGATGCAAACGCACTTCTTCTTAGCTGTGATTATTTGTTATTATAAATCATACCAACTAACTAATAAAACTCCATTATCAGGTTTCAAATCATGGATTATAATATTTCTGAAAAGGACTTTGTACACTAAGCTAACGAAATGATTAATAAAGTAAAATTTTAAGAACAAAACACACGAATGAAGTCAAATTTATTGAAAGAAGGTATGTACATCAAATTCAATTTAACGTTTCGTAAAATCATCACAAAATTTATAATGAATCATTATTAAAATTTAGTTTAACTTCTAGAATTATGCGGAATTTAATTTTTAATAGTTTCAATATGTGCAATTTATTCTGAAAAAGTTTTTAAGTAAACTCATCGTGCTCTACTATTTAGAATAATTGTAATTCTTAAAAATATTAATCTAAAGAGGTTTGTATTGTAAATCAGCAGTATAGGTTTCAAATCAGATGTAATATAATGATATATATACGCGTTAAGGGCCTGGCGATTTATTAATAACTTTAACATTTTTTAACCAATTTTTGTCTTTTATATCTCATTAGAATGATAATTACTTACACATTTCGATTCTTCTAAATTAAATTGCAAAAGTAATTACTTAATAGCAAAATTTTTAATAAAAATTAAAAAAATGCATTTTTTCCCTTTAAAAAGGGTTGCCCTTTTTAGAACAAGCTAAAATTTTTTTTTGTGGTATTTTAGGTTATTACGAAAGTTTTTAGGGGGTACCGTTTCAACATTTCAAAAAATTTAATTCTAAAGGACACTCTAATGTGCATACAAACAAAAAAGACGAACTTTGTTTAGCAATAGAAAACAAATTGCTCTGCTACTTTTAAATTTTTCTTTTATTGCTACTACTACAACTACTGCTACTAAAATGTGAAGGTAGCAGTAGTAGTAGTAATTGATTCACTCCGAGTTTTTATTAATTTTTTAACTAGACTACTTGTGTTTTTTCGTTGCTATTGCTACTTGTAGTCTAGTTATTTAAACACTGATATTACCAAGTGATGTAAAAAATTAACGAAAATTAATGTATTTAAAAAAAAATTGTGTATTTTTTGTGAAAAATAATGTATATCAGAGCTTAAACAATAAAATGAATCAAATGTTATATAGTTTAAGATAAAGTATTTTATTTATTTTTTTTTTTTTTTTTTATTATTTATTATTTTTTATTTATTATTATTTATTTATTTTTTTATTTAAAATACTACTAAATAAATAAATAAATACTAATAATAAAAATCATTTGGATTTGGAGAATAGCTCCACAGGTAAATGTTAAAGTGATCTAAAAATTACTACATTAGAAGAAATCGCTCTTTTTAGTATATTTCAAGTCAAGATTCCTGAATTCTGATTAGATTATTCTATGTATATACCTGTTATAAATTGCGGGTTTAACAATGAATTAAAAAATATAAATTTCACTACCAGTAATATCCAAACAATAATTAATTTTTAAGTGCAATTGTTATATTAAATATTTACTTATAGAATAAAGTATATTTTTTTTAATTTTTAATCTGTAAAACTACAAACACATTTCCTCAGAAAAAACTTTACACTTACCAATAATCGCTTCAATGGTTATATAGTTAGCATCAATTTCTCTAGCAAACTCGCGTATAGCCTGATTCGGATCTTCATATGTATGTGGATCCACATAGCTGCGACTATTTCCAAACAACGGAGTTGTCACTATAAAGCGTATAAATATTAAATTAATTGTATTCTTAAAGTTATTTGTAAAAATAATTATTAATTAATGCCTACAATTTTTTAAACTAGGCCCGTTAACAATTAATATACATATGTGTGTTAAGTAACATTTAAATGATATTTATAATAAAGGATGTCCCAAAATTCGTTCAAAATTTTAATTGTCTGGTATTTGTCAAGTAAAGTGTTGGATAGCAGACAGTTGTGGGTTTGTAAAAATTGATCGAGAGAACGCCTTTTTTTTGTTGAACATGATTGTGGCTCATGCCATATAGCATGTAAAACATTTCAATTGCTCCATAAAACATTTCCTGGTCGAGTACTCGTTTCGGTAATAACAATTTATTGTGATTTAATATCATTGGATTTCTTTTTATGGTATTATTTGAGCCTATTTTATAGTAATACTTATGATCGTATGTTCCAGAAAAACCGAGCAGGGTATTTTCCCAGTGTTCAAATTCATAACCAATCTAATGAAAACAAATTTTAAAATCTTGCGAACATTTTGGGACATCCTATACTTAAGAGAATATTCCCGTTAACATTAAATTAGCCCTATCCAATTAATTATGTTATACAGACATATATACTATATATATATGTATATATGGGGCATTTCATGTCAAGTGAACCAACTTTTGAAATAGATGTCTTCCGATCGGGATGAAATTATGCACCAAGGTTAATTCTATTGGATAGCAACTCAGACAGAATTTTTTAACAAGATCGGCCGAGAACTCTCTGAGTTAGAGGGGGTAAAAATTTGACATTTTGGCCAAGCTGGTGTTTTTTCTTATCCATGTAACTTATTATCTATGGTTCTTAGCAAAATGTGTCCCAAATAGTTTAGATAGCTCTTTCTTCAATCTTTCGAAAAAAATATTTAAAAAAAACACCAATTTTTAAATTTTTTTTCCGAAATCAAAAACTTTTTTGACTTTTTTTAAATGGGCCCCTTTTTTTCTTTAAATAAAGCTTAGATATTTTCATTGAAGATCTATTTGGTCGCTTAGTGGGATGCGAGTGGGATATCTATCAAATTAAATATTTTGTAACTCAAAACATAAAATTTTTGACTTTTTTTTTTGCAAAATCTAACATTTTTTTGACTTTTTTTTTAAAATGGATCCTTTTTGAAATTTTTTTTTTAGCTCAAACAAAAGCTGAGGTATTTTCCTTGAAGACCCTTTTGGTAGCTTAATGGGATGCGAGTGGGATATCTATTAAAATAAATATTTTGTAACTCAAGACATTCATCCCGATCGGAAGACATCGATTTCAAAAATTGGTTCAATTGACATGAAATGCCCCATATACTATAAATTAAATAAACACCAAAGCAACAAAAACACTGAATCCATGATGGTCATAGGTATTTATAGATATCTAAAATAATTCACTTTTAGAGCAATGTGTACGGATATATAAATGCAAACAAACCAAAGCGACACCAGAATCCATAAATGGGCGGATTGGAACATGGGCGGTTGAAACATGATATGATTTATTTATTTCATATAACATTATAACCGAGCCTGAAGAGCTATTTATACTTAAACAATTCAACTAAATAAATCAACTATAATACAAATAAATTTAAATCTTATAATAAAAAAAATATAAAAAAGGGTACAAATTATAAATATAAAAAAAAATTATAGAGACATGAAAGGAAAATTATTTACAAAATTTTGAAAAACACTTAAAAATATTTAAAACAGTGTTTTTTTTAGAAAAATTTTCAAAATAATTTGCCCGTCTTTTTCTGAATCAGTACAATTTGGTTTCTGCTCATAAATATACTTTTGAAATAGAACAGCCAAATATTGACAGTTTAAAAAATTGTATATATATCTGATATCAATTGCTTCGCATTATCTCTTATTATTAATGATGTGTAATATCACATTAATAATGTTTAGATTTATGTTTATAATACTATTTTATTACTAAGAGCCAAGATAAATATGCGCAAGTTAATAAAAAAATTATGCATTTATAGAAGAGAAAACTAATAGGAAGGATTAAGAATAATGTTAGTAGAAAGTAATAAATTATCGTTTCTTAAACCATTTTTGTAACGGAAGGAATTACGTAAGTATTTCTAACTGGTCGTGGTGCAAAAGCATCTTATTAGACAGCCCATATACACCGATCATAGAAACTATAATAATATTTTTTTTGTGAGGATATAAAGGTAAGATTCTAATTATACATCATGCAATTACATTTACTTTCTACGATAAAAGCAAAAGAAAAAGAACAAAAAAGTTTACCATTGGATTGAATTGTTTTAACGATGGGTGTAGTATCCATGGCATGAACTAAAATATTTCAAAAAATATTATAAACAAATTAAAAAAACAAGTATTTTAATATCAAATGCAAACGATTAAAAAATGTATATAAAAGGATCGAAATTGAACAAAATAATAGCAAAATTTGGTTTAAAAACATAAACACTTACTATAGGTTACGAGCAGTCCTGGTTTTGAAGGATAGAAAGGAAGGGGAATAGAGTATTTCAATGAGTTTGATTATTTAAATCAGAAATAAACTTAAACTAAGTGATCATGGCATTTATTACAAACTGCGGTTAAACTACAGCTGTTGTGTTTTATATTGAATGATTTTTACATTTTTAATTACCTTCATTGCTGGCATAATCTAATGGCAAAGGCATATGATTGCTGGATTTTTTATCTATATCATCTTGATTCTTGGATCTTAAAAACAGTACTGTAGCTACAATTACTAATACCAAAATGACTACCACGGCTACAGTAGCACCAGCGACCATGCGCATTTGAATGTTGTTTTCGTAAACTAGATGCAACGAAAAAATTTAAACGGACTTTAAGCCAAAGGGTTGCAAAATTGATGTATTACCTGAACTGACTCCTTGTTGGGTGTGAGCATAAACGATATTACTGTATGTTCCATAACCATTCAGAGTTTTATAGCGTACTTGAAATCCATATTCAGTATTTTCATTAAGATTTTCTATATGAGCTTTTGTGTCTTTCGTGGTCAAGGCGGTCTTGTTGATAGTATCAAATTCAGGTTTGGGAAACCATCGCACTTCATAAAATTCTATAGGAACATCACTTTGTACAGGTTTATCCCAAAGCAAATCGATTTCAGTGCTTGTTGTTGACACTACTCGTACATTACTTACGGTCGATTGTATGGCCGACTCTGTGGTGGTGAAAATTATTTCAGCCCACTCTGTAGTTATCTGGGATAAATCAATGTGCTGATTATTGTTATTGCTCGACGACGCTGCCTTAATACTATTTCCAATCACGATATCCTCTTCACTTTTTGAACTGTCTTCTTTGTCTTGATTACTAAACGATTCGTTGGGATTTTTATAATTTTTTTCGTCAGTCGTTGCGTTTTCGATAATATAAGACACGCCATTCATCGAATGAATCTGAATAGTGTATGTTGTGACAGGTTCCAAATTAGTTAAGGTCAATTTAGTATCATTAAATGTGTCTGCCGATGGTGTAAAAACCACATTGGAAGAGCATGAAGCGCACACAACTTTATAAACAATGTCACTTCGATACTTTGAATTCTGGTAATTGTTCTCTACGGCGGCATGATCGCGTACAGGTGTATTCCAAGACAATATTGCACTGATATGATCGACAAATAATAGCGTAAGATTTGTTGGAGGTCCTGGGGGTTTGTAACATGCCATATGTTTACCATCCCTAGGATGCCTAAAGAAACCTGACAAGCACTTGCAGTAGCCGGAAGCAGATTTTGAAGCATTTGAATTTGGAGGGCAAGAAATGCATTTGGTCACTTCCACTGAGCGAAATGTGCCTATCGGACATTCTGAGTGTATAAATAAAACAAAAACAAAAAATTACAAAAATTACTGCAGGCATACAATTTTATATGAAAGGTGCCAAAATTAACTGCAACAAACATACCATTGCAACTTTTATTTGCAAAATCAGGCTCATATCCAACTTTGCAACGACAACCGCCATTGAGTATTGTCCATTTTCCATCACCTTTGCATAAATAAGTCGGCGGCTCATAAGGCTCAGCATTTTCTACACATGTGCCATTTTGTTTTTCAATAAGTGTTATTTCCCGACCGGTTGGTGTTTCATTGAAGTGGGCAAAATTTTCGGTAACTGCTGGACATGTAATGTAATAAACCTTAACAGCTAATACACTGATGCACGCACCTTGGTCACGAAAGGCAAAGTAAACACCCTTTTTAGTAACAGCAATGCTTTTAACTTCAGTATTGATATCAACGTCACTATTTTGGTTAAAACGGCCTTCACCAGCAGCAATACGTGCTATTAATTTATAACTATCTGTTTGCCAGGGAGGTGGTTCACGTGTAGCTGCATCAAACTCATAGTACAGCAAACTAAATGTTTCCTTGCACGAAAGCGCGTTTCCTTTAAAGCAAATAAATGTTTCTATTAATTTTCAGTTCAAATATATTTTATCAGCTTCATTTTTACGATTCTAACAAATTATAATACAATTTGGAAGCACAACACTAAAAAGATTTTTCAAAGGTACTTTTTCGATGACATTTTTAATATGGCCAAGAATATATGAAGTTTCCATTACTTCTGTGCTTCGCAAGGCAACTACGATTTCATTCATGCAAGTATGAGTATATTCAAAAAAATATTAAACTAAAGAGATCGACACGAATTTCTACGATGATGCATATATCAAAAAGCATACAAAACATCCAGAAACAGTTACGGAATCAGAAAGTGGACAGTTAAAATAGTAATAATCAACCAAACTAATTTTTTTGGGTCGAAACAATAATAAGCTGACGACGTACAAAATAATAAAAAACTTCAGTATTAATGCATAAAACATTAATCATTCGATGTAACATTTTTTACTTTTTCCAAGCAAAAAATGCTTACAAACGGAAGCAGAAGACCAAATGTGGCACTTATCGAGCTAAGCACGTCAATCCGTCCGTTGTTTTGACTTTGTTTTAATTATACATGACATTTATTATTTCCCTTACGATTTACAATTTATTCTGTTGGTAATCTAATAACTTTGTATATGCAACCGATTTGAGTAAACCTTCGGAATTCCCGAACAATATCAACTAAAGAATGATCCAGTTCGAATCTGGAAACAGCTTATATGTTGTAGCTCCCACTGCTCGAAATTTAATGATTGTAACTTCATCGTATTTTTTTTTTTTAAAAGTTAGTTTTTGATACAAATCTTTTGCATTATTAAACAATACTTATAATTCAGGAAATTTTACTAAATAAATAAAAATTTTATTTAAAAATATCTAATTCTATTTTACTTACCTGGAAAAAGTGAGCAGTCTCTAATGGTAAATTGAATTTCAATATATAATCGATTAGCAGGACCACGATCAATAAATGGCGACCAAAGCCAATTATTAACATTGTGATATGCAACGTCGCACACAACATAACTTCTCCAATTTATACCTTTAACAAAATCAGTAAAACTTTCTTCGACCCACTAAAATAATAGAAATAAAAAATAAATAGTAAAAACATTGTTTAATAAACTTAAAATAATGCTAATTCTAAATGAGTATTAATTTAAATATTATAAAATAACAATTAAATTCTTGAATAAACTTCAAATTATAATTCACTTATCTTATCTTTGCAAGGCTTATTTTTTTTTTAATAAAATAGTCTTAAAGCCCATGTATTGCGCTATTTATCTCGTATAGTTAGTCAGTTATACGTATTTGAACATTTTTGAAATATCGTTTACAAATTATCAGGTATGTTCTGCAAATCACATTTTATAGTGGTTTGAAACCACAAAAATGGTGTTCTGTGCACATAATTTTGTGATTTTAAAACGTTCAGCTAAGTGGCTGTCGATTTCAAATCACCTGCTTTGCTGCGAAATTTGTAATAAATTGCTTAAATGAATAATTCGATGTGCTCTTTAATCATTTATGTATTAAAATTAGATATTTTATTAAAAAAAACATAAAAATTTCAAATTTTTAAAGAGGTGTCTTCTGCTGTAAAAAGTTAGTTAATTTTTGTGATTTTCTATTTCTGATTTAGTTGTTGGACAATACAAAGCAGATTTGACGAAAAATATAATTAATTTATATAAGTTAACTAACAATTTAAAATCTAAATTTATTTATTTTTTTAAGTTTATTGATTGATAACAGTCAAAAATTGAATAGTTTTTTGTGTAAATTTAAAAATATTAAATGGCAACAATATTTTTTTTGAACAATCAGGTATGTTCTGTAATCCACGTGATTTCAAATCACATACCGTTTTAAAATCACACGTGTGATTTCTGCCTGTTCTGTAAATCACACTGTTATTGTATTTTTCGGTTTGATTTTAAATTTTCGAAAGCACAAGAAAACAGCTGATTCGTTTATTTTAAATGTTTTGTTTTGCAAATAATTTTGTAGAAATATTAAAGTGAAAATAAAAAAATGCCTGGAGCTTCTGTTATATCTTTAATGGAATTAAAAATAATGGAATTTTATAAAAATTTTGCAAAACCTATGGCGCAAGCTCAACCACTATGTCAAAAAGAAAACAAAACAGCAAAGCTGCCACACAATTGCTTTTGGTTACCACTTGCTTCAACTTTGTTGCATTTTTTTTCCAATTAGCGCAAAAATCTTAACGCATATTGATAACTTATAAATTTTATGACGAATTCTATAATTAATTTAAAGATATTGAACATATTTTAGACAAACATTAAAAAATTTTAGTCTGACAAGCTTCCATGTATTTTCGAAAATCATAAACAGCTGACAACTGAAAACAAACCTGAAACCACAAAAGAATTCACAAAAGCAAAAAAACTTTTTACAGCAGAAAAGGTGTCTCTAGATTTTTATTAAATTTTAAGTGTTTTTTTAATAAAACAAGTAATTCTATAAGAAAATTAATAAAGGACATATTGTTTAATTTATTTAAATAATTTATTTTAATATTTTTCATGCAATAGCCGCAGAAATAACCAATGAAAAATAAATAATAGCAGTAAAAAAGATAACAAACAGTCCATTATTAGAGGTAAGCAATCAATTTGCAATAAATAAAAGTAAAAATGGATAAGTAGTTAAAAGTAAAAGGTAAAAATTATTTAAGAAGCATTCTGTTGAAAATGTTCCAGCAATTTAAGCCTAAAGGTATTATTACAGTGAGAAAAAATACGCAATTCACACGGCAACACATTCCAGCAACGAACAATTTTTACAACAAAAGATTTTTCATAGAATGAATTTGAGATTCTATGAATTAAAATTTGAGGATTTCTAGTGGAACGACAACTTCTTATAATTTTATAAAATAGAAATAAGGGCGAACTTTTACAAAGTTAGAAAAAGGTCTGCCCAAAAAAGTTGGAACATAATTTGAAATATGTTCACGTCTTTTAATATTATAGACGAATCGTACAATCATGTTTAAAATTAGTTTTAACTTATTAAGATTAGAAGCAAGTGTGCAAGAAAAAACCTCAAGACCATACAAAATTTGCGGCATTAGAAGAGAATAAGCTAGCTTATATCTGATATGAAGAGGCAAATGTAGATTTGTAGAATATATCTTACGCAATGTCATTAAAACCTTACAGAATATCAAATCAATATGACCATCAAATTCCAATTTGTTATCTAATGAAATGCCTAAACATTTAAGTTGGTTTACAAAATCAATTCTAACAATGTCGAAAAAAATATTATGGTCAAAATAAAAACGAGTTGAAGCGCCAAATGTTATGGCTTTTGTTTTTGAAGTATTGATTGATAAACAATTATCTCTAGTCCAATCAGAGACAGACCGGAGACAAAAATTTATGTTATTTTCCAATACATCAGTAAAATCACGAGCACAAGAAAAGAGCAAAACAACATCATCCGCAAATATAAATGATTTGAACAAATTAGAGTTAACTTTAGAAGGAAGATCATTGACATAGAGTATAAATAATATAGGACCTATAACTGAACCTTGAGGAATACCTGAACTCAGAGGGAGCAAGTCAGAATCTATACCGTTTATCGAAACAAATTGCGATCTACCACTAAGATATGCTAATATAAGCCTACAACTAGGTCTGGAAAATCCATATTGATCCCTAAGCTTTTCAATCATCCGAAAATGATTCAATGAGTCAAAAGCTTTAGAAAAATCTAAAGAAACAAGTACATTTAGCATCTCATTATTATTACAATGCCTGACGTGCATTATGCGACATAGCATTATGTCCACTACGGTTAGCATACTGCGACTCATAAATGCTCAAGGATATAGCTTCAAGAATCTGTTGTCTAAGCAGATGCTCCAGTACTTTGGAGAGTGCAGGCAAAATTGAAATAGGGCGAAGATCATCCGGTACATTGATTACTTTAGATTTTGGGATGGGAACAACACGTGCAACCTTCCACATTGCAGGAAACTGGGATCGCATAAATATGGTATTAAACAAATGTGTCAAAATGCTGAAATATGAGGAAACATAATCTTAATAAATTTAATAGAGACTATCAGTACCAACGGAAGATGTCTTTATTTTATTTAAAGCCTCTAATACCTCAATTTCACTTACACTACGAAAAGACACGGCATTTTCAGAAAAAGTTGAAGCACCAAAATCAAAAGGTTCAGAATCACCAGTACTCCCATTATTAGCAAAATAGTTATTAATGCAATTAGCAATTATCAAATAAAGTTTGATCATTTAGAGTACCTGAAGACTTGAGGACCTTCCACAAGCCAGCAGTATTAAGTTCCCTAAATAATGCAGAATAATAGCAAGCTCTTTCTTTGCGAATAACTTTTTTGTCCTTATTCCGATATTTGCAAAAAAACCTTCCAATTCTTAGTAGACCTGTCTTGTCTATAAGCAGCAAAAGCTAAATCCCTTAAGGATATAGCCAAAACAATAGTCTTAGATTTCATCCAACAGAATATCCTTAGAATATCTAATCCTCCTTTTAACAATAGGAACGAAAGAAAGTAAATTATAAAGCAATGAATATATATTGGAGCACAGTATATCAACTTCACATGAATTAAAAATAATAGAAGAGTCAAATTCAGACAAAAATATTAGCAAATTTTCCCAATCAATGTTACTGTAGTCAAGATACGCATAAACTTGCTGTATCAGAAACTTATTAAAATCAAAAGCAGCGCATATTAAGGCATGAAATGTCGTGAAATTGCCGGACATATAAATTGATCGGAGAATGTAGGTCTTGAACTGTCACTAAATAGCATAAAGTCGATTAACGACGTTGAACCATGTGATACATCAAAATGAGTAGGCAGCGAATTATGAAGAATATTAAGATTAAGTTTCATGCATAAAGAGCGAACATAAGCCGAATATGAATGAATCTTATTTACATTTTGATTGAAAGATCGATGTTCAGGTAACCAATTAAAATAAAGAAAAATAAATACTTTTTTCGATTTCATTGCTGTGATATCATAACATCGTACATTACAATGTTCACCGATACACGAAACTTTTACATGTTTTACATGAAACATGTATTTTCAAGGTTAGTACCGCAAACACGCAATGAAAGTCCTTGAGTTTTGTTAATTGTCATTGCGAATGCAAGCCGTGCCGGAAATTGCAAGCGTTTAAAATCCAATGGCATGTCGGTCGGAGCCATTGGGATCCGTGGTATCAAAACGTCTTCTTCTTTGTAATTTCCTTTAAGTATTATTGCTTCGATGACGTTATTCATCAGGTTTTTCGGGCGTCATTACAAAGACGTGATTGGTTTATTTTTCGTAACATTATGATTACCGATCCGTCTTTCAGTTGGAATCGGAATCCACCGATTTGTACGTCATCAATTCGATAGCGATTTCACTTTGAATCTTAAAATCCAATTCCTCGACATCACTGTTTTTCACATTAACGTTCGCTCAACCAATTGTAATTTTGTGAAATGTTTGGAAACACCTTTCGGATGAGTTCGGATTTTGATTCGCTGAACTGGCAGAAAGCGAAGGATAATTGAATGCAGGCGGTCGAAATGTCAACCGGTATCTTGCAACGCTTTGTCTAATGCATCCAAAGACTTTTTAAGCGCCATTGTACATCCCAAACAATCAGTTTGCTTTGCTGCAAAACTTTGGCCATCGCACTGTTCTTGGAAATGTAGCATGTTGGATTTTCGTTGATTTGCCTATTCAATGGCAACTTGAGTGCTGAATGTTCTTTCACAACATTCAACGTATGTTCCAACAGATTCCCTCAAGGCATCGCAATCATATTATTTTTCTGGTCGCTCCTCTTGATTAAATGCGTCGTGATCGGACGATTGCTAGCTGTCATGCCTAACTCAGATAATACCTTGTTCGACATCATCAAGCACATGTCCTCAATTAATATCAAAACTCCGTTGTAAATTTGGATTTGATGTTCTAATACGCATCTGATGAAAAATATCATCACACATGGCATCTTTGTATTTGCTTCACAAATCAGTCGGTTTGGATGAGAAGCATTTTGTGATAATTATCGAAAACGATGTTCGTATTTGATGAGCATTTTACAGCATCTCCGAATGAGTGTCATTCTCTAAAAATCCCAAGCGTTGAAACGCTTTTCTATATGTGTCACACAATTCATTATTTACAGTTCGCAAATCTTGGAATGATGTTGGGCCACGAACGTTGACTAATTGAAAACGCAAATAGTAACACTCATCGTTTCTTGGATGGACTGTATAAATGCGACCTAATGCGTCGGTGGAAAATAAAGGGGGAAACCTGGAACTGGATTTCCTTGTTTCCGCCGTTGAAATTTCTTTGACGATTGATTTCAAGTATAATATATTGGCATTACGGAGTATAGCAACAAATCAAAGTCTGACAAATATTTCTGAGAAAAAAAAATAAAAATCAAAAAATAACAAATATGGGGGATTTCACGTCAAGTGAACCAACTTTTAAAATCGATGTCTTCCGATCGGGATGAAATTTTAGTATACATATCGAAAATATAACTTCCAATTGCTGGCAGGGGTAGTACCAATAAAAGAAAAATTTAAAAGTAGCAGAGCAATTTGTTTTCTATTGCTACCTTAAACAAGTAAGAGAGCTATATTCCGCTGTGCCGAATCTTATATACCCTTCACCAAATTATATTCCAAAATACAAATTTTAAATTCCAAAGTTGTTTTTTACATTTTTTGTAATTTTTTTTTCGAATTTTTATTTTAAATTTTAAAATATTTTTTAATTTTTAATTTTTTTTTCTTTCTTCGATTTTTTTTTTTGCAAAAATAAAAGTAACGGGTAGAATAGATAAAAGAAGCACCACTAATGAAAATTTAAATCCTCACCTCTCATTTCTTTATAATTAAAATAAAATTGTATATAATTTTCTTTTAATTAATATGTATATTACATAATAAATATGAGTATTTTTATAAATATTTTCTTCATATTATCATTAAAAATAATTAATTTCAACAAAAATGGGACTAATACTTTGTTAGTCTTTAATATATATATTTTTGGCTGGGGAGCCGATGAATTTTATGAATTATTTAAATCTTTTTAATGAATTTATTATAATATTATTTTTATAATAGTTTTATATATACTAATGTATTAATAGTGTATATTTCAGGTATTACTGTTACTGCTATGTAATATTGTTATTTTGGCCTGTATGGCTTTATATTACATGTTTTGAAATAAATAAATAAAATAAAAATCGATTTGGTATTTATTATTTTATAACAAAGTATGCTATCTCCAAAATTGGTTATTTCAAAGGCAGCCATGTCCACTTTGTTGAAACAAACACAGCAATCTCCAAATTTCAGGTCGCATTTACCCGCAAACCTCAGTGAGGATATGGATCAAATTTGGTTGGCATATTTGTCTTTTTCTTCTATACTAATTAGCAAAACATTTAATTATGAAATTTAAGTTTCTTTAGAAATACATGTTTTTCTTATTTATTTCGAAAACAACAAAAGTGGAGATTGCTGCCTTTGCTGACATTCCGTTTGTAATTTCCACAATATAATTTTCCGACCCTATAAAGTATATATATTCTGGATATATATAGCGGAGTCGATTAAGCCATGTCCGTCTGTCTGTCTGTCCATCTGTCTGTTGAAATCAACTTTCCGAAACCCCCAAAGTGATTCATATCTCCGGAATTCTTCCGTCTCGGTTGCTATTTAAAATCTAGAAAATCGGTCCACGGTCCACTCATTCTTGACCTATTTTTGACCAATATATGGATTACTAATTCATTAATATAGACAATATGGATATCTAATGATAGATATTTCAAAGACGTACATATATACGACCATAGTAAATTGGAAAAATAAGTGTTAAGTTAAAACTTATTTTTTCTGAAATTGACACATTGTCGGAATGCCATTCATAACCGTTTTACTTACATATATCTTAGATATCTGTAACAAGAAATAAATGATATGATTTATTGTACATACCCCTGGTGTTTGTGCTTGAGGTCCGTACGGATAACGTGTCCATTCCAATGTAGCCTCTCTCGTTGTATCAAGAAGAATAACTGAAAATTAAAATTTATGGAGATAATTTATGTATTTAATAAAAGTGATGTTGTATTTCACTATAAATTAGGGATGTAACGAATATTCGTAATAATTCGCTTCATTTTACCCATTCGCTTTCACAAATATTTTAAAGAATGTTTTAATGAATCTGTTAGTTTGGAAACTCTTTTCAAAAGAAAAATTTTAGATTGAAGTGAAGTTTTTTGATTTGTATTTATCTATTTATGTTAAGTGATTATAAGCGTAAAATTTAATGTGTGTGAAGATAAATTTAAATTTATTTAGCACAGACATAAACCACATATTTTAGCTCAGCCCATTTTGCAGTTAACAGAGCACTGTTAATCACTTAACAGTCATAATACTTGAATTATAATAAACAAATTTATACCCACAATATCTGAAATAATTTCAGAATAAGAAAAAAAAATGGAAAAAATTAAAAAAAAACTATCCATCTGAAATAATAGATGGATATTTGAACCCATCGTAATATCAGGATTCCAATAAATTTGAGTTTTGTGAAAAAATAAATCTGGAGAGAATTTTTGGCCATTATGGAAATTAGGAAAAGGGCTCGGATATGACACTATATAGAAATGGTAGTCCTAGGGTCACTTAATGGAACTGTGGTAGTGGGATATCTGAAATAATTTTGGGATTCCAATAAATTTGAGTTTTGTAAACAAATAAATCTGGAGAGGATTTTTGGCCATTATGGAAATTAGGAAAACGGCACGGATATGGCACAATATAGAAATGGTAGTCCTAGGGTCACTGAATGGAACTGTGGTAGTGGGATATCTGAAATAATATTGGGATTCCAATAAATTTGCCTTTTTTCAAAAAATAAATCTGGAGAGGATTTTTGGCCATTATGGAAATTAGGAAAAGAGCTCGGATATGACACTATATAGAAATGGTAGTCTGATAAGTATGTTTTTTTCTTTATTGAAAACACTTGAAATTCTTCTTGGTCCGAAGCATGGACAAGAAGAGCTAGTTGTCTTCACTAGATTATATAAAGTGGGATGTTTCATACCGCTGAATCTGGGAGAAGTGGAACTAAAATTGCAACGGATTAGTTTTCTTATTTAGCAAAAAGAAAGGGTCTTAAGTAAGTAACAAGTAAGAGTGTTATATTCGGCTGGTCCGAATCTTATATACCCAACACCAAAATAAGACGAGCCTGGTTTTCCTGATGTGTTTTTCAATTATTCGGTACGGCGATGTTTATATATATTAGGATTATTTACGTCGAATTCTAACCTGATAAGAGATTTCTGAGCATTTAAGTGATTTTAGGAATTGGACTTTATATGGGGCATATGGATCTATCCAAACGAAATATCGTTTTGTGATTTATTTCTTCATGGAACATATTTTCCTGAATTTTGTATGAATACTGCTTATATACCATAGATCCATATTGCGAGCAGAAATTTGTATGGAGGATAGACGAAATCATGGACGGATTCTTAAAATTTTAAACAGAGCTTGTCCTTTCATCATATGAACAATGTATGTAACATTTCATGGTATTATCTGCAATATATTTAATGAAATTATCATAACGTTTTTGAAAAAGATCAACTAGTTTTGTAGTCCATAACTCTGATTCTACAATTCTGATCAACAAAGAATCACGACTAATATTGGGGATTACGATCGAACCAATGACACTGTATGAGTCAGATCTACTGAGTGCAAGGCGAACAGGCCACACTTCAATCATAAACGATATCTGTATCCATATACGGATTCTCGAAAATCCGTTTATATCGGAATTCAATCGGAAATCGACTTTAAATGTACAACCCTGAAAGGGGATGTCTGGAAGAGTGCCAAGTGATCACAAACTGGATATACGGTATCTACATATCGGTAACAGACTCTCTTATATCTTATAGTAGAACGCAATGTATTTCAGGTTGATAAGCTCAAAGCTTATAATAAAATGTTGCACAGTGCGGCTGATCGCAAAAATATTGCAAGTATATCTGTATCTTCTAAACTTCTCCTACGATTGCAAAATTATGAAAATGTAGTTTGTTAGAATACAAGGTGATATACATGTTGTTAAACTTTGCTAAACTTTGTAGAGCTTATAACATATGGGCAATTCCATGTCATCGTACGTGACATATGTACGACTATAGAGTGGAATAGATTTTGCAAAAATAAGAGTATCTGAAAAATAATTTGGTCTTTATGTTCCATTCAGAGGGTACTATTTTTTAAAAAAATAATAAGTACTTTAGAAACATTGTTGTCCAAAATATCAAGCGAAATAATGGTATATCGGAATTTTGAGGTACATGTAAAAATATGCGAATCGTGAGAGGCGTATGTTTTCTTTTAATTTTTACACTAAACCAAATATTTCTCCTTTACAATCCATCATCTATCTAGATACACACAGCCTCAGAAGTGAGTGTACACCAGGGATTTTTTTAAGATCATAAAAATCATTATATTCCGACTTAAATCTTTTTTTTGAGAACCGAATCTATTATTCAACTCAATCTCCAACAAACCGAAACTTTTAAATTTGAATCGATGGATAGATTTTAAGATTTAACCTTTGTGTTTACTAACTTTTGAGGCACAAAAGGAAATGGCCCATGTATGTAATGGTATCACGTAAGAACGGCTGGAGCGATTTGGCTGATTTTTTTATTCGATTCGAAATTTTCAGATGGTTTGTAAAGAAAAAAAACTAAAATATTTCACTTTTCTTAATAAGAGACATTTTTTGAGAAACTTGAAGAACTAACTAACATTAGTAAATAGTAGGGTATTCGAATTATTCGATTTTTCTCTTGTTCGAATAAAACGAATAATTCGAATAAGAGATTTTAACTTGTTCGAATAATTCGATCACACGTTTAAAATTAATCGAATTATTCGAATAATTTAAATTTTTTTAAAAAAGTAAAGAATGAAGTTTTGATTTCGGTTTTTTAATATTTTATTGTTTAGGAAAAACAAAAAATATCGTTAAAGTTAACCATTGAAGTATTGATAATGTTAAAAAACATTCGAATCTACAAAACAATTGACTAGCAAACCCTTTAGTTTCCGTTTTGGAGCTATGCTTTAAAAAATTTGAGCTAGTTGGACATGATCCTGAATTCAAATACAATATAAACGTATTAAGAACTTTTATATGTCGTTCATTAATTCGGGTTTTAAATTGAGTAACTAATTCTTTAGAAAATTAATTATTTACTATTTCTAAATTATTTATAACAAATTGTATTATTCATCAAGCTCTATCAATGTTGCCGAATCTTTGCTTAATAAAGTGGCCTTGGGTAATTACACAATAAAGGGAATCTGTCCAAAGTTTGATATCATTGTCAGTGAACGTGGCTAACTTGAAGTCAGGCGGTGCATGATTGACGCATTTACAAATACGCAAAAAGTTAATTACCATGTTAGACAAAGATGTCCAACGATGTTTAATATCATGTATAAGACGAACTCCATGCTTTTCTTGCAACAAAACGTTAGTTTACAATAATTGTGTTTATCATTCGATTTATTAAATATTTTGCGGTTAATAACATCACTTATATACATATATTTTAAGATCATGGCCTTCATCTATTTCAATGTAATCATTATAAATGTCATCCTCAATATCACTTTCGACGACGGTTTCAAAATCACATTCTCCATCACATTCAACTCCACTTTAATCTAAGTTAATATTTTAATTATTAATTGCGATTCTTCTAATATTTCGCCAGCTAAATAATAAATATTTTAATCCGTACCTTTTATTTTCATTGGTTCAAGTCCTAAGTTAAAAATGTTGAAAGATTTGTTTTTAGAATTGTTACTTCTTGCAGTAATATTTATAGAAGGAGCTATCGGAACACTCATCTGCAGTGATCGAAAGTCCATTTGTCTTTAGTTATTTGTCGAATTTCAGAAACAATACAATTTATGTGAGTCATTATTACTTATTTAAATTTGAAATTATGAGAAAATTTTAAGCAATTTAATAAATTTAAATATATATGAACATTTATTCGTTTTATTCGATTATTCTACATATAATTGTTCGAATTATTCGTTATTCGAAAATGGCCATTTTTAAATTGTTCGAATAATTATTCGTAAGAAATTATTCGAATGAACACCCTAGTAAATAGCTACCAGGCGAAGCCGGGGCGGTCATCTAGTATTTAAATAAAAACAATCTTTGGTTGATTTTATAATAAATAAAATGTAATATCGTACGTGTCATACCGTACGCGACAGAATGTTCTCTTATAGTAAAACAAGATTATTATGAAGATTATTATAAATTTAATTAATATATAAAAATAGTTATAAAAAGCAGTTATAAAAATATATATATCTGACTCAATGGATACTTTAATAAACCAAATTGTCGTATTTGGGCTGCTGAGTAACCCGAAGAGTACCAAGAGCTACCATTAAATCCATTAACCCTCCGTTAGTCGCAATCATTTTCAATCGAAACTACTCGCAATGTATCAAAATGATATCAATAAAAAAACGGCGTTTGAAAATAATCTCTTCACTTTTTATTTCGAAAACATCAAAACAATATTAAATTCAAAGGCCCATAATCATAGTCAGAAATAAAGTATATTTTAAGAGAAATAAAGTCGTCTTTACTTAAGAGTGGACTTTAGGTCTACCATAGACAAGATAAAATATACTTTTGACGTTAAAGTCGACTGTAAAAATAAAACCAGCTGAAGCTGTTATTAACTCATTTAACAACATCATCAGCTGTTCTTCCTCAAGTAAAAAAGTTCGACAACAAGTCAAAAATGTTTGTGTTACAAGATATTGGCAGAGATTTTGCAATTATTAAACGGTTATCAATAAAATTAGAACCAAAATATCCCTCAATTTAAAACACACTTTAATTTTGACTATAGTTGCAAAATAATTAAAAGCAGGTTTTTATTTTAAAGTTGTTTCTAAATAGAACCGACTTTAGTGTTTGACTATGATTATGGGCCAAAGTATTTAAAAGGGTAATAAAAATAAAATTGCAGTAAAAATATATTTTTATCAAGAAATAGCTTAAAATTTAGGATGTTTAAAAAAATTTACAATAGAACATTTTTTGCCTGTATCAACCAGATCAGTTGATACTAACGGAGGGTTAAAAATGACGGTATGGCGTGGTTTATGGACTGGTGGAATCATGGTCCATATTTAATCAAAAATGAGGAAAATCAGAATGTTACCGTCAATGGTAACTGCTATCGCACCATGTTAGCGAACAATTTGATTATCGAAATTCAAGAACATAGTTTAGGTCAGCTCTGGTTTCAACAAGACGGAGCTACGAGCTATACAGCGAGGGTAACAATGACCTTGTTGAGAAATCATTTTGATGAGCACTTAATTTCACGATTTGCTACGTTAAATATGCTACCTAGATCATGCGACTATTTTCTCTGGGGATATGTAAAGTGTGAGGTCTTCAGGAATAAGCCAGCTACGATTGACGCTTTGGAAGCCAATATGACTGGTGTTATTCACGAGATAACAGTCGCTATGCTCGAAGGAGTAACCGAAAATTGCTTCGAAATGGACCAACTCAGACGTAGTCATGGCCAACATTTACATGATTTCATTTTCAAACAGTAAATGCCATAAATTGTTCTTTTAACCGACAATAAACATTTTTAGATCACTTTCATATTTATGTGTTTTAGTTTACATTATAAATCAAACCTTACGATGAATCTCTTGAAATATGCCAACCCTTTTATATTGCAACATGTACGTTCTCTATTTTCTTCTTACATGTTCATTCTCATATTGTAGTAACATTGTATTACTTTCAACTTTGTATTTTAGTCTTAATATAAAACTCTGATAATAAACTTCAACAGAATCACTCATTATATCAATAATATTAATAATCCTATTTTTGTCTTTTAATTCTTTCTGATCTTCTTAATTCTAAATATGTACTACAACATCTCTTACTTAAAATATTTCTATACAAAACAATTTCATTTACTTTTTATTCAATATTTTTTTTACATTCTGTTTTTTTCTTCTCAAATTTAATTTTATTTTGTTCTGGGTTCTTGAGCAAAATTTGTGGATTGACAAAATCTAGTAATGTTTTGGGTTAAAACTAAAATTTGTTGTTGATGTAGTTCGATATTTAAGGACTGAGATCGAAAAATGTTTAACATACATATACATTAGGCATATAACTAATTTTGGCGAAATTTTTGGCATACCACCACGTGATGGCCAATGTTGTATAAGTAATGAAAATCATTTTTTTAGATCATTTGGAATCAAAAACATCACGCACCAACACCTATTTCTAAAATAAACCAAACTTCTATTTCTCTGAAAAATTATATAAATTATTTCATTTTTTTTTGCAAGTGTGAGGGATACTTCCCTCATTTAAAAATTATATTTTAAAGTATGTCCGCAGTTACTATTAAAATAAAATATATTGTGTTTCAAAATAATTGAAAATATTTCATGAAAAACTTTATTGCGTTTGGTGCGTGAACTTTTTTAACAACCGCGAAAAAATAATACCGTGGTTTTTTATATTTTTTAATGCTCTATTCGACTATGCTATGCCAATTTGCATATTTGCAAAAATTGTCAATAGTTATATCCCTAATATACATATGTTAATAAAAATGAAACCACTAAGCCTACAGTTTTGAATTTTTTTATATTTGATTGATATTATTGTTACAATTTACGAAAAAAATTATTTTTATAGTTCTAATCACTAATAATGAAATTTTGAAACTTTTTCGAAAACCCTTCAATTATGGTTTTTATAGTCCTTTATGTCACTTTGTTCGAACAGGTTGTCCATCTCCGTTTAAAATCTACCACACTTTTGGACAACGTTTTTGTGCTCTTCAATTCTCTTTTAACAAGAGCCCAATATCTCTTCACTGTACTCAGCTCCAGTTTGTAGGAATTGCCTCTCTTGGTACAAATACCACATTATTGTTCTTGTACCACTCAAGACCTTTCATACCATAGTGATAGATGCCAAATCAGGCCAAAAATAAATGGACACATTAAGAAGTCTAATGAATGGAAACATCCTTTTTTTGTAACATTCATTGATGTAAATTTCGGTATTTATAAAGCCCTTTGTAACAAATGTTTGGCTTTTTTGCCGTAACTGCATATTGCTTGCCATACCAAGAAGTTTTTGGGAAATTTGTTCTACTTTTGGGTCCTAAACTGTTCTTCAACATTCCCTCGAGCATCTGCAGCATAAAAAAATTTACCCAGAAGCTGCGAAAATTTTCCATACGTACATTTTGTCATCCATTATGCAGCAGGTATATTTTTTGTATACAATTTGACTTGAATTTCCGTGCTCTGTCTTTGGTCTCTAAATTTTTAGAAGAGTTCATGTCAGGAACTTTTTGAGCCTTGTATGCATTTAAACCAGCATTGGCTTCAACTTTTCGAACCAAAAAGTCAGAATACTGACCTAACCGGGCAGCTTTCCTACCGGAGGTGTTGGGAGCTCTTTTGAAAATGCTTTCTATTTTTTGGCTTTAGCAACATCACGTGGACCATTCCTTTTACCTGAACCAGGTTTTATATCAACGGACAAGTTCTCCTGGTACTGCTTAATAACATTGGAAACAGTTTGATAGCAGACCTTTGATTATTTGGCCAACTTTTTGTAGGACCAAGTTATTTTAAGCAGGTATTTAAGTTTACTGCCCAAAAATGCAGCTAACAGCAAATAATTTACATGAATCTTCCTGATTTGGCCGTCTAATATGATCGATGTCATAAAAATCGTTTATATAGCAATATATAAACGGATTAAAGGTTATGTAAATCTCAACTTTTCGATGCCTTTTTGAGTTATCATTAAATAGGTGGAGAAACGTGTAAAAAAATTGTGTAGTGGTTTAAAAAGCCTTTAATTTTTTTTCGATTTTGTTGCCTTGTGTTAGATAATTCTTTTTTGCTGATGTTTATGAACATACACCTTCAAATATACCAAATGGCTTATATTTTTTGCGATGTCCGACAGTCAATGTGTCCATGTGATATAAGTTCTGTAAAAGGTACAGTTTAAAGACAACTTGATGGAATTGGTTGAAATCGCTAGAAATCTCAAGAATAAGTTAAATACTCTGTAATTATGATAGAATTTGGAGCAAATTTATTTTCTGTATCTAATGAATTATATTGATAAATATGGTTAAACACAGATAAGTAGGACTATCAGATCAGACAATTGTTCGTTGAAGATTCATTACAACAAAGAGAGCGAAGATAATGAGGGTTATCAAAATTCACTGATACTTGCTGAGGTATATATGTACAGTAGCGACCATAAAAAATGCAACACTATGCAATTTGATTTTCAACAGCACTGATTTTGCTCAAAAAGGAATCCAATTGTCCGCACTGCTGTTTTTTATTCTTATTGATTATAGGCAATTATTGTATGGCATTTTGTCCAATATTTTTTTACGTAAGGATAATTAGAAAATTTTTAGTAAAAACAGTGGTAAAATTGTGCGAGCAAAAAAAATGCAAATCTACAGAAAATTGACTTGATTTTTAAAATTTTGAAAAAAATAATTATAAAAAATTGGTAAAAAAAAACAATAACAATGTTGCATAACCATCATTTACTATTAATACAAAAAAATTTAAATTCAAAAGGATAAACATTTTATCCAAAAACGTCATACTACTATTCCGTTATAAAAATTTAGATATAATTAAAAATTGTGTTATGATTAGAGTGCCGAAATAATTTTGATGGCTTGTTTTTAATTGGATTTTATGGAAATAAATCTAAAATGTTAGACATTGATGTAATCAAGGCTGTGTTACCTGATCCATGGAAGGTGACATCATATATTTGATGCTACCCAAACGAACACATGTGGACATGTGTATGACTATTGCAACCTCCAAAAGATAATTTAATGATGCAAATATAATAAGGAGAAACCAATTCAATAAACAATATATTATTTACAAAAATAAATGAAGCGCCTGTGCTTTTCGAAGCAGGTCCTTTATGCTTAAAATGGTGCAGTCGTATGATATGGAAGGTCAATTAACGTAATTTTAATTTATTCGTGTCTGTATATTTTTAATTATTTGTGTTTATGTCAGTAGGTGGTAGTGGGAGCTGAAGAAACTGCGCCACCCCAGTTGGACTTAACCACAGGTCTATGGGGCGCAGATTTGTAGACCTGGTGGGACAATTAAATAAGTGCATTATATCATGAGGACTTTGATGACAGGCGGGGCAACGGTTTAAAGTGCCAGGAACGATTCGTTCTCGGTAGCAGTTGAGGAAACTGCACCAACCGGCCTGGGTAATTGTCTCTCACAATCCGATATCGCAGGGGGTGTTCGTTTAGGACTCTGTTGCATCTGTAGCCATTAATGGCTTCAGTAACCGCCGTTTGATGCAACAATTTTCGAGCACTTGCAATAGACAATCGGTTAACGTCCGATGGTATGACGTCTTGGATGTCGCTGCGAAAGCGTCGAAATCATTATTTGTAATTTTTAAAGACCACATGATGTCATATGATTGTGAAAATATTATTTTAGCATTAAAATTCAGCACCCTTCTAACATTAACTAGTCATATCCTTTTGATCTTTAGCTCTTATGCACTCAGTTTTAGGCACACCACCACAATTATTTGATTTCCTTTTCATAGATTTTAAATTGGTAAAGAAATAAATAAAAATTCTTAAAATTTTCTTGGTTTTCGAAAAATTCACCATATTGAACGGAAAATGCATCATTCGTTAATTCTGTTATCCTTTGTAAATTTCACATCGTTGAATTTATTAGTATTAACCGTAAATTACTGTATTGTAACAGTATTATAGTTTTTATTAATTTTTTATAATTATTTTTTTCAAAATTTTAAAAATCAAGTCAATTTTCTGTAGAGTTTACCACTGTTTTTACTAAAAATTGTATAATTATCCTTAATTGCATATGATCAATAAGAATATAAAAATAGCAGACGTGGACAATTGGATACCTTTTTGAGCAAAATCAGTGCTGTTGAAAATAAAATTGCATAGCGTTGAATTTTTTATGCTCGCTACTGTATATGTAAATGCTTTTGCTTTTCTAATTGTCTTAATAAAAGTGATAAAATTTTTATAAATATTTGATATTCATTGTGTACTTACCGTATTGTACTTATTACTAAAATATAATTTACCTTGATCTGCAGTTGCAATGCCAATCTGCATTATTAATAATACAAATATTACTATTAATTTCATGATGAATTGGCATTTTTTAGGAAAATGCATTGATGGCGCTGATCTCTTGCATGATACGGTGTTAATGAACATGTTTAATGATGGCTTGTAAGATGATGTAAATAAAAGTTTGTGGCAGGAATCATCTTTGGATATTACAGATGATAGTAGTGGAGTTGATAATAAATAATTTGATGTAATAAAAGCTGATGATGTCGATGTGTATGTTGATAAAGAAGATGTATTTGTTGTTGTAATTGCTTTTTTGTAAGATAATGGCAAGATAAATACCATTGTCTTAGTTGATATCGCGGTTAAAATTTGGGTTGTTGAAGCACATAAGGAAGTCTTTTGTTGTATGTTGGAAGCATTTTCATTATAACTATTTTCTTTACTTATATTATTTATTATAAAATTCGATTTGTCAGTGGATAAACCATTATTGAAGTCAACATTATATACAGGTAATTTATGATTTTTATGAGATCGACTATGATGCCCTCCACAGTAAGGGTACAACATTTTTAAAACTTTTTGGTGATGATGGCGAATATAACGATGAAGGAGCGACACAAGGATGTTGGCTACAACTTTTAACATTTTCTTCTTTTCACATAAATCGCATGCATCGGATAAAAAAGCATGCATTTTCCTGTTGATACAAATATTTCTTTTTCCAAATGGTGTCTTATACTCATAATTGAGATCTAAAAGTATACACAAAAATACAAATATTTTCAGAAAATTTACAGTACATATTTACAACAAATTTACAGCATGCAAATATGCGGCCAGCTATTTAGGGGCAAATTTTTGATTTTTTTATCTACTGAATTTTAAGTGCAATAGTGCCAAAACAAAAGAACCTTGTCAAAAATGTTTGGAAAAATATGTACAACATATTTGGACAAAAGCGAAATATTTAAAACAATTAATTGAGAATCACATGCAATATAGCAAAAAATTTTTCCCTAATTAGCTGGTCACCACAGTATTAACAAATTGTCTATTAATTTTAGTTTTATACATAATTAAGTGCGTTCTTTTCGGTGAATAAGAAAAATACTTTTAAATATTCTCATGTCCCTAATCTAGTATATATCACGATTTCACGAGACGATTTCTTCAGATAGGTTTTTATCGAAATTAGGTCTAAAATTTTTAATGACAGTTCCATGATTCAACCCGGATTTACAAAGAAAATATTTGTGTATAATCATTTCCTTCGAAGTAATTAAACGCCACTATAAATATCAAATATGCACTTGTTTTTTATTATTAATCTGTTTATTGAAACCTTTATAAAACTTAGTTATTATGATTTACTTAAAATTAAACAACAATTAACATCACACTATTAATGATAAGTAGTCTAAAAAACCTTGAACAAACATAAACATAATAAGAAATTTTAAAAACAACCACTAATTATCACTCTTTAATTACAAACGAGTCTCAGCTATAGGGGGTTCATGTTAGCGATTGTCGAATTTCATGAGAAAAATATAAAATTTTACAATATAAACCTGTGTTTTACTCACTTGAACGTGAAATTATTTTATTGTTAACTGCTTTATTAAAATATAAAACTAAAATTATTTGAAAACGAGATCATGAGAAAATATCCATTGAAATAAAATTATATAGCAAATAAAATTACTCATTCGTTGTCATACAAAAAATTAAATGATCTGTGATCTCTCATATTTCTGAACAAAAATTGTTTTTTTTATATAAAAACTCCAAATATCTAAATTCGCGAATAACTTGGCCAATAAGCGTTTAATTAAGAAAAAGAGCTCGATCACAATATGTAAATTCGCGAATAACTTCGCCAATAAGCGTTTAATAAAGAAAAGAAGATCGGTCTGTGATCACTCATATTTCTGAACAAAAATCGATTTTTTATATAAAAACTCAAAATATCTAAAATCGTTAGTACTTGGTCAACAAGCGTTTAGTCAAGGAAAGGAGCTCGATATGTGATCACTCATATTTCTGGCTAAAAATTTATTTTTTTATATAAAAACTCAAAATATCTAAAATCGTTAGTAACTTGGCCAACAAGCGTTTAATCAAGAAAGGGAGCTCGATCTGTGATCCCTTATATTTCTGACCAAAAATCGATTTTTAATTTAGAAACTTAAAATATCTAAATTCGCTAATAACTTGGCCACTAAGCCAATAATCAAGCAGATCGTAAAATAACGGGTTCACTTTCATTTCAATGGTAAATTCTCATTCGCAGCCATTTAAAAATAATTTTTTGTGATATATCACTGAGAGTGATTTATTCGAGAACATTTTAGGATTGGGGTTGAGAGAAACAGAAAAGAAACAAACGCAAATAATCTGGATGAGTGATTTATAATTTATTTTTTGCGTAAAGGTTAGCTTGTGACTTTTATTTGCGAACATGAAAAATAAATCGCACAAATGCATTTGATGCAAATCAACGCTTAAATATATTAAATTTATCAAAAGATTAATAACAATTTAAAAAAAATTCTCATTGTTACTCAGACTTCATACTTATCATATTATTTCCATAATTTGTTAAAAATTACTAATATGTTATTGTATGTAAATAAAAGAGAAAGTAACAGTTATTAAGAACAAGAACAAATGAATTGTTTTTTCTAACACCAAACCATTAAAAAAACGAATAAAGGTCATACCAAACCATTTCATAATCGTTATTTTCAGTGATTTATTTTTATCACAAAAATATAAATCACAATTTGTATTTTTTGGTATATGGACGAGTTATTTTCGATCTCTAATCGTTAGTAACTTGGCCAATAAGTGTTTAATCAAGAAAAGGAGCTCAATCTGTGATCACTCATATTTCTGGCCAAAAATCGATTTTTTTATATAATAACTCAAAATATCGAAATTCGCAAATAACTTAGCTAATAAGCGTTTAATCAAGAAAAGGGCTCGATCTGTGATCACTTATATTTCTTACCAAAAATCGATTTTTAATTTAAAAACTCAAAATATCTTAATTCGTTAATAACTTGGCCAATAAGCGTTTAATCAAGAAAAGCAGGTCGATCTGTGATCACTCATATTTCTGTCCAAAATTTGATTTATTATATAAAAACTCAAAATATCTAAATTCGCAAATAACTTGGTCAATAAGCGTTTAATCAAGAAAAGGATCTGTGATCACTCATATTTAAGACCAAAATTTGATTACTTTTATAAAAACTCAAAATATGTACATAGATTTACATGTATCTGTTGTTGCAAGTCTTAGGTTTTTGACAACAGACTTAGGTTCTTTGTCTCTCAGTAACGCTTCAATGTATATTTTATTCTATGACCATAAGATTCATTGTGCATATTTTAAAATTAAAAGTAAATCAAACATAACCCAAACCAACATATATGAATAAAAATTATCATTCAACAACACGTTTATTTTTTTCTTTTTAACTATTTGTACCCATTTCAAACCGAAAAAGGAAAATTTATGTTCGAATGAGAAAAATGGTCTGGATCCAGTTCTGAAGTATCTGATCTGAGAGATGCAGTTGGGAAATCGAATGACAGTATACATTTTAAACTTGATGGTTTGCTATTAAATGTTGGAAATTACGATGAACAAATTAAAGAGCTAAAGGATGAGGTCCACACCACGCGTTTTACGCTTTCTGGCATTCTACGCGGCTGTCAAAAAAGTAGAATCAATGTATTTGTACGCTGCAATGTATTTGTACGCTGCAAGTTACAAGTACAAAAGCGTAGAATGCCTTGACGCGTAGAATACTTAAAGTAGATCTACTTTCTACTTTTATAAGCGTCACAAGCGGCGCACGAACATGTCAGCTGATTTTAACAATTTATATTATTTTTTTAATGTGTATTTTTCAATTTTAATAAATTAAAACAAGTTTAATGGTGAAAAAATAAATATAAGCTGCTGAAAACGCGAAGTTTTTTTAATAATAAAACAAAAAATTTACGCTTAAAAAGCATCGCATGTAACTTCAAGCGTAGGATGTGAAATAGATATGAAAAGCACACAATGCTTTGACGCGAAGACGCGTAGTGTGGACCTCCAGCTTAACAGATGATATTAAAAATTGCAACCAGTTAATTAAATACTAGAATCGCCTGGTGGTCAAAATTCGACCACTAATAACGAAATTATACAGTCACTTTGAGTATACGCAAAAATATTTTTCACGTTTGTGTACAAATACACGTGTATTTAGATGTGCATAAACATGTTGTTGTTGTTTTTCAAGCAAATTTAGAACGCTTTTTAACACTTTTATGGAAAAAATAGAGAAAATAATCTTTTAAACCATATATGTTTCATCAATATTGGTGGACAATAACATACTTAAAAGTGTACCACAAAAAAACGTGAGGCCTATTTATATATAAGATGTTTATGATAACAATTGCAACAAGATTAAAGATCTCGAAGACAAAAACGACAAAAAGGGATACAGTTATGCATAACTATTTTAAAAAAGGCATAATTGTAGAAGCAGACATTCTCAAAAACAATGGTGTAAAGCGTATTTATCTTAATGACCATTTAGCTGAAAAAGGAGGAAAATTGAACCGCTTATGTCATTATCTAAGGAAAGATAATACAATTCCCATATTTCGCATATTAAATTCTTATTTACTTCGAGTAAAAATACAGGATGCTACTGAGAAAATGTTTGAATATGAAGAATGTTTTAAACACTTTAACTTTGGGAAACGCCAGCTAGAAATTTAACAAGTATCGACTTCGGACAATTCTTCAGTTAACAGTGAAGTCTCAACAACTCCTTAGTAACGAATCGGGAAAAAACAAAGCTATTTCTATATATATAAAAATTAAATGGTCCATGTATGTAATGTCATCGCGTGAGAACGGCTGGAGCGATTTGGCTGATTTTTTTTTATTCGATTCGAAATTTTCAGGAGATGGTTTGTAAAGAAAAAAATTACGACTAAAACCGACTTTTTTGAGTCCAGTCAACTGTAATAAAAAAGCCCCTAAAGTATGCTGTACAAATTTAGATGTTTTATTTGCAAGTGAATAAGAACAGGCAGGGTTGGAGAAACTTGACGAACTAAACTTGTCAACTAGTTTATTATAAAAAAAAAAGAAAAAAAATCTAATTCAACATTATTAATTGACTTTTTTCTTGTTAGTCGTCAAGGTAATATTATCTTATCAGGTCAGGCGTCAGTTGCGTTTCTACATTCTCATCACGCCTTGATTTATATTTCTTTGCATTTTATCACTTCTAGGTATGATAGATATATAGAGTACAGAAAATTTGATTATATCGATTTCAACATCATTAGAACTCATGTCGATAATTTTAATATTTCCTCATTTTACGATAATAACTGCGTAAATTATAAACTGAATGTTTTGAATTCATTTCTGTCTGAATTGTATGAATTTGTGTCCATTATTAGTTTTAGTGTTAGGACAAAAAAATTCCTTGGATGAGAATGAGAGAAATTATTGTAGCAAGGTCTCTCAGAAATCGTACTTATTGAACAGATGAGTGGAACAGAGGCAGCGTTCCCACTCATAAAATATTTTTCCTCCCAAATTTCTAATTAAAAACTACCAAAGCCTACCAAAACCTACCAAATTTAAAATATTTGAGAAATGCTATATGGATTCTTTTCAAAATTAATAGTTAACTTAAAATTATATTATTGCTGCTATAAAATTATCCAGAGGAATAATGATATTGAAGCAGAGTTTAACACATATTATTAGAAAATAAAAGTTTTGAGAGCCCTTTGGCATTTTTTGAACTCAACACTACTAAATAAATACACATTTACCTGACTAAACTAAATATTTTAGAAAATGCTATCTTCATATTTTGCAAATATGTAGTTTTATTATTTTGGCTTAACATAAGTAGTTTTTTCGTTATTATTTTAATTATTTTGTTCAGAAATATCGTAGCCTACCAAAATACGACAAATATCGGAACAAACCAACCAAACTACCAAAAGTCAATTTGTTAACTTCAAACTACCAATTTTGGTCCAATTGGACCAAAGCGGCAACGCAGAACAGAGGAGGATCGCATAATTTACTGTCGTCTAAGAAATAAATTGAAGTCGTTAATACAAAAGTTTAGAAGATGTCACTATGTGAGGCTGTTTGATCGTGCTGACAATAGAAAGATGTGGAGAATTTTAAATAATGTAGGATGTGGCAAAAGCAATTATTCTAAATTCTCAAACATTGACATTAACGAATTGAACCGGTCTTTTGTTGTAAAAAATGGCAATGTTACCAATGAATTTGATTTTGAATCTTTGAGTGGACATATTGACGGATTTTCATTTAAACATATATACACTGATGAAACTTAGTGGCCTGTCGAAGGTTAATTCAAACAGCATAGGAACTGAAGAATTGCCAATTAAATTTATAAATTAGTTTTCCCATACATTTTGGATCCCGTTTTGCATTTATTTAATATGATAATTACCACGTCTACCTATCCTAATCAATGGAAACTCTCCCGCGTTGTTCCTATACCTAAAAAAGAATCTGCCAATGATTTTCGGCCAATAAGCATTTTGCCAGCAATTTCTAAGGTAATGAAACACGTATTGAAGACCCAGGTTATCGATTATATTTCTCAACAAAATCTTATTAGTGACGTTCAATAGGCATTTAAAACAGGACATAATACTACTGCCATTCTTTTAGGTATAACGGAAACTATAAGGGACAATTTAAACAGAAACTGTAATTGTGTTATGGTTTCATTGGACCTTTCAAAAGCATTTGACCGTTTGGATCATTCTGTTCTTATTCGAAAGTTAAGAGAAGTTTAAGTTATCTGTGATGGCATGTAGACTGATAAATTCTTATTTAAAAGGAATGTCACAGTATGTTGGTGTACAAGGAATCTATTCGGATATTGTCGATATTACATGTGGAGTACCACAGTGATCTATTATTGGACCTATTATGTTCATTTTATATATGAATGATTGTGTTGATTGTTTGGATTTAGATTTAGTAAAGCCATTCATTATTGCATATGATATCCAGCTATTGTTCGGTACCTCCAGGGATTTTCCGGATGTTTTGGAGGCTGTTATAAAATTTACGCTTCATAGACTGCTTGATTGGGTGATGAATAACTCATTTATGATAATTATTTTTTTTTTCATATTTTATTTATTGTATCTTCACAAAATAATGTGAACTATCAATAATTTGTTCAAATCTTAAATCTAAATCAGTGTTTGTATTGCTTGCTTGAAATTAGCAAAAGCACCTAAAAAAATGCTTTGCTTACAGTTTTTCAGCAATTCCGTCCAAGTTATAGTCAAACAGCAAAAGTCAAAAAATAAAAAAATTGTTATTAGCTTATAGTGATTCAGTGAGAAGTTATCTGCTTGCGCAGCCAGTCACAGCGATTAAATTCACAAATGCTGAAATGCTGTGAGCATTTCAGCATTTTTGTTTTTTCCTATGCTTTTGCTGTGCTTTTTGCTGCGCTCTTTTACTTACAAACAACTGCTTCATGTTTTTCTTAATGTTCATAAATAATGTACGCATGTGTGTATGTATGTACATTTCAAGGAGATGTACAGGAGATGTAGGCTGATAAACTGTCCGTTAACAATTTTGGTTTTCTCAATATACCGACAAATAACATTATTTTCAGATGGCAATACCTCTCAAAATACATGTGAAAGTTGGGAACCCTGCCTTAAAGTGACAACATGTTTACATAAATCAGCTGTTTAATGTGGCCATCAACAGCCGGAATCTTTTGAAAAATTAATTATCCTGCATGTATGACAGGTAGTTAGACCTGGCATGATAAACTCTTAATTCCTCTATTAAACCTTTTTTTTTATAAAATCTATTTAATTTCGTTTACAAAAATACAAACACATAAAAACTATGAACAGCAGTCAGCTGATTGAATTTATCTGTACGATAAATAAATAATTGCAAATGAGGTCGGGACATTGAGAAAACCAAATTTCTTTAATCTGCAGTTTTTCGTTGAGAAAAAAGATAATCACCTAATGAGAAAACGCCCCTTAATCAAATTGTCGGCGACATATTATCATAGCACATTAATGGAGAGTTCGATATTAATCATTTTCGTCAAATTTTTAAAATATGAAAAATATTTTTTTGCTTATTTTATTAAGTTGTTTTGATTAAAATCATTTCAAATCTGAAAAAAAAATTGTTCACAGAAGTAAATTGAGGAGAAAAATAGACAAAACTTCAATGATTTTTTGAAGTTCGAAATATATTAAAAAAATCCAAATATTTCTTTCAGTGATCATGAACAAAAATTTAAAATAAAATAAAAAATAGTAATACATCCGCTTAGCTGTTCTTCATTCGTCGCTGTCTCAGTGACTACTAAATCAAAGAGAATAAGAATATGTGTGTGGTTAGCTTGCACAATTGCATGAATGAAATAAACCTCAACTTTTAAAATCACGAAAAACACATGGTGAATACTTTGGTGATAACTTTAATGTTTTTCAGAATTAAATAAACTGAATCATTCGAGTTATTTTTTAAATCTAATAAATCAAAAGTGCACTAAATGGTTAAAATCAATTTTATTATTCAAAAATCCTCAATAAAATATTAAATATGTTATTAAAGCAAAAATCAGGTATAAATTAAATATTTTGTCCTTTGAAAAATGTGTGGTCCAAATTGAACAAATATGTGAACAGTTTTCAAAGTGGCTTAGAAGTACTATTTTCTAATACACAATACAATATTTTAAAGTTTGTTTCCTATAAAAAACAATTTTTGATCAGCACTATTGAAATTGACAATTTTGTTTATGGTTTAAAAGTTTGGGGCAATTTTAACACCAAGTGCAATTAAGGGTTAATTTTAATTGTTCTGCTGTTTTTATAAATACTAGATTTTGTGTTATATTTTTTTTAAGTCTCATCAAAATCGGCCCAAAAATAAATAACATTTCGCTGTTTCCATGAGAAATTCCAAATATTGAAAAAATTTACCTTTGACCTTCACGATTTAAGGGTTAATGTTTTCCGATTTTAGAAAAACTTTCAGACTATATTTAAAATTACCTGGAATATAATATTCTGAATAGCTTTTGCTAAAAAATCATAGCAGTAAGGAAATTGGGCTCAATCGCCAAAATATGGCCAAAAAAATAGTTTTTCTCGAAAATCTCAAAATTTAAATCGCAGGTACGGAAAAACTATAGGAGGTATTTTCAAACTTTTTTCATATTTTTATTCGCTATTATGTTCTCAATAAATCCCAATGTGATGATCAAAAAATTTTTAAATTTGTTTAACAAAATTTTTAAAAATTTGAAATTGGAGTTTTCAAACTGCTTAAATTTTTTGGTCATACCTGCGAATAGGTTAACGGTATCCTACGAAGACAAAAACTCATATACAAGTAAATATGCATATATTTTAAGTAAAAATGTACTTTTATTATAATATTTATCAAAATATGTTAATTTTGTTTCTACATTTCTTGTTCTAGTGGCCTGAGACACGTTAATGACCTGGCGATTTTTTAATAACTTTAACATTTTTTAACCAGTTTTTGTCTTTTATATCTTATTAGAACGACAATTACGTGTACATTTCGATTCTTTTAAATTAAATTGCAAAAGTAATTATTTAATGCCAAAATTTTTACAAAAACTTAAAAAATTACATTTTTTCCCCATGTAAATGCACCTCAAAACTTCAGCGTCGTTGCGGCACCAGTTAGCGTTATCATATCATCCTAATATTTTACACGTGTTTCTACAATACATATAACCATTCTAGAGGAGGGGACGGTCAAAATTCGCAATTTTATTTTTTTTAGGGCACTCTAATGTATATACTTATATATGGGCAATTCCACGAGAATGACCACCACGTCTGAAAAAAAACCAAAACCCTTAAAACTTTATTTCAATAGGAGAAATCACTAAAGTTGTACCATGTGAAGGTATTTAGAGCTTATTACAACATTTTAATGGCAAAAATAATAGTTTAAACTGACTATATTTAAGTTGTTAATTTAATTAGTACGTTTTAGGCTAAGATAAGATTAAAAAAATGTATTTACTTTAAAATCACCATTTCATTTAAATATGATGGATTGTAGAGGAGAAATATTTGGTTTAGTGCAAGAAATTAAAACAATGAAATATGAGCAATTCCACGAGAATACCTACCACGACTGAAAAAACAAAAAACCTTGAAACTTTTTTTCAAGATGATTTGAATAGAAAAAATAATAAAATGTTACTATGTGAAAGTATTTAGGTCATATTACAACATTTTAAAGACAAAAATAATAGTTTAAACTGATTATATTTAATTTTTTAATGTTTTATGTATGTTTTAGGCTAAAATTGCGGTTAAAACTAGACTCCCTTTAGCTTGTAGTATGAAATCAATTTGACTCTAATTGCTATTGTCAAATTGTTTATTGAAACCGAATGTATATTTTCTATTAATTTTTTTAATTTTTTTTGTATACATATATTTACAGAATATATATTTTTTTATTATAAGAAAAAAATCTGTCACGTACGGTATGTCACGTACGATATTAAATTTTATTTATTATAAAATCATCCAAAGATTGTTTTTATTTAAATATGATGGATTGTTAAGGAAAAATATTTCGTTTAGTGTATGAAATTAAAAGAAAACATAATGCCTCTCACGCTTAGAATATTTTCGCATATTTCTACATGTACCTCAAAATGAGTTCCGTTTAATGTCACGTACGATGTACCCTTATTTCGCTGAATATTTAGGACAATATTTCTAAAGATCTTTTTATTATTTTAAAATAAAGTACCCTAAAGACCAAATTATTTTTCAGATACTCTTATTTTTGCAAAATCTATTTTACTCTATAGGCGTACAAATGTCACGTACGATGATATGGAATTATTGCCCATATGCCACTTAACATTCGCAAATTTTGGTACCATAAAATTACTTTCGTTTGCTGTCACGTGCGATATACCCGTATTTCGCTCGATATTTTGGACAACAATGTTTCGAAAGCACTTATTCTTTTTTTAAATATAGCACCCTCTGAATGGAACATAAAGTCCTAATTATTTTTCAAATACTCCTATTTTTGCAAAATCTATTCCACTCCATAGGCGAACAAATGTCACGTACGATGACATGGAATTGACTTTAAATTCCTATAACTCCTAAACTAAGAGAGAGCAGGTATTTTAACGTTTTTGTGCTTATAATTATGAGAGCTATAACCTTCGAAAAAAAACATTAAAGTGCAAGCTGTTTCGATGTCTTGATTTATGCCAACTAATTTAGACTCTCTTCATCTGGTTTTATATTCATTTCATGGACTTTTTACACTTCACTGTGATTCACCATATTACGATTTCTTTAAAATGACATGCAATACTGAATATTTGATAAGAAAATGTCTGCTAAAATTTAACTTAAGAAATTGTTATCCTTCATAACTTATCTCACATTTCAGTGCCAATGTGACGCATGCTGAAGATATGCCAATCCTATAGGCAATGAGGATTTTCAAATAATGGAACAATTGGAATTGTGAAAAGATTTTTTAAATTGACCTACAGATGCATAAAACTTTAAAATATATACATATATTACTGTACTAACTTATTTGCAAAACGATTTTAGGTATACACACTTCTTTTCTTCAATATATTTTTGAAACAGTCTAATGTAAATAAGTACATACCTATATTAATAATACTGAGTAATTGTTATATCGACTTGTTATGCATTATTTATTTAGAATAATAAAAATAATAATAATACTAAAAGTGGTAACTAGATTTTTTTTTGACAATTTCTGTATACTTCACAAAAAGGAAAAATAACAACAAAAGTATTTTTTCTGTATATACACACAAATACTAAGCATTTTTTCATTACACTTTACCTGTTCCAGCATATGTTTAGAAAACAAAATTTATGTTCACTTGCATTATGTTCACCAGCTTCATTGCGAAAACTTTTTTTTATTAAATACACATTTTAAATATGTTTGTTGTGGTTTGCATTTCTATTTAATATATTTGGAATAAAGAATTATTAGTTTTTTTTATAAAGATTTTCCACTACTGATCAGTTTTGTTTAATTTCACATAAAACTTCAATACACTTTTCATCATAATTGTATTCGTACATTTAATTTTCATTTATATATCAAAAATTTCCAAAAATAATTTATAGTTTTGAGTTTATAGCCAAAAACTCAACAAAGACGCCAATCATTATTTTTACCTTCATAATTACGACCAGTGTTACCATCGTATGACTAATGTGACACTTTTACTCTTTTTTATTATTGCTTTCCCACTTTGCGCATGTGCATAAATCTAAACAAAACATACAACAAATTATGGTTTTTACACGAAACAGAAATTGCTTTTAACCCCCAACTCAACAGGCAATTTTTATTTCTTAACATAAGAAATATCGTCGGCAACTTTATTTCAAACTTTGTATTTATCAAAGGTGAATCTAATAAGGTGACAGCGCCACGAGATGGCTAAAACATCATGCTCTTATCGTTAAAAGGTTATTCGGGAATACAAAATTAATATTTTAGTAAAATTGTTTTTATGCTAAATTCCCAATATTGTTTTCTTATGTTTTTGGGAAAATGTCAAAATTAGCTGATAATAAACAAAAATTGTAAATAAATGCTTTATTTTTGAAATAATTTATATTTTGTAATTTTTAATAGTTTAGATGTAAAATCAGTAAATTTTACATTGTACTTCATATAACATACATGATGCTGTAAAATTTCTATATTTGGATGTTGCTTTAACGACCATTTTCACAATGTACGATTAAAAGTTAACGTGAACTTTAACCGCATGTTTTTTAACTGAAACTATTTAAAAGCAATGTTTCTGTTACACTGCAGCCACGCCAAGGTGCATTTAATAAGGTGCCATCGGCAGCACAGCCGATAAATAGCACGCACAAATGTCAAACTACATATATAAAAATATCCGCCCGTATGTCAAACTCTATATATAAAAATAAGTGAATTCGCCTGTATTTATTTCAATTCGCCACTGCTATCACCTTGTTAAATACGCCTTGAGCCACACGATCAAGTTTTTCTTGATAATCTTTTACCAAGGCGTATTAAATGCACCTTGGTCTTTTACTATACTGTTCAAGGCGAATTTATAGAAGGTGACGACAGAACTACAACAAATACAACATATACAAAAACAACAAGTACTTTGTTTTTGTAAAAAGATAAGTGAACTGTCAAAGTTGCCTGTGGTTGTTTTTGCTTTTGGGTTTGTTGTATTTTTCGCCACAACAAACACAAGTCAATTGACAGTTCACTTGTCTAAACAAGTGAATAAAAAAAATAATCAGCTGTTCTTCTGTCGTCACCTTCTATAGATTCGCCTTGATACTGTTCAAGGCGTATTTAACAAGGTGACAGCAGTGGCGAATTGAAATAAATACAGGCGAATTCAAAGTAAATTAATAAAGTAGACTCAGTAGAACAGCTGACTATTTTTTTTACTTTGGTCTAATCCAAGGCGAATTTAACAAGGTGACAGCAGTGGCGAATTGAAATAAATACAGGCGAATTCACTTATTTTTTATATATAGAGTTTGACATACGGACGTACGGGCGAATATTTTTTATATATGTAGTTTGACATTTGTGCGTGCTATTTCTATAATCAGCTGTGCTGCCGATGGCACCTTATTAAATGCACCTTGGTCTAATCTGTCAATTCACTCGTGGTTGTTGTGGCGAAAAATACAACAAGCCCAAAAGCAAAAACAACAACAGGCAACTTTGACAGCTCAGACCTTAAACCAAAAACAAAATTGCTTGTGGTTTTTGTAAATGTTGTATTTGTTGTAGTACTGTCGCTACTTTATTAATTTACTTTGGTTGTAACTTTTAAGCGTAAACTCATTGGTTTTTTTAATTTGAATGATATTTAACTTTATAGTAAAGTTTATACCAGTAATGCGCAGCCCATAGCACAATTGTGCAGAATCAAATCACACGTATTCTTATGGTCTTACATTTTAGTAGTCGTTGTCCACTCAACGAGACAACTAGGAATACGCATGAGCACTGGTGTATGACTTTTTCTTTATTTTTTCAGTTTTTGTATTTGTGTGTTTGTAGGTGCACTGAATAATATAAAGAATTGAATGCAAAGTAAATTAATTAATTTACTTTGATTGAATGTGTTGGTGAGAGTAAGTTTATTGGTGAGAGGATTTGTTTTTGCGAACCTCTGCCAAAGTAAATTAATAAAGTAGCGACCAAAGTAAATTAATAAAGTAGACTCAGTAGAACAGCTGACTATTTTTTTTACTTTGGTCTGAACTGTCAATTCACTTGTGGTTGCTGTGGCGAAAAATACAACAAGCCCAAAAGCAAAAACAACAACAGGCAACTTTGACAGCTCAGACCTTAAACCAAAAACAAAATTGCTTGTGGTTTTTGTAAATGTTGTATTTGTTGTAGTACTGTCGCTACTTTATTAATTTACTTTGGTAGCGACAGTACCAAGGCGAATTTACTTTTTTTTATTCTGATGGTACTTTTTGAATTTTCTATAACATAATGGACCTAGAAATATGAAATTGAGCGTATATGGTCCTAAGCAAGGCGTATTTAACAAGGTGACAGCAGTGGCGAATTGAAATAAATACAGGCGAATTCACTTATTTTTTATATATAGAGTTTGACATACGGACGTACGGGCGAATATTTTTTATATATGTAGTTTGACATTTGTGCGAGCTATTTCTATAATCAGCTGTGCTGCCGATGGCGCCTTATTAAATGCACCTTGGTCCTAAGTGATTGAAAATTCAAGCGGATACTTCATGGTACTTTTTCTTTATTATAATGGTACTTTTTTTTAATTTTGTATAACAATGGACTTAGAAACATGAAATTAAGCATACACGGTCCTAAGTCAGTGAGAATTCTAGGGGGAGACTTTTGGTACTTTTTCTCTATTCGAATGGTACTTTTTGTAATTTCTTCACCAATGAACCTAGAAACATGAAGTAAAGCTTATATGGACCGGAGTGAGTGGGAATCCACAAGTGCCTGATTTTTGGTACTTTTTATATATTGTAGCGGTACTTTTTGAATTTTCTGTAATAATGGACATACAAATATGAAATTAATCGTATAAGCTAGGTACTGTGTTCAAAATTTCGTGCGAAATGCTGTCAAACTACATATAAAATATTTGGAATGAAATATATGCGAAATAATTTCGCAAAAGTTGTACTCTGTTTTTATTGTGGAAAACATATGAAATACATCTGGCAACCTTATTTAAACACGAAATAACATACGCAGCACTTCTTTCGCACGAAATTAAAAGCAACAGCGAGCTGTCAAACTGCATATAAAATTTTTCGCATGAAAAAACCATGATTTTTCGCAAATATGAACAGAGTACTAGGCTTTATGTTCTAAAGTGAGTGAGAATTCTAGGGGGAGACTTTTTGGTACTTTTTTGAATTTTCTATAACAATGAACTTAGAAACATGATATTAAGCATATATATACAGTGAGCCGCAAAAGTGAGTATACACCAAAAATTATTGGATATTTTTTAAGATAATGAAAATTCTAAAATTTATCCATGATTAAAATTTTAAAGTTTCGGTTTGATAGAGATTGGCTTGAATAATATCTTTGGTTGTGAAAAATATAGATTTAAGTCGGACTATAATGATTTTCATGATCTTAAAAAATCAAAAAATTCGCTGCTGTTTACTCACTTTTGAGGCTCACTGTATATATATTTCGGCAACCCTGCTAGAGTTCGGTCCTGAATTTATTGTGTTGTGATTTCTTAAACATTTAATTAATTTATATCATCTATAAAATTGTGCTCCTGATAATATTTCATACAGATAAGTACTTCCTGAAAAATTCTATATAAGTGAATATTCAAGTGGTGCAGTTTTATTTCAAAATAAAGCCTTATTTTGTTTATTTTTACTTATATTTGAAAATTCAAGGCAATACTTCTTGGTACTTTTTCTTTGTTCTCATATGTATGTACTTTTGTGAATTTACTATAATAATGGGCTTAGCGTCTCCAAAAAACCGAAGAATTTCAAAACCGCGGTTTCGTTTTTTTTTGGGTTTTGTGATAATTTTTAAATATTAACTGTTATAGAAACAAAATTAGTTGATAATATAGGAAAGGCTATACAAATTTAAAATTCAAACTTGACGGGTTATCGTTTAGTAAATGCGAATTCAAAAGTGATAACCAATGGTACTATTTGTTTATTGCAATGGTACTTTTTGAATATTTTATAAGAATAAACCTTAAAATTTAAATTAGGAACACATGATTCCGAATGAATTTGAATTCACAAAAGGTGACTTTAGTGGTAACTTTCTTTTGCATTTTCTATAATAATGGACCCAGAAATATGAAATTAGACATTTACAATTAGATTCACAAAGGGAGACTTAATAGTACTATTTCATTCTTCTAATTGGGGTGGCGAAGCGCACCGGGTCAGCTTGTACATTATAAAAAGAAGAGGTCCCAAAACAGAGCCCTGGGGAACCCCAGATATTAAAGGAAGTGAGTCGGAATAAACGCCATCAATATCAACAATTTGACTTCTGCCAGACAAGTATGAATAAATCAACACACAAGCAGATCTAGAAAAATTTAAGATGTCAATTAGTTTCCTAACAATAATATTATAACTGATCGAATTAAAAGCCTTCGCCAAATCAAGTGAAACCAAAGAAGACAAGTAATCCTTATTGAAGTTATCTCGTACAGAATCAGTCAAACTCAACAACAATGAGGTAGTATTATGCCCACTTAGGGTTAACGACTTCCTGGTGAGTTGCATAATCTTAATGCTGGAATGCAGGATTATCAACTCAACCCTAGGGGACGATGTGATTAGAAGACGGGTTACCAGGGGAACACCACAAGGTGGAGTTTTTTCTCCTCTACTGTGATTACTGGCGGTTAATTCTATTCTTAGAACCTTTGAATATAAGGGTAGGAAGATAGTCGCCTATGCGGATGACGTGGTGATACTGATCAAGGGAAAGTTTCTCTCAACTATCAGTGACATCATGCAGGAATCGCTTGGCGATCTCTCGTCCTGGGCAAAAACTAACGGCTGGGTGTAAACCCATCAAAGACAGAATTGGTGTTATTTACCAGGAAATATAAGGTAGAGATCTTCAATTTGCCGAAATTAGACGGTATTTAGGAACCTTGACAATAAACTGTCATGGAAAATAAATACGCAGGAAAGATTAAAGAAGGGCTTTAATGCCTACTATACATGCAGGAACTCAATTGGTAAAAACTGGAGCTTGCGACCAAGTATGGTTAATTGGATCTACACTTCTGTTGTTAGACCTATTATTACTTATGGTTGCGCAGTGTGGTGGGAGGCAATGAGGAAACATAGCTACAGGGCTATACTCAATAAAGCTCAAAGGTGTGCATGTCTGGGCATCACAGGTGCCTTAGGTAGCACCCCGCATTCGGCATTGGATATAATCCTAAACCTACTACCCATTGAGAACTATGTTGAAAGTGTGGCAGCAAGGAACTTACTTAGACTATCAGAGTCTTCTTTGGTAAAACCCCTGCGGGTAGGTCACACTAGGATACTGTATGAGGCAGGTCATTATTCCATCATGGAATCTCTGACTATAAGGTCGCGACCTTCAACTTCGGTGCATCACTCCCAGTAGAGTTCCCCATTAGGGATAAGTGGGTTGGATCCGATCAACTGTTTGATGGGTGCGCAGTTTTCACTGACGGATCCAAGATGGACTCTGGGACAGGGGCCGGGGTTTATTTGGTCGACAATAATATCAAGCGCTCATATAGACTCTAACGAGTGCAGCGTCTCCCAGGCAGAGATCTTCGCGATCTGGATAACGGGGGGTTAAACCACTTATATGTCACTACTACAGGTTAATTTACGAAAGATTCCGCGACTATACAAATCAATCCTGGAACAGTATTTCAGATTGCAAAGTGTCCAGGGCCGTATGGCCAAAACTGAATGCAATCGCGACTGGAACACTGATAGAGTTGGATAGGTATAATCTCAGGATTCTAGTAGGTGTGGTAACCGGTCATTGCTCAATTGGAGCCTTTAAGGGTAAATGTGATAATGGCACACAAGACTTCTGTAGAGTGTGTGGAGGTGCAGAGGAGCTAGAGACAGTAGAGAACATCATGTGCAACTGCCCTAGGTTACAGGTTCACAGACTTATGTGGCTAGGAAATAGATTTCTGGACGAACTTGGTAGTGTTACTGGCAGCAAACTGAGCAACATACTAGGTTTCATTAAGGGAATAGGGTGGCTATTTAAGGGACGTTCTACGGCGATTCTAAATCCGTAACAAGATCTCTCTCTCTTTCTTTCTCTTATTACAAACAAGGCGGTTTTGGACTCTTCTTTTATTCTAAATCTATCCTCACTGTTTATATCTATTGAAGGAATCACAATGGACCTCAAGGTCTCCGAGTGGAAGTGCACATAGTGTTCCTAACCTAACCACATACATAATATATCCAATATGCTTCTCATATCAGTGACTTTTTCAAACTTATTCCGATGTAAAAATATCGCGATTTAAAAATTTGTTAAAATTGTCTAAAATTATATACACATAATTGCCCATAACTTCGAAGCTACTCAAAGTCCAACATAAAGGCCAAGGCGAATCTATAGAAGGTGACGACAGAAGAACAGCTGTTTATTTTTTTTATTCAGTTGTTTAGACAAGTGAACTGTCAATTCACTTGTGTTTGTTGTGGCGAAAAATACAACAAACCCAAAAGCAAAAACAACCACAGGCAACTTTGACAGTTCACTTACCTTTTTACAAAAACAAAGTACCTGTTGTTTTTGTACATGTTGTATTTGTTGTAGTTCTGTCGTCACCTTCTATAGATTCGCCTTGATAAAGGCAAAGATTTTGTTCTGCAAAATGTGTTTAATAAATTTGTTTACTTCCAAAAGGTTAAAGGTCAAATTTCAGAGTAAATATTTCAATGTAAAAAATATCAAAGATCGCGGTGTTAAAAATTCAAAAAGAAAATGGTATGAGGACACATAAACTCTTTACTATATTCGTGCAAAAAAATGTCGATAGAGACTCAATTAGTTCAGGAGTTATAAAGAGTTATAAAGAATAGAAAAAAATAGAGGCAAATAAATATACGGTAAATCCGATTTGAATGAAATTTCATATGCACTAAGAGGAAGTGTTGTCGTGTTTAAATTTCTCATATACAGTGCAAGCTCGGTATATCGCGACAGCCCAGTTATCGCGACGGCTTAATTCCATTTCAATTTTATATTACTATTCCACATATTTTAAAGCCAACGATTTCTCAAAAATGAGAGATTTTAAAAAAAATAAGTTTGGAGATTCCATAGGCTGCATAAGTCTTCGGTTTACCGCATTACAAAGCAGGAAAATTCATTAAAAAAAGTTCGTACGTACAACAGAATGTGGCCCTGGCAAACGTTGCACCTTAAAGAAAGCTGAGTATCCAAGAAAGGAAAAATGCTTTATAAGTGTGAGAAAATTGCTCCCGGATGAAAAATCTGTAAAGAGCGAATTTAGACATAAACAACTGGATTCAAGAAGAGTTTCATGTGAAAAGTAATGAGAAGCAAATGCAATTATTATCAGATACGGAATCAGAAGATTTATACGATAGTATAAATCCAATCCATGAAGAAAACAAAATTAAAGTGGTCGATTGTATAACATCCGTAAACATATGCATACAATGGGCTTTGGAAAATGATAAGCCGACACTATATGTATGAACTACGTGATTTAGTTGTTATTTTAAAAAAATAATTTGCCAAAAAAAGCTACTCAAAATATCCAATTTCTCCAATTACTATCATTGATAATGTGCTTTAAATACCTTTTATTGATGTATGAGTTTTAAGTTCCTTCGCCCGACCGAAGGCACGCAATACAAAAAAGATTTATTCCAAATTTACTTATATCAAAGAATATAAATCATGATTTATGTATCTTGCCACATCTTGCAGTGTTCTCCTGTAAATTTTCTGTTTGTTGTTGATTTTAAATCCATAAATTTGAATATATATATATATATATGTATATATATATCATCCTATAGGAAATTGTGTATTCTTTTCAAAAATGTATACAATTCTTAAGAATTAACCAATTTTGCAAAAATATGGGGAAAAAAATGTTATGTTATTAGGATATATTTTTTTTCATTTGTGTATAATATAAAAAGCTGTGAATAGATTTTAATCATTTAGAACTTGTTTTGTTTGCAACTTTGTTTTCTATGCCCGCAGAAATTAACAGCGTAGCTGCATTTTCCAATTTTTTATGCCGTTTTAAAAAACAAAAAATCATTTTTTTTGCCAAAAAAAATAATATTTCTAAAACGACTGCGCACAATAAAAAAAACTTTTAGTCTTACTTAAAGGTAATTTTATTGTGAAATTTCGATTTTTTAGTTTATTCAATAAGCTAATCCGTTCTTCAGTTACTCGAATATATGTAGTGCCAGCTCCTCTATTTTCGAAGTAACGGTATATCTCGAAAACCATAGCTAACCTAAAAAAAACTGGAATCAGCGTACTCGAATTAGGTTAATTCGCTGGGTGGCCCGCTTGTGACAAATTCTAGTACAATGTAATTATAATAAAAAACTTGTAAGAGAGCTATATTCGGCTGTGCCGAATTTCTTGTAAAAAAAATTTTCGAATTGTATACCCCTCACCAAATTATACTTCAAAATACAAATTTCAAAATTTTTAGGTAAACAAAATTTATTTTTTTCATTTCTTGTAAAAAACAAATTTTTAATAACATTGTCAGTAAATATAGTGCAGATGAACTTAATGATGTTTTTACAAGAATACCAGTTCCTACTCTTGGACAGCACAACTATAACTTTGATAATAACAATAACCGTCGTGACATTTTTGAATTTTGCTGTGTTAATGAATCTGAGGTCTTACTAAATATTACTTCTATTAAGTCTAATGCTACTGGCTATGATAACATCAGCCCTAAATTTCTTAAAATCCTACTTCCTCAGCTGTTGCCTCATATCACTCATATTTTTAATACCATCCTCATGACTAGTGTTTTTCCAACTAACTGGAAACATGCGAAAATAATACCAGTTTCTAAGTCTAACTCTGAGTTCAGGCCGATAGCTATTCTACCATTTTTATCTAAAGTTCTTGAGAAAATATTACATAAACAGATAAGCGATCATTTAGCCCAATATAATCTGCTCACCAACAGGCAATCCGGATTTCGTCAGAAACACAGTTGCATCACAGCCTTAATAGATGTTACTGAAGATATACGTTGTTCAATTGATGGTGGGAATTTAACACTTTTGGTTCTGCTAGATCACTCGAAAGCTTTTGATTCTGTTGATCATTCCTTACTTTGTTCAAAACTGTATCATCAATTCGCGTTCAGTGACACATCAGTTTCATTAATTAAATCGTACCTTGATAATCGTTCTCAATCTGTGTTCTTAAATGACACTTACTCTGGAGCTCTGTCTGTTACCCGAGGAGTACCACAAGGTTCAATTTTGGGTCCACTTTTATTTTCTTTGTATGTTAATGACTTGCCTAATAATGTATCCTACAGTAAAATTCATTTATATGCTGATGACGTGCAGCTATACATTAACACTTCGCTTAAGACCATAAATGAAAATGTATGTAAGCTTAATTCGGATCTTGACAATATTTATTGCTGGGCATCAAGAAATGGTCTATGCCTGAACCCCCAAAAATCAAAATGTTTAATAATCCGTAAGAAATCCTTAAAACAAAATATTAACGTTGACATTTGTATTAACAATGAAAAAATTGAAATCGTTACTTCAGCAAAGAATTTAGGCGTTACATTTAATAGCACGCTCAGCTGGGATAATCACGTTAATATTGTAGTAGGTAAAACGTACTCAATGCTTCGTAATCTGTGGGCAACACAATTTTACACCCCAGTTAACATTAGAATGCTAATTGCTAAAACCTATTTAATGCCAGTACTACTTTATGGTTGCGAAGTTTATGCTAACTGTGATTCCGCTAGTAAGCGGAAGTTAAATACTCTTTTTAACAATATTGCCAGATATGTATTTGGTCTTCATACTCATGATGGTATTGCAACCTTAAGTAAAAGGCTTTACAACGTGACCTTCAATAATCTGGTCAACATCAGGACACTTACGCTACTACACAAAATCGTTTACACTAAAGTGCCGTCATATTTATATAATCGGATAACTTTTGCAAGGTCTAATAGAGGGAATAAGGTCATACCTATTGCACACCGAAGTAAGATAACGGAATGGCAATTTTACTATAACGCAATCCATCTATGGAACAGACTTCCGAATAAAGCACAAACAAACAGCAACGTAAACTCTTTTAAATCTGAAATAACGAAACATTTGAATAATGATATAACGTAACTTTACACTTTAAACTTGATATTGTATTTATGATAAGTATTTTTGTTAATTAGTAACTTGCACTTTTGTTAAGTTTCGTTATTTTTATTTTTACTTTTATATTGATTCTTAACTATTTTAATTTTTGATTTTTAAAATGTTTAAATTTTTCACACTTAATAAATTATTATGTTAAACTAAATTGTATTACAATAACTTCCCCTAGTTCCACACTATAATTAAAAGATGTATGTCTTGTTGTATGGAAAAACAGATAAATAAATAAATAAATAAATAAAACAAATTTTTCGAATTATTATTTTTTTTTTAAAATTATAACAATTCGTAATTTTGGGTAAAAAATCGAGATTTGATGGTTTTTTCCTCATATCTCAGCCATTTGTGGACCGATTTTGCTGACTTTAAATAGGAAACTTCGCAGAAGCATGTCTGACAGAATTATTGAAGATTTGGATCCCGAAGATATCTGGGGTCTTCAGAAAAATTGAATTCAACAGGCAGACGGACATGGCTTAATCGACTCCGCTATCTATAAGGATCCAGAATATACACACCATTACAAAAGTATACGTACGATCGACTTATTGGGCTTTTTTGTAAGCATCTATTATATAAAAATACAAGGCCTGACTCATTCATTCACTCACTCACTGACTCTTGTATTTTTAAGTATAAAGATGTTTAAAAAAAGCCTAATAAGTCGATCGTATGTATACTTTTGTAATGGTGTGTATATACTTTATAGGGTCGGAAAATTATATTGTGGAAATTACAAACGGAATGACAAACTTATATATACCCTTCTCACGAAGGTGAAGGGTATAAAGATATATTTGATAACTCTAAGGCAACTGCTACACGTTCAATATAGCAGTGCCCTAATTCGAAATGTACAATTGTTTTTTTTTTATTTAGTAACATTTATTTAATTTCAATCGTCTTTCCTAAAACGCGATTTTAAAGATGATTGGTAACATTTTACGTAATGCCGCTTTCAAATATGTGGCAACTTTTTTGCGAAATAAAAGAAATAAATGAAATCGTAGCAATTTTCGCTCAGTCGTTCTTCGTGTGTATCGAAAATCTTGTTCATCAAACAAATCAAAACATTAAAAGTACTTTGAAAACGTTTCAAACGAAAAACAATTGAATATAAAATAATAATATTTAAAGTATATCAAATCATGGATATGTAAAAACTTTGTAGAGGAAAATATAACATTTAACAAATCATAACAAAATAAATCGTTGTACAACAAAAACTAGAACACAAAAAAAAATATATAATTGTGCATATACATACTATTTTTGTGTGGTAAACAAAGAGATAAAATAAAAATTTGCAGTTAATTGGTAAAACTGAATAATGTAAGTGGTTTTTTTTATAATAATAATAAAAATAAAACTGAACGAATTAAGGCAAATATTTTGGTACTTTTAATTAATTTTGTGTTTATGCAGATATATATGACTATCTACATACATATGTATATAATATAGTGTAGATACAACTTTTAAAATTATATACATATGTAAATATGTACATGTTGTGTTATTTTTTACATACATATGTTCTTCCTAACAATTTGTAATTTATTTGTATTTAGTTACTAAGGAATTCATTCGTAAACATATCTATTGTGACTGGAAGATTTTATTTTTTAGTCGAGAATAAACATTTAGATTATTGTGTTGCGATAATTAAAGGGATTATATTAAAGAATACTGTACTATAGCCGGGTTACATAGAAATATCCTTTACTTCAGCCGTTAAAGGGACATAATCAAATAACCATTATAAGATCCCCAAAATAGGTTGTATTTTCTTCATTTGTTTACTGAAGTTCACATTCTCTTAGCAAACGGTCGTTTTCACAACATAAGCGCGTTGCAAATTTGAATACTTTACTTTAATAAGTTCATATATACTTGAAAACAACTGTTGTGTTTGTAATTACTTATTCTCCTTCTTATTGAACTAAACTAATAACTAAACCAGAGAACTGCAGTCTGAGCCGCAGCCGCCGAAATTTCTTTAGCTTAAAAGCTCTTGAAAATAGCCGCCGTTTTTTTTTTAAATTTTCGAAATCCAATCAGCCGCCGATGCCGTGAAATATAGTCGGAGTAGTTGAAAAACAAGTGATTAACATGTAACGTCTCGTGGCGCCAAATCATCTAGAATTAAAAATCACATTAGGGAGAAAAAGGTCACAACAGGTTTAGTATGCTAGAAGCTCAAAATTATATGGACATAGCTCTAGGAACAAATATAAAGGCTAGGTTAGCCTAACGTTGATGTAATGTAACCGTAATTTTGACTTAACGTAACGCTTTAGAGCAATTATAGAACATTAAAATCGTGTCATATGTTTCTGACATCAACAAAATTCATTAATAACCATCCATTCCGCAATGACTTCTTTAATGTGGGAAATCGTACATGCAAAAAACTTTTTGATCACTAGTTTCAAAAAACGGCTTTTCCACAGATACAAGGACGAGAATGTTTATTCCCATGCTTTTAGTAATATTGATATTTTCTTTAACAAATTCACTTAAAGTATCCGCAGATAAGCCGTTGTGGGATATAAAATAGTTAAGAATGATTGCAAAATTAGAATCCATAGATTAAATCATAAAACATGGGTGCCAATTCTATTGGTTCTTTCAAATACAATGGTTTCGAATCCAACCTAACCTTAATTAATCACAGTTGATACTGCTTTAATTTCTTCAAGCAAGCTTACCCGTGCTCTGCTAAAACAATGGAAAAAGGACTTGTAAATTGGATCAAATATTTTTACAAATATAAAATTAAAATGTATTTAGACTCAAGCTAGTATTTTCCCATTTAACAAATCCCCTAAAAGACTGCTCAGGCGTCAACTGTTAATTTGAAATAATGTCATAAATATACAAAACAATGTTAAAAATCTGACCGATATAAATAATATAAGTTGATATCTGATCGTGAAAAACAATAATCTCCTATTTTAATTTGTTGTAAGACCCATTAACGTACGCATTTCCTATATGGAGTACTCACGCTAATTGTTACTTGAAGTGTTTACGAGTCATTCAAAACAGATGCTTTAAATAATAAATAGCAAACTCTGGGTAGGTACCTTTAAAAACATTAGTATGTAAATAAAAATATTGCAAATGTCATTAGAGTCAATTTATTATATTTTGTAATATCTTCATATATACATATAAAGATATCATCTAATTTGTAAACATTTGGTTAAAGGAATATTATATAATTAAAAAAAATTAAATTGTAAACAATATTTTAAAAGTATATTTCAACGGAGATATTTCCGAAATGTATCACAACATTAAACACTATAACTCTTAAATAAAAAGTGAGGAGATATATTGCTATTTTGGAAAAATTTGGAACAATTGATTTTTAATTATATAGATTTTCATTTGTTAATTGTAATTTACAACAATATTATTTTAAATTCAATTTATATCATATGAAAACTTACCCCCTTTCTATACTTGACAAATATTTGTCATAACAATTAATGACATTTGTTGTCAAAACAAAGTTGTCTGAGCAAAAGCACTAACAATTTTGTCATAACGATAATTTTTTATCTTGACAACCATTTTGACGTTTATCATTATAAAAATTTATCAGGTATAGATAGGGGATAATCTATCTATGAACAAAAAAAACCAATGCTTCAACTGCAACTGACGCAATATCGTAACAAATGTAACTCAATCAGTCCATTAAGAAAACATGTTAAGCGCCCTGGAAATGATCAAATAAACCCGCCAATCAGTACATATGTGTGAGTGTGGTATGCTTGTAGCTTTAAAAGAGACGTACAAATAAACACGTCAATCACCATTTGTATTTTGATGCACTTTTCCATTATTACCAAAAATCTCAATGAAAGTCCCCAAATAAAAAAATCAAAACTTTTTGATTTTCATCAATCAATGACGACAACGCTTATGTGTAGTCGAAAAAGAACGACTTCACGCACACAACTATGTGATTGATGTGTTTATTTGAACGTCTCCAGGGCGCTTTAATCAAACGTTTTCTTACTTGACATGCTTCAAAATTCAAAACAACCCAACTTTTGTACTTAGCGCTGAAGTTAGCTGTACTGATTGGAATATTCTGAATATACATACATTTTATTTATTTGCAGCATTCAGTCGCAGTTGGAGCAATAGCAAGGCGAATCTAATAAAGTGACATCGCGAGAACAGCTGACATTTATTTGTTTACAATTGTTAACTGTCATTAAATTATAATTTTGGTTTATAAGTTTGTAAAATTTTTGTTTTTGCACAATAATATATAAAAACTGATTAATTTATTACTAATAAATTAGAGTATTATTGAATAAATCAATTTCTTTAGCACAGTTTTATTTTTATTGTTAATAACTCCTTGCATGAAATGTTGTTGTTGTAGCAGCTTAAAGAATTTAATAAAATTTAATCTGGGGTTTCTGCAATATCAAGTCCAAGAAATTGTGCTACTTCTGCAGGATGGGTACATAGATCAACTGGTAGTGAAAGAGAGATGGCTGGACAGTTGAAAATGTGGAGGGTATCATGAGGACCCTGACCACATGCTGGGTATAAGTTGAGGACGGCACGGTCTATGCGGGACCAGAAGGCATTAAGCCTGTTGATCCATCCTGATCTTAGTTGTGCCAGAACGACTCTTGTTTTCCGCGGTAGAATCTTCCCGGCGTCTGCTATCGGTGGTGGGCGACCTCCAAGTACGACATTCATACGGTATCCTGCTACCGCGGAATTGATGGCGTCTCTATGAATGTCGTTCAAAGCTGTCATATACGACCTACGATCCAATGAATTCTGCACATAACTCTGTATGCTCTCTCGTATTTTCTAATGTGCTGCCTGACATGCCTCGGGTGAGACTCCAACTGTGTGATGTTGAAGTTTGGATGACTCCTCCGGTTACATTCCAGAAGGAACTGTTGCGTCAGCATGACGTTATGTTCTTTGACCGGTAGAACCTTAGTTTCCTCATGTAGGTAGTGTTCGGAGGTAATTTGGAGGAAGCCTTTGACGGTTCATGATAAATTGTCATGAATGAAATTTGCAAATTTATTTTTTTATGCTCACATTCGAAAATGAGTAGCTAAGAATTTTAAGCACACATAAATGAATACACTGTTTTTTTTCTTTAAAGTACATATACAGTGAGCCTCAAAAGTGAGTAAACAGCAGCGAATTTTTTGATTTTTTAAGATCATGAAAATCATTATAGTCCGACTTAAATCTATATTTTTCACAACCAAAGATATTATTCAAGCCAATCTCTATCAAACCGAAACTTTAAAATTTTAATCATGGATAAATTTTAGAATTTTCATTATCTTAAAAAATATCCAATAATTTTTGGTGTATACTCACTTTTGCGGCTCACTGTACGTATGTGAATAGTGAGAAATAAAACATGTCCAATGCCCAAAATTGAATGGCTTTCTCACCGCGCTCCAATGCGAATCTATAGAAGGTGTCGACAGAACTACAACATGTACAAAAAGAACAGGTACTTTGTTTTTGTTAGAAGATAAGTGAACTGTCAAAGTTGCCTCTTGTTGTTGTTTTTGCTTCTGGGTTTGTTGTATTTTTCGCCACAACAACCACAAGTGAATTGACAGTTCAATTGTCTGAGCAACTGAATAAAAAATAATCTGCTATTCTTCTGAGGTCACCTTCGCCTTGATCACGCTCATTAATATTAATACACATGTGGACTTCTTTTATATTCATGTGTGAGTTGTTTGTTTTATTTGTTTCTATTCAATGAAAAAATAAAAAATGTAAAAAATTCGGTACTTTTTACATTTTCTATCTTAAAATGCGTGTAACTTTTTACAGAGACGAGATAACTGTTTTATTTGCCAATATAAAAAAAATTCGACCCTCCTTGTCTAAAAAACCAAAAAAAGATCGGGCCAAATTTAAAAAAAATAAAACCAAATATCTCTTGAACTAAAACAGATAACTTACATACATATGTATGCATATATTTTTTAGATCTCCTTAAGGACTATTTATATTTTAAATTTCAACTCATTTAGATCATGTTTGGATTTTTGGAGATATTTTAAAAAAATGTGAAACCCGAGATGTCGTGCAATTTTGCTAATTAAGTGTAAAGGGCTTTATATACAACTTTTGTATCTTTATTGTTGTAACAGTTCGACTGTGACTAGGTTGCCAGATTCAGATTTGCAAAAAGCTGGACATTGGTGTCTAAAAAGCTGGACATATAAAAAAAACTGGACATTAAAAAAATTACTGAGAAAATGTTAATTTTGGGTTTGTCTAATCAACATATATGTATATGTATTACACGGTGCTACAGTGAGAAAAAACTTGGAAAACGACAAAGCGTGAGTTATAGGTCTTGTTGAGTACATTGCAAATTGTGTCAAAAAATTTCAGAACACTCTCAAATTCAGAAGTTATTCTAAAAAATGTTTTAAGTGATGTTCGGCAACTTATCGACCAGTCAGTTTTTGTCCGATTTTAATTTTTTAAACGGGTTTAGAAAGAAAATTGATTACGCTTTAAAATGTCGTGCATTTTTTTATATATTTGTAAGTTATAAGTATTGTTTTTGTTAAGAATATCTAAAGAAAACAAAATTCATCCACTTTTTTATTTTAAGTGGCTTTTCATTGCTTATTTTGCTATGTAAGCTTATACAAATTTATAGCAATGTATAAAGGAAATGTAGTTCTTAACAAAACATGGTTTTATTCAAGTCAAGTTTTTAATTTACAAGCCAACTTTTGCAAATTTAAACCGATTTTAACAGGTAATGGCTCGTTTTTGTCTATATACAATTTTCTTTAAAACATTGTACAAAAAAATAGTTTTTCATAGAAAATACATTTTATGTATACATTTTATGAAAGCTTAATTGCCTTTCCATAACTGTTTACAATTTTTCGGTCTAAAAATATGTGAGTTAGAGGTACTAAAGTACTACGACCTATCGTAAAACAGTTTTTTCAAATTAACTAAACAATTTGAGGATGTTTCAAAATCTTTAATATTTCAGTGTGTTAATATTTAAAAATTTAGAATCACAATTAAATATTTTCATTTCATCCCTTAAAATTTATTTAACTAAATTTTAATTTGTTCGGTTCAGTCCGTCATATACATATGTATTTTTTTCGGAAGCTTGGCAAGATATACATATGTTGAAGAGCATCGGTGATAGTACTCCTCCTTGTGTCACGCCCATTTTTATCTTGCGGTATTTTGATTTCTGGCCTCTGAACTCGACAAACGCATGTCTTCCACATAGATAGTTGGCTATCCAGCGTTTGACATCATTTGGGAGTGTGGAGTTCATGATGTCATTAATCAGCATCGAGTGCGTTGACACGGTCGTTGCTAATTGAGGCCATTGGCCATTGTTGTGCTATGCGCTTCCCTGAATCCATGTTGATGTGTGGCGAGCGGGAAATGCTCTTTCAGGGTGGGTAATAGTAGGGATTCTAAAATCTTTACTATTGGTGACAATAAGGAGATGGGGCGGTATGATTCTCCTAGGGTAGCTGATTTTTCCGGTTTTAGAATTTCCTTTCCTTTTGTATCTTTGGTGACCCCCCCTGAAATTTTAGGGCAACAAATTTAGTAGAATATTATAATCCTTAAATGTCTTTTTTGAAAGGACTTTTTTTGATTTTCTCGAAAAATGGTTCAAATTGACCAGCTGGACTATAAGTTTATTCTACAAAAATGAGCTACTCAACATGCCCTTTCAGAATTATTGGGTCGCTATTCTCTTCCAATCAAAAAGTCTCAATTTGTTGGACAGTGTAATTATTTAATTTATATCATAATTATTTAGTTTGTATGATATTTAAATTTTTTATTGTAAATTAAGTGGAAATTTATAACCGGTTATGGCCAATAGGCTAGGTTGTTGAAAATAAACAGGAAAAAACAGGTATGGGGGAATGTAGCCAAGACCATCCCCTATCACGTCCCGTTTTCCAAATTTTGGCACAAATAACCATTTTTGTCTTATATGTCCCCTAATAGTTTGAGTGATTTTTGAAAAATCTGTTTTTTGAAAAATTTGTTCGAACACCTATCCGAAATCAAACTTTAACCTGTTCACATCGCTATTCTAATCCTATTGTTCCTTATGGTAAGAATCCACCTTCCAAATAATTTAATAAATAATTAGAAAATTCCTAATTCATTTGTTTTATTCCTTCCTTTTCGTTTCATATTGTTTTTTAAATTATTCTGAGTACAAAATCTAAACAATTTTGTTTCGGCTCAGAGAGTTTGAACATCTCTTCCAATTATCCAGCCTTTCCCCCTTCACCCAGCTTCTCAGCTCAACAGAGTGATTTTTTGGTTTAAATGGAATTATTTGCTTTTTAAGCATACATAATTTGAGTGTTTTTTAAAATAAAATCTCGCGTTGAAAATTTTGTATTTGTGATGAACGTTTTCTAGACCTAAAGCAATCAGCAATCGCTGTGCTGTTGTTCTGCCGACATTATTGCTTGTGTTTAGCAATAAAAATTGCAACGTGGAGACCTAGGATAAAGCAGAAACTCCTAAATTCTCTGCCTCAAATTATTCAGAGAGAGTATTTTTTATTTACTACCTTCAAAATGAGTGAAAACAAGTAGATTGTTATTTTCACGGGTATATCTAAACTAAATTAAATTACAAAATATTAATTATTTCCAAAATAAAGTATTTGTTTACAATTTTGTATTTATTATCAGCTGATTTTGACATTTTAACGATGTTTTCCCAAAAACAAAAATCATATTGTTTTTGCCTTGATGTATTTTTTGCTGTGGCGCTGTCACCTTATTAGATTCGCCTTGAAGCAATAGTATTTCATATGTTTGGGTCTTTAGTCTGGCAATTCTGTTATATTTTGTATTTTTAAAGAGTAGTGCCAATACGATTGCAGTAGCAACGATTTTTAGTTTGTTTTTTCAATTGTGTTGTATGTGCGAATATTAAAAATCTCACTAATTTTTTCTAGTTTTTTTTTCTAAAAATTTTTACTCATAATAAATTCGTAATATGTGATGTTATCTTAGGCGTTTTTATTTTTATGAAAAAAAAATGATTTTAGAAATTATCCACAATTAAATGTAAATTACCAAATATAAAGTGATATGCTTTTACTGTATACTCATAATAAATTCGTAATATGTGATGTTATCTTAGGCGGTTTTATTTTTATTATTATGTCCAAATACTAATACTAAAATTGAAAGCTGTGACGTAGGCTGCACGCAACTTGAAAACAATGTTAGTACAAATTGCGAAAAAAAATGTAATCAGCTGTTTTCTTGAATGAAAATTGAAACACCAACTTGAATGAGAAATTGAATGCAAGTTCGTTTCAATTCTTAAAAGTGTGAGTGTAACCCTCAAGTTATGGAATTAAGGCAACTTTAGTAATCATTTGTGGTAAAAAATTTACTATTTGACTAAGTATGTTAATTTATCTGTTTTTTTACGAAAAAGTGGAGTTACCCAGTTTTTTAAAAAAATATTTGTTCCATTTATTCTTATATACATATGAACATTTTTTTCTTGTTTTAGGTTAAAAATTTTAACCCAAAGACCCGAATTTGCTCTGTTTCGCTCTTTCTCTCTTAGTCGTTTTAAACTTCTCATTTTTCATTTTTTAAGAAAATATGGAGTTATCTTGTTTTTTTTTCAAAAAATGTATGGAGTTAGCAAGTTTTTACATGAAAATAACTATAACTATATCAAAATTTCGATCTGACAGAATGATAGTAAATGAAACGTACTTTCTATTGGTATTATCTCAATTCTCAAAAAGTGGAGTTACCTGGTTTTTCCAAACCACCACAGATATATCGTTTTTTTTTTTTTCATTTTACCTTCAAAGATATTAATATGTAAATAAAAATATTGTAAATATCATTAGAGTCAATTTATTATTTTTGTAATATCGTAAATATTTAGTTAGTAAACATTTACAAGGAAGATTATATAATTAAAAAAATTATTTGTTCCTTTCAATAAAATCATTGGCTGTAGTTTATTGGCAACACTTATATTTCATTTATTTACCCTACATCTCCACGCATAATTTTTATTTCATAAAATATGAAACCAGGCGAATTTATAGAATGTGACCTCAGAAGAACAGCTGATAATTTTTTTATTCACTTGTTCAGACAATTGAACTGTCAGTTCACATGCAAAAACAACAACAGGCAACTTCATTCCCACGACAGCCGGTTCTACGCACCGGAATGACCAGAGTTCACTCGGCCAAGGGCTGTCAACTCAGCAATCACTGCTGCTACATCAACAACAACAGGCAACTTTGACAGTTCAATTATCTTTTAACAAAAACAAAGTACCTGTTGTTATTGTACATGTTGTATTAGTTGTAGTTCTGTCGTCACCAAGGTGCATTTAATAAGGTGCCATCGGCAGCACAGCTGATTATAGAAATAGCACGCACAAATGTCAAACTACATATATAAAAAATATTCGCCCGTATGTCAAACTCTATATATAAAAAATAAGTGAATTCGCCTGTATTTATTTCAATTCGCCACTGCTGTCACCTTGTTAAATACGCCTTGGTCGTCACCTTCTATCAAGGTGCATTTAATAAGGTGCCATCGGCAGTACAGCTGGTTATAGAAATAGCACGCACAAATGTCAAACTACATATATAAAAAATATCCGCCCGTACGCCCGTATGTCAAACTCTATATATAAAAAATAAGTGAATTCGCCTGTATTTATTTCAATTCGCCACTGCTGTCACCTTGTTAAATACGCCTTGCCTTCTATATTACAGGTGACGTTAAGAAGTCAGCTGAATATTTTTGATATAACATCGATAGAAAAATGGAACTTTATTCACAAATTTTTGTTTAATCTAGCGTTTACACATGCAAGTAACAGTTCCAAAAACTCAATACATTCACACTGAATCATATGCAGCCACCTGCAGCTCACTGTCAACCTAATTTGGACAGTGATTTTCGACACTTTCATACAAGTGAAGACAGATTTGCTAATAAATAGTTTTAGAAAAATTTAATAGGTGGTGGTAAAATAATAATTATATTTTTAACTTATTTTTTGTATTTTTGTAAAAGAAAATAGTACAAATGGCCACTAATGCTTATCGTTTTCGTAAAAATACCAATTTCATTAGTTTTTATAAATAAAATTGTTACTAATTTGCATTTGAATACCATGGTAACACTTTATTGTTATTAATAAGAATAATAAAATTTGGCTTCAATATGCTCAATAGACTTAAAAATTACAAATGCTGATATATAAAAGGTTTATTTATGGTTGTGGCTTTTTGTAGTCATCATTCTCCTTCGCTAACATTTACAAAATGAACTTTTATTAGACATTTTGATGTATTTTCGACATTTTCGATAATAATGCGTATTCTCAACTTTCATCAATTTACTTGCATGTGTAAACGCATCGTAAGTTCAGGGGAGAATACGTATTCAAGAAATTAGTTTTTTTTTATGAATATTTTATTTATTTCTTGGTTTTTCTGCTTCACTTATCTTCTTTAACATTATTAATTTTGTTCTGCTTTGGTAACACTATTTGGCAGTTTATTATTAAGATATTGAAACCTTTATAAAATAATTAGTTACAATTTTATGAGGATTAACTTAAAAGAATTACAACAAGTATCTAAATAATGAATTAATATTAAGAAAAAGTTGTATATGTATTTTTAATAAATGAAATAAATAAATAGTCAGTTCTCACTTGAAAATGAATTAAACATTATGTTTAATTCAAAAATATATTTTACGTGTTCTTTAAATGATTGCTTTGTATCTAAAATAATTCTTAGATATTTGATATTATCCTTTAGTGGTATTAAAACTCTCCTAGAACATAAATTAAAATAAAACGTATTACTACAACGTTTTAGCGAGCAAGCTATTTCTATATAATAATGAAATAGTAGAAATTTATAACCGATTATGGCCAATAAGGCTAGGTCATTTACTTTTATTTGTCATTTATCAAAGTATTTTTATTGCGTTTGACATTTTACTGCAATAAAAGCACAGTAATATCAGAAATGAAAATAGAGTAAAGTGTAGGTAATAATACCGACCCTTGTGGTAGACCCGCCGGTATTTGTCTATAGCTTATTATAGAAAGATACAACAAATGAGAGTTGGATAATGTTTAAAAACTAGGCCAAAATTTGGCAGTTTATGTTGAACATTATTTCTTTAAAAACTGTTTGAACTATTTTTCCGCTATATATGGCAAATGAATATTACTGCCGTCCAGACATGAACATATGGTGTTGGCAATATAATTTGACAGTTGAGTACATAATTATATCCACGTTTATTGCGCGTGGATATACCACGTTAACGTCGTAAACATAATTTGTTTTTACGATTGATAACATCAGAGTTGTTATCAGCGTTGTCAACTCATTACTTTAGCACTGTTTTCATTATTTTTTAAAAATATAGCTCAATTTTGTGCATTTTGAAAAGTTTCAGTAACACCAAATCAAAATATTTTAAGATATTGAACAATTATTTTTATTAACTAAATTGTCCCATTCGATCTTAAAAAGTATGTTTTAGACCTTTGAAATGTTTTTATAATTAATGTTAACATAACTCCAAAAAATCATCTTGATATCGCATTTTAGTTTTTCAAATATTTAATAAAAAATATTATTCCGAATATTACAAAATATTACGTGATAATAAAAACACCGTGGTAAAAACTACATATAAAAAAAAACATATATTTAATACCACCTTAGTTAACTCTGTCTTAAATTAAGTAAAAAATGTGCATGGAAACGGTAACTTTTAAATAAAATTTACAAATAATTTGATTATTTAGCAATTTAGAATTTTATGAAAATTTGTATTTCCATCGCACATATTTATTTGGATGAATTTTCTTTATTTTTCATAAAATTTTCCTTTGTGCAATTTAATATTGTTGGTGCTTTTTTACTAAAAATAGGCGTTTTTTTTTAGTTTTAGTGCTTTCAAAATTGAAAAGTTGACAACGCTGGTTGTTATAGACTGTGCATAATTGTCAATATTCGTCGTTTTTCCAAACATACGTAACATACAAAGTAAGTCGTCGGTACTGTTTTCGTAATAAACGTGTACATTGTCGTTGTGTTTCGTATAGAATGTCTATGGTATATATTTTTGTTAAAATAATAAACTTTATAAAAAATACGAAAGAATAAGAGTTTAAATCCACATACATACATAAATACAATAAAATACTTAAATATTTAAGTAAGATAGCTCTAAAAAAGAACTAGAAAATCTATTAACGAAGTTTCCTAATCAGAAAAACTGAAAATAAAATCAACAATATTGAACACAAAAAAAAATAAAAAAAAAAATGTGATATTCAGTAAAACTTGCGAACAAAATACAAATTCATTAAAATTTCTATGAAAGTGGAGTGCTCTTAAAAATTATACGTACATATACAGAAATTAATTTTTTTAATAAATTAAAAGAATCAAAACAACAATTCTAGTTGCTATAGTATTTGTGTCTGCAATTGAAATAAAACAAGAAAAAATAAATAAAATGTGTATTTGTGTAAGAGCAGTCATTCGTAATGGGGGTAATGCGTCAATGTGGCATTAACGAATTAGTATAAATGAAAGCAGTAAAAGAAGCTTAGCTAACCAACCGTCTAATATACTTCATATACAGATGTACATGTAAAAACAAAATTATATACATAGTTGCCATATTACTTGAAAAATTAATAAGAAAAAACAGAAAAAGAAAAAGTGGAGCATTATAACTACACTGTACGGGCAGCTCACCAGCAGCAACTGAAATGTTAATTTGTGAAGCGATAATAACGCTATAACAAAAACTTAAATGCTGATAATAAATAATATTTTATTTTGTCGGTAGTGGCTTTTTTACTACAGTTGTTAATTTTTTAGGCTGTAGTACAAATACAATAAATGAAATAAAAATATGTAAAATAAAAAAGAATATCCCAACATTCCCTAGCACATAGCAACATACTAGTGAAATAATGTCATCCACATAAATAGATTTTAATCATCAAAAATACTAAATTGGCCTTTTTAGGATTTACTGATTTGTTACGGATACATAGTGTTGCGGTTTCATCAGATTTTTTACTATTATCAGATACCTATAACTAACTTGTTATACCCTACACCACCATAGTGGGGATCATGAGTTAGTGTTGATGTTTGTAGCGTGCAAAAATCGCAACACTAAACTGCTTAGGACCACATTCTAAGTTGATTAAGCGATGTCCGTCCGCCATGTAAACGTTGTCAAAATGCAGGTCGCAATTTCAAAGATTCAAAATTCTACAAAATTGGCGCAAACCTTTGTATTCATAGCATCTTTATAAGGCCTACTTCCGAAAATCGCTTTAGCTACCATAAATCTTTTAAAAATATTGGTATCCAAAGACAATTCAACACAAATAAGTTTCATATATACAAAAGACATACCTCTAAATTTTATGGCGATCGGTTCATAATTAGTCCTAGCTCCCATGTAAATTTTAAAAGAAAAAGGTGCGCGCTCATCTTCTAGGGTAGGGTATCATATGGCAGGCATGACCGACTATACTTTGTTTTCTAGTTTAATGGCGCCATTAACAATTTTTTACCAGAGGTACATTTTTTGTCGCGAGATCTACTTCCCGAGATATGGCCTCCAATGTTCGAATATTGGATATATTTAATTTCATTTATTTTATGGTAATACCGCGACTTATATGGTACAATTTAAAAAAGTTTTTGCCCTCTTCGAATTTTTTAGTGTAACAAACAAATTATTGTGTTAATTTCCTTTTTTTTATTTATTTTTATTTATTTCAAACAGTAATATAAAAAGTCTCTTAAGGCCAATAAACTTATATTACAAAGATATACTCCTGAATAATAAATAACATTGCATTCATGATGTACAACAAATGGATAAATTTATAAGAGACACTAAGTACAATTTTTGCAACAGTGCTAGTCGATGAGACGATTTTGTTAAATTCCAAGAATATTTCGGGGCAGATATTCACATTATATTTAAATATGCAACCATCAGATGGCTTTCCCGGCAAGAAGTCGTTGACCGGATTGTGGTACAATGGGATCCACTACAATAATATTTTACCATAGAAAATTTTGAGGAGGATGGCGGAAACGAAAAATTATTGTTTCATCAGGAATTAAAAATCTTTTAAATTGCATTTTTTATTTATGCACTTACAATTATTAACATGAAGAAGATGTGTGAATACATGTATTTTTAAAAGGATAACTTTTTTATTCCGCCAAATATCAAGTAATTTCATGAGGAAAAATGTTTTTAAATGAATGTGATATATCTATCGTAGACCTTTTGAACAGAAGTGAATTTAAGTATATACATATTTCTACAAAGTATATCAATATTGATATTGTTAAAGAATGAAAACATTTGTAGTTTTTTATCGGTAGTAGCTAATTTATAAAATGAGATGAATGTCCATATGTTTCCAGACATTTCTAGAGTCGTTGCTGGAATTTTATCCATTCCACATTCTTCTGTAAATGTGGCAGGAGTTTTTTCTCTTCAAAATATAATAAAAACTAAGGAAAGAAACAGACTACATGTGCCAACATTAGCAACTCCAAGAATATGCCGGATAGTTATGACATAATATGTGTACAGGCAGACAGAGAAAAGTGTTTTTTTGTACAGTGATCATGGTATAATTTAGATCTAATTAAACTAACACACATATTATGTTGTCATTCACAAAATTTTTAATGCTATCAGATAAGCTTACTAAAAGTGTCGCAGTGATATACCCCGGTCGAAAACCATATTGGGATTCTGAGATTATCCTCCCAATGGAGAGTAGCATTTGATCCTTAATGATGTTCTCAACCACTTTGTATAATCCAGGCAATATTGAGATAGTTCATAAGTCAGCTGGACAGGTATCAATCATAGATTTAAGTATAGGTACGAAGTCGTTAAGATAGTGTTACTAAAGGTAGGGTCACACATGACAAATATTTGACGAAAAAGACGTAACCACTAAATTAAATATATTTGAATTCTATTATTTATTTCAAAAACTAATTTTTCTTATGAAAAAAAAAATTAGTTTCATTTTTTGAGCAAATATTTGCCATGTGTGACCCTATGTCTGCTTTTACACAGGGCAAGTTTACTTGAAGCAAGTCTCGTCGATTCCCTTTTAAACTTGCTCGTCTGTTTACACACAGCAAGTCTGTGAGCAATTTTGTATGTCAAAACCTAATAGACGCCATATTGAAAATGAGAAAACAAAAGAGAATTGAAGAGACTTGCCAGTACAAGCAAGTGTGTACCCCTCTTCTTTCTTCTTGCCTCTCTCTCCTATAAACTCTAGACTTGCGCAAGAAAAATTGCCCTGTGTAAAAGCAGACTATCTTAATATACTATATAACGTTAAAAATGTGGGGATAAATGAGTTTCAAGAATTGGATGGCAACTCCAACAGACTTCGAATTTACCATATTAAGGGCATTCAGAATATCACACAATGAAAAGATAAAGCACCCATTGAATGGTTAAACGCATCAAAAACTACTTCAGTGCTGTCATCAGAACTAGAGTTTCGTGTTCGGTTTTAACAGAAAAATCAAGTCTGTTATCAAAAATATGCAGGGTATTTTTTATATATTATCAACTGATTTAAATTGATTGGTTTCGCTCTTATTTCGGTTTTGATGTTATAGAAACAAATGAAGACAATATTGAAACAAAAGCAGTTCATAATATATAAAAATACCTTGGATATTTTTGATAACAGATTTGATTTTGGGATAATTATTAGTTATGCATATTTAATATCAAAAACATTTTTTTCTGTTAAAACCACACGAAACCGATTTAGCAGACATATCTCTTTTTCTGCCTTCATCTAACAGACTTACAGTGCCGGTCAAAATAATATCACCACAGAACATTAAAGCAATTAACATGGGAAATATATTTATATTTCCATAGTAATTTTAATTAAATATAATATAAGATCATTTATTAATCTCTATTTCTTCTATGAGTAAAGTTTTCTTTAAGAAATATTAACTTTTCAATCAATTATATTGTATTTTTGAAAAATACCCAGATTTTGTGCAGTCAAAATAATAGCACCATCGTAAGAAATTGTCGAAAAAATATAGAATATTCATGTTTTCGTTTAAAAAAATCGTCATAAAATTATAATTTGAATCTATTTACAGAATAAAACTATTTATAGATGTTTAGAAATGGTTTTAGAGAACATTGCGTTGAAATAAAAATATAAATTTTAGGTTTCGAAACCGCTTATCTCTTTTAACATTAATATAAATAACATCCTCTATTAAAGGTAAAATTTCCAAAGTCGCATTAAAATTTTTCAACATTCAAGTACCAAAACACTTTTTGGTCAAATAATTAAACAAATTATATTGTTTGATATCAGACTTCTATAGAATGTCCTCCGAATCCAATTTCAACCAAAATTTAAGATAATATAATCATCTTATCTTACAAACACACATATTTTATTATTAATTTATTTACAAGTTTTAAATACATAATTAATTATGTACCTATATAAAAATAAAGTAAGGTACTAACAACAAAGGTTTTCGACCTAATATTTTACAATAATGGCTTAAATATAATTATATATATTACAGTGTTTTAGGAGTAAATGTACAGCTTTTATGTTTTCAATTTTGATTGTTGTTAAAAGTTCAGACAGAAAAATTTTTCCGAATAAATGAATTTGAGCTTGTTTACTAAAGCTGCAGTTGTAAATTAGATGTTTTATATTTATAGGGACATTGTTGTTGCATAGATGGCATTGCTGTTGAAGTGATCGGTTAAAAATGTGTTGATGTGTGATTAATGTGTGTCCTAATCTTAGACGGCTATAAATTTGAATATCACGTCTTGTAGTTTCTTTTGGATATAAAGGTGGGATTTTAAATTAAAAATTTTGTAATGGTGTTGATAGTTTGTCCAATATATCATTTCTTCTTCTTTAATCTTATTAAAAATAGTTCGTTGAATATCCGTTTTGTTAGAAGAGCCATATGTTATAATAGGTGAAAAGTAGTATATTTAGCTGCTTCGTCTGCTACAGTATTTCCCATGATACCTATATGACCTGGGATCCACATAAGTTTAAATTTTATGTGATATTTTATTAGGAAATCTCTTATTTTTGATATAATATTGTTTTTGTTATTCAAATTTTGGGTAGCTGTAATTGTTGATTTGGAATCTGAGCAAATTATGAATTTTCCCTTTATATTCTTGTATTTGCTTAAAGTGTGAAGTATTGCTAAGGCTTCGGCAGTAAAAATTGAACAACTTGAATCCAATATAGCAAGATATTCTGTTTCTAGGGAATTATTTATAATTGCAAATGATGTTGAAAAGGTTGTTTTGGAGCTATCAGTGTATAGGATTTTCCAGTTGCGACTTCTATAAGCTGAAGATATTTCATTGAATAGTGATATATACTCTGTATTTGAGGTTTTATCTTTGGATAAGTGGATTAGATCTGGAATGAAACTGGTATTTTTTAATTTCCACGGGGGTTCTGACGCTGTATATATTTTTTGAGATCTTAGTTGAATGTCCATTTCAGAAGCAAATTTAAGTGTCAAGAATATAGAAGAGGGGTAACGTGGGGTTCGTTGCGATAAGAAAGTATTAATTCTACCTATAAGGCCTTGTTCCGAAGGGAATATAATTTTAGTAATCAGATTAGTGGTGAGTGTTTTAAAGCGTTGTTTTAATGTGGGTAAACCAGATTCAGCCATTAAATTTGGTATTGGTGTTGTTTTGAGTGCTCCTATTGCTAGTCTGATAGCTTGATTATAAAGGGGCTATATATTTTTTTTAATTGGGAGTTAGATGCTTTGCCGTATATGTTTAGGCCATATTCAAGTTTAGCTAAGATTATACAGCGAACAATATTTATGGAAGTAGTTGGATGGGAGTTACCACGTCTTGATGTTATGCATTTTATAAGGTTTAACCTTTTGAATATGGTATTTTTTAAATGTTCGATGTGGGTGGACCAAGTGTAAGTTCTGTTAAATATTATTCCCAGTATTTTTAATGATTCAACTTCCTCTATTATGTTTCCTTGTATGATAATATTTGTGCTATCGCAGGATAGTTTTTTGCATATATGATGAAGCTTGGTTTTGTTAAAAGATATTTTAGCAGCAGTCTTAGTACACCAAGTATTTAATGATGTAAATACGGAATTAACTTCATCTTGTATGTTTATATTTTTCTTGTGTTTGCATATTAAATACAAATCATATGACGTGTTTGAAAAATTTGTTGTTAGATATTATAGTATTTACTTTATTTGTTGCAATTTGGAACAATACCACAGTATGGCAAAAAAAGGGACTGACCACCTCCTATCCATAAAGATTTTAAAAATATATTTTTTCATTAAAAAATTTGTGCCTTCAATAGATCCAAAAATCAAAAAATGTAAATTTTGGGATTTGTGAAAAGTTTTTTTTTGGGAATTGTGGGATTATCATTAACAATTCACAAATATCTTTTTCACTTCTGGATTTGGATGAAAAGTTTCTTTATAAATGTAAAATTTCATTAAAAACGATTCATAAACAAAACTTTTATTGCATTTTAAAAATTAACATTTTCAAAAAAAAAAAATCAGCTACCATTTTTATACCCTGCACCACCACATGTGGTGAATGAGGGTATATATAAGTTTTTCATTCCGTGTGTAACATTGAGAAATATTCATCTGAGACCCAACAAAGTATATATTTTCTTGATCATTATGAAATTCTAAGTCGATTGAGCCATGTCCGTCTGTGTGACTTGCAAAATATATGTTTATTGTTGTCCTAAGCAGTTTGGTATTGAAAATCAGCAATATCGGTTCAGTAGAACCAGAGCTATGAACAAAAATGTGAGACAACCTAAAAAAAATTGACAATTTTCACATATTTTTGGTTATTTGTGTAAATATATTGCAGATAATACCATAAAACTTTACACACGTTATTTTCATAATAAAAGGACTAACTCTGGTGAAAATTATAAGAATCGGTTCATGATTTCTCCTAGCCCCCATACAAATTTCTTCCCGAAATATGGTTCTATGGTCTATAAATGCCTTCAGAATTGCAGTATCCATACAAAATTCAGCAAAAATAAGTTTCGTGCTAAAAGAAATCACAACACTCAATTTTTTGTGGGTCGGCCCATATTTCACCTAGCCCCCATATAAAGTTCACTTCCGAAAGTAACTTAAATTAGCATAAATATCGCTATTAAGTTGAAATTCGTCATAAATAATCCCCATATATACCAAAATCGCTATACCTAATTCTATGATGGTCGGCCTATAATTGGTTATAGCTCCCATATATATCAACCTAAAAAATATGTATGCAGGTGGAGGGTATTTAAGATTCGGCAAAGCCGAATATACCGTTCTAACTTGTTTATTCCCCTATTTTTGAAAAAAGTCTTCTATAAATTTTTGAATTCTTAAAAATTTTGTACATTTTTGAAAAGAGGACATAATTTCCTACACGTTGATATATAATATATAATATGTATATGTTTTCATTTCCGCTAGTCTCATTAATGGATTCAAAATACACAACTCACAGTAATTAGCTTCATCTTGTAGTGTTCGCCGGTAATTGGTTATGCAGCAGTCGACAAGGCAGTGCAAAAAAATATATTACAAAACGTCAAGATTTTATAGTTTTCTTTTTGTTGTTGATTTTGTCATATATGAACGGCGATCAAATGGATCCTGCTCTCCTCATATTTGTGTAGGTTCTGTCTGACATGCCTCGGGGGAAATTTTAAAATTAGTCTTCATGAAAGTATTGGAAATGTAAAACAATATTAATAACTAAAAAACTATTTGAATAAAATACACACACGTGCTCTAAAATATGAGTTAAGTCTTGTTGGTTCACGTAGTATCAGCAATTAGCTATCAAGTAGTCGAAAGTACTCCGTTTTGTTAAAAGTCGAGTTATTGTGCGTTGCCCAAAAAAGTGTAGTTATTCCACAGAGAACGAAATTTATAAAAAAATGTTTTTTTAGCTGAACTCTATAATTGAATGTTAAATATAATTAAATAATATTGAATGTAGTTTTTAGTTACATTAAACAATAAATCCAATTCTAAAAGTAATCATATTTGAATATAAAAATATAAAATTAAATGTGATTATACATACATAAATATATTTTTAAAAGAAATTTTGTTGAAGGTCTTTGTTAAAACTATAAACTCTTTTTAAATTAAAAAGCCCAACATAAAAATCCTTTAAATTACTTTACAATAAAATTTCAACGAATATACTATTGTTTTGACACATTTTAATGTTTGTCTATAATAATTTATCAGTGTTGAACCTAAAGTGGAAGCAAGAAAAAGTATTACAAATTTGGACTCGTTTTACGCAGGCGCACAATGCTAGCAGCGAATTTGCCAGTATGCCAATATGCTGGAATGGTAAGATTAAAAGTTACTTTATATATAAATATATTCAAATCGGTATTTTTACTATACATATTTATAACGGAAGATACCTTGAATGTCTCTTTCATAACATAAAATTGAGATAATCCAAAATAGTGAAATGTCATCAGGCTTGTAATGAAACTATTTACGGATGAACAATAATAAGTATTCTTACAACTTTTTACACTCCAAATCTTAGAAACGAGAAATTTTCCACAAATACTCTATGTTAATAAGGTTTATTTGGTATTGAAAATTGGCAATATCGGTCCATGATTTCACCTATGTTTGAGTCCTTTTTGTGTTCGTCAGATACGGACTGATATGAGTTTTAAATATACAAATTTTAATTTGCCTTAATTATCATTTAAAGATAAATTTGGACATAGATTGCTTATAGAAAAAAGTATTCGAATTATAAGAGCAACTTTTATATGGGGTTATGCCCCATATAAGAGTTGCTCTTAAAATCCATATTTAACACATTTCTGGAGTGTATAATGTTTAATGTGTGTGAAGATAAATTTAAATTTATTTAGCACAGACATAAACCACATATTTTAGCCCAGCCAATTTTGCAGTTAACAGAGCACTGTTAATCACTTAACAGTCATAATACTTGAATTATAATAAACAAATTTATATCTACAATATCTGAAATAATTTCAGAATAAGAAAAAAAAATGGAAAAAAATAAAAAAAACAATCCATCTGAAATAATAGATGGATATTTGAACCCATCGTAATATCAGGATTCCAATAAATTTGAGTTTTTTAAAAAAATAAATCTGCAGAGGATTTTTGGCCATTGTGGAAATTACGAAAAGGGCTCGGATATGACACTATATAGAAATGGTAGTCCTAGGGTCACTTAATGGAACTGTGGTAGTGGGATATCTGAAATAATTATGCGATTCCAATAAATTTGTCTTTTCCATTATGGAAATTAGGAAAAGGGCTCGGATATGACACTATATAGAAATGGTAGTCCTAGGGTTACTTAATGGAACTGTGGTAGTGGGATATCTGAAATAATTTTGGGATTCCAATAAATTTGAGTTTTCTGAAATAATAAATCTGGAGAGGTAGTGGGATAACATAAATAACATAAATCTGAAAAAAAAACAACTTTGGAAAAAAAATAAATTTTGTTTACCTTTTTTTTAAGATTTTTTTTTAAGATTCGGCACAGCCGAATATAGTTCTCTTACTTGTTTTTCATAGTTTTCTGTGTATAAAATATATGTACATAAATATTTAGTTACCATATTCTAATAATATTTTATATTATGTATAATGCTAATTTTAATGTAAATCTCTGTGAAATTGTAATATTATAATTTGTTATTAAGTTATTTGTTCATCACAATTGCTTATTACCTTAAGATAGATTGTAATAATTTAAATAAATGTATAAAAAATATTAGATTATTTGTTATTTTTAGTACCTTTAGTTGTTCATTTGTTTAGGTCATTCTTTTGGATAAGGTTTACTGTGAGATTTGATGAGCAATGTTTACATACTCTTGGCTTCATAATAATGTTGTGTGCTGAATCTAGTGTTTTCAACTCTTATTGTGGCAATTATTATACAATATTTTCTATTGTAACGTGTACTTTTATTTTTAAGTTTTTTTTAGTAGGTAATAAAAAAAATCGACTGATTTAATTTTTTTTTTAAATATTACCTTAAATATTTATGTACCTACTAAAAAAACTTAAAAGTAAAATTAAATTTGTTTACTTTTTCTGAGTTTTTTGATATGTCTTAGTGGAATTTTTTTCTTACAAATCGACCCACCCTAGTATGCATATTCATTACCCTTAAGTTGAGAATTAAGCTACGTATACACGGTTGTCATATTCTTAAAATATTGTCAGAACATGCTCATAAAATGGTTAACACAACCATGAGAACTTATGTTGAAACATATGGGTGTTAACCATTTATTGAACATTTTCTGACAATATTGTAAGAATATGACAACCGTGTATACGTAGCTTTACTAATATACAGTAATGTGAAAAATAATAAGGACACTAATGTGCCATAAAAATATGTGATGATAAATTAAGTAAAATGAGAGAATTGCCGATAAACAACTGTACTTATTTTTAGGTAATTTAGTACAAAAACAAATTCTATTGCTATTTTATTAAATTGTTGTTTTATTTTTGAATGATAAACCTATGTCAAAATTCTAAGTATTTCAACAACAAAATACATACATGTAAATCAATGTATTTTGTTTTTATGTCAGCCATACAATTTGGAAGAGAATAATAATTTTTACTCTCAGTTGCGCCTCTAATTTTAACCCTATGCTGTCGTCCGTTTCGGTAACCAATGAAAATAATAATTTCGTTCATTGCAATGCTCTATGATACACGACATGGGAACAGACGACATACAATTGACCATGCAAGAAACATGAAATTTCAAGGTTAATACCGCAAACACGCAATGACTGCCCTTAAGATTTGTTAATTGTCATTGCGAGTGCAAGCCGTACCGGAATCTTAAAAACTCAGTTTGTCGACATCAATGTTTTTCGCAGCTCAACTAATCATGGTTTTTGTAATTTTGTGAAATGATTGGAAACACCTTTCGGATGAGTTCGGATTTTGATTCGCTGATCTGGCAGAAAGTGACGGGATTTTGCCGTTGCCAATGTCCAGCAATTGTTTGGAAAATACTTCTCCAGATTGATTGTTATGCAGCTCGACACAGTCAAATTGAGATTCTTGACGTGTTTCCACAAAACGGACGACTTCAAACATGCATTAAGTTCATCGGCTGGCGTTGACCTTGGAATCACTGGCAATGTTTGCGGAAATTCACCTGCCAACAGAAACATCGCACCACCAAACCGGGTTTGATTGTTTCGTAAATCATGCAACATATTGTCTTTTTATGCGCCATTGTACACTAATTCCAAACGATCTGCACTTTTGAACTGGGTGTGCGATATATGCTTAATTTCATGTTTCTAAAGGTAGGGTCACACATAAAATATGGCTGACTTCCAAAATGCTAGTTGCTTTGTATTTCAACAAAGTATACTGTTTCATAATGCCGGCATACAAAATGCTTACTGTGTATACTATTTCAAAATGCCGAAAATGAGTATTTTGAACGCAGTAAAAAAACAATTACGCATCGGTTTTATAGTTGATGCTTTCTTTGACAATTTTTTATTTACGCACACAAATAAAAAAGAAAAGAATATAGAAAATGGCCGACTCACAAATGGAAGTAATATTATTTTTTTTTGCATAAATAAACTTAATATAAATACCAAATAAATACTTTTATATATTTTTCAGTGAAAAAATTATAATTTGCATTATGTTCATTTCATATCGTAAATGTAAACAAAGTATATAGTTGCATTGTTTAGGAAGTTTAAATATGTACATAATTAAAATACAGTAGGAGAACTGCATACAAACTTTTCATTGATACATTTTGGAAGTCAGCCTATACTTGAATTCTTTTATTTATTCCAAAAACTTATTTTACTTTGGATGATTCAAAACAAAATATTTAGTTTTATTTTATTTGATGCTGTTTCATCTTACAAAACAATTGTAAGAGTAAACACGTCAAAAAAATTTGTGCTAAAAAAGTGGTTACGCTTTTTTGAGCAAATATTTTCCATGTGTGACCCTACCTTAAGTCCATTGTTATAGAAATTTCAAAAAAGTAGCATTAGTAGAACAAAAAGTACCTATAGTTCAGTTCTCACATTTTAGTTCCTAAATATTATCCCCTATTCCTAACACTAACTTCACTCAGATGCGTATCAGCTAACGATAAGTGAAATAATTTAAAATATTAAAAAAGTACCATTAGGAGAAGGTACCTTTTACCCTTTTCCTCCTAGACGTGCCACCACATCAACACTCCATAGAACAAGATGGGTTTAACAACTGCTTTGAATATCCAATTGATACCCTTCGGCATAATACCCCAGTTTGTACCAATTGCCCTCTTACAGGAGTAAATAGCTACATAAGCCTTGTTAATCCTGTTTTGAATATTCAAATTCCAGGACAATCTTTTATCTAGAATGATGCCAAGATACTTTGCATTATCCCTAATCTCAAGACTGATTCCATTCAGTCTAGGTGGTCTAAAGTCATCGATGTTATACCTCCTAGTGAAGAGAACCAATTCCGTTTTTTGTGGGTTCACACCAAGTCCACTTGAAATACTCCACTCACTCAGTGTACTTAATGCTGATTCCATACAACTAGATATTGTATCCAGAAATTTACCAGATATTTTAAATCAGCATATGCGACTGTCTTGATCCTTCTGTTGTCCACCCTGATCAACACCCCCTGCGGGGTTCCACGATTGGCCACTTTTAAAACACTTATGCCACCTAAAGTAGCACAAATGACTCTGTAACCGAGTATCTTTTCGACTAGCCGGCGTACACATAGATCAATTCCCAGTTCATCCATCGCAGATAGGATGGCATCGGGTCTGACATTGTTAAAAGCTCCTTCAATATCGAGAAAGGCAACAAGTGAATACTCCATATGTATTAGCGACTTTTCAATGGAGCCAACTAGCGAATGTAGAGCTGTTTCCACAGATCTGTCTTTGGTGTAGGCATGTTGAGATTTAGAGATGAGTTCCGACGGAATGGTCATTCTCAGATATACGTCAGTCACCCTTTCTACGGTTTTCAGCAAGAAGGATGCAAGACTAATTGGCCTATAATCCTTTGGTCTAGTATGAGTCGCCTTACCACCTTTAGAAATTAAGACTACTCTACATCTCGTCCACCATTTAAGGATATAGGTCCATCTAATACACGCTGTGTATATGCTAATGAACCATGGTACAACTATTTCTTCGTTATTTTGAAGATCAGCAGAAATAATGCCATCCGGCCCAGGAGATTTAAACGGGTCGTAGCTTTTGATTGCCCATTGGATTCTTTCCCTATTTATCGGAACAGAGTTATCACCCGGAGCAACAGAATCAGCAGCCCTATTCAAAGTCTTATCATCGACTGGGAGGCAACCTGGAAAATGAGCATCTAGTAGGACCTCAAGTGTTTCTTTACTATTCAGAGTCCATCTACTACACGGTTTCTGGATATAGCTTGGTACAACCGGTGAAGTTGATAGAATTTTACGTAATCGGTTAGTCTCAGAGGATCCTTCCACGACGCTACAGAAGTCCCTCCAGGCTTTCCTTTTCGCGTTCCTCGTAAGGTTCTTAAAGTGATTCACTGAGGACTTATATTCCGTCCAGTTACCCAGCCTCTTTGCCTCGTTGAACAATTTACGACACGTCGTTATGGCGTGTGCAATCTCAGGATTCCACCAGGGAAGCTTATTCCTACACCTGCAGATATTCGGCTTACAGGACAAATTAGTAGCTGATTGGAACGCTTTTGTAAGTGTCTCAACTGCTACCTCAATATCGTCCCTATTGTCAATAGAGGGCGGGTTTGGTAGTGACCGAGAGAGTGCATCACTCTGCAACTCCCAATTGGTCTTTCTACTATTTAGAATGGTATTATCACTCATATAAGTTACACTAATATTGAAATCAATATATAGATGATCAGAAAAAGAGCAGTCGCCGGAGACAGCCCAATTATTAATCATACTGTGGTGCTCAGCACTCACAAGTGTTAAGTCTAGTACCTCACTTCTGTTTAAAACAATGAAGGTAGGTTCTGAACCTCTATTAACTACTTCCAAACTACTATTAAGTATGAAACTGAAAAGACTCTCACCTCTTGTGTTGGTGTCGCTGCTACCCCATATAATGGGGTGCGAGTTAGCGTCAGCACAGATGACCAAAGGTATCCTGGACTCATTCGCCTTTTTCACAGCACTACGGACGTCATCGTTTGGTGGATGCTCTCCGTGGTCATACGCCATATAGCTGGATATCAACCATAACAAACAGCCTTCATTAGTTTCCCATGAGACTGTTACTGTATCTTCATTGCTGTAATCAGACAGAATGAAGATGGGGAAAGGACGATGGACAAATTTAGTTATATATAAGTTTGTCATTCCGTTTGTAATTTCTACATTTTTCATTTGCGACCCCACAAAGTATATATATTCTGGATCGTTATAGATAGCGAAGTCGATATAGCCATTTCCGTCTGTATGTTGAAATCAACTTTCCGTAGCCCCCAAAAAAAACTTTTTAAAAAAAATTTGGAAAAAAAAAAAATTAAAAAACATTTATATAATACATTTAGTTTTTAGAATTTCTAACAACATATTTTTTTGTGTTTCTACCAACAAAATTATTTTCGACCTAAGTTTAATTGCAAATTCACCGTAAAAAATTATATGTAATATAGCTATATATTAATAAAAAAAATAATAATTTTCTTTATTTCTTTCTTCGCTGTTTAGCCCGGTCAAAGCAACAGTAGTATTGCTAATTCAAGTCTTAATAACAACATCAGCAGTAATACAAGCACAAATTGCAATAGCAGTATAATTTGTAACCAAAACAATTCAATTAATAACAATATAACATCTATTGGTAGCAGCAGTAATAATCATAATTTACTTGTTGCCTCTTCAGCAAATACAAATAATTCTCAGACAAATACACACATTAGCAACATCAGTAATAACAACAGCAGTAGCAACGTCTTGATAAATAACAGTAGTAGCAATAATAACATCATTATTGGTAATAATGGTGGCCTTTCTCTCGATCATCATATTGGCGGCTTAGTAGGTGGCGGAATTTCGACTGCAGCGGCAAAAAATCAATTAGAGCAATTAAACACAATGCGCGAAGCTCTATTCTCTCAGGATGGCTGGGGTTGCCAGCATGTCAATCAGGATACGAATTGGGAAGTTCCAAGTTCACCAGAGCCAACAAATAAAGACTCATCGGGTCCCCCAATGTGGAAGCCAACTATAAACAATGGTACTGACTTATGGGAATCCAATTTACGTAATGGCGGCCAACCTACAACACAACCTGTCCAGAAAACTCCCTGGGGCCATACACCCTCAACAAATTTGGGTGGAACTTGGGGTGAGGACGATGACTGTGCAGATGCCAGTAATGTTTGGACTGGTGGACCAGCTGGTCCGTCTACTGTTGGTGTTTCTGGAGTAACTTCTGGGTCTGGTGCTAGTGGACCATCTAATGGTCCCCAGTGGGGTCAGGGTGTAGGTGTATCTGGAGCTGGTGTTCAAGCAGCAGTTACAGCTCCGACTTCAATTACGGGTGTTCAACCTGGAGGTAATATAAACCAAAATTATATGTGTCATTTTGATATACAGTCAGAGTCAAAATTTAGTACACAGCACGCATTTTCATCTATGAAGCTAAATATTTTAATTATAGAAAGAAATATATACAGTAGCGAGCATAATGTAATTTCAACTATGCACTCAATGTAATTTTCAACAGCACTCATTTTGCTCAAAAAAAAAATCTGCTGTTTTTATATTCTTATTGATCATAGGCAATTATTGTATGACATTTGGCCAATATTTTTTTTACGTAAGGATAATTATAAAATTTTTAGTAAAAGCTGTGGTAAAATTGTGCGAGAAAAGAAAATGCAACTCTAAGAAAATTGACTTGATTTTTAAAATTTTTAAAAAAATAATTATAAAAAATTGCTAAAAACTATAATACTGTTACAATACAGTAATTTACTGTTAATACTAATAAATTCAACGATATGAAATTTACAAAGGATAACAGAATTAACGAATGATGCATTTTCTGTTCAATATGGCGAATTTTTAGTAAAAACCAAGAAAATTTTAACAATTTTTAATAATATTAAATTTGACACTGTTTCTATTTCATAGAATCCTATATTTAGCTTACGTGATTACTAAGCTATCGCACTTTTTTACTATTTTAATTTAATATTTAAGGGAATATCTGTGACCAGACCGAGTGAAACTATCAAACACGAATAAATTAAAATTACGTTAATTGACCTTCCATATCATACGACTGCTCCATTTTAAGCATAAAGGAGCTGCTTCGAAAAGCATAGGCGCTTAATTTATTTTTGTAAATAATATATGGTTTATTGAATTGGGTTTTCCTTATTATATTTGCATCATTAAATTAATTTTTGGTGGTTGCAATAGTCATAAATGTCCACATGTGTTTTAGTTTTATTTCAATAAAAACCAATTCAAAACTAGCCATCAAAATTATTTCTTAATTATATCTAAATTTTAAATATCTTGGAAATTATGAAAAGGCAGCTAGAGGCCGTAATTAAGCTAAATGAGGGACCAACAAAATATAAACTTTTTATTTTCGGCTTTTGGTGATAAAAAATAGAGCGGTACCCATCAACTGTATACTAAATTTTGGCTGTTGTTTTTAGGCACTTTTCTCTTTTTCTCATAAATTTTCCACGAAATCGATTTTAATTTTCAAAGTTTTTTAAAATTATAAGATATTAAAATCTAAATTTAATTTTAAGTTTAATCAAACTTATATATTTCTTTCTATAATTAAAATATTTAGCTTCATAAATGAAAATGCGTGCTGTATACTAAATTTTGACTCTGACTGTATACGTACTGTGTATTTAGAAATGAGTATTATTAATATTTGATTAATATTATACTTTATATTGTAGGAACTTCAAGCGCAGGTGGTGTAAATTTACCAGGAACTCCAGGAGCCGTAGGAGCAAGTGGATCTGGCAATGGCTGGGGTGATCCACGTGTTGGCGCCATGGGCGGTGGTGGTGGTCCCTTAGATATGCGCTCCGTTGACCCACGTGATCCTATGCGTGCAGCTTCAGCTGGTGATCCCCGTGAATTAAGAATGTTGGACCCACGTGATCCAATACGTGGTGATCCTCGCGGCATTTCTGGGCGACTTAATGGCACATCAGAGATGTGGGGCCAACATCATCCAATTGCGCAACACCAAATGCCAGGTTTAAACAAAATGGGAGTTGGAGGGCCCAATGTTGGTGGAGTTGGCAATGTTGGAGGTGCACCTGGTCCTGGCGGTTTAACCGGACCTTCTTCCGTTGGAGGTTTAAATGCAGCTGGTAATGTAGTGGGTTCACAATGGGGAGCACCTCCGCAGTCTGTTGTTGGAGCGCCGAAAGATATGGTAGGTTCAATGGCTCCTAAACCGCCAGTTAGCGGTTCAGGATGGGAAGAACCATCACCACCACCACAACGTCGAAATATACCCAATTATGATGACGGAACTTCGCTGTGGGGCCAACAAACACGTGTACCTGGAGGAGTAGGTGGGGGAGGTGGATCTCACTGGAAAGACATATCTGATCCTCTTAATCCACGCAATCATTTAATGCGCAGTGCAATGGGTGGACAAAATTCTTCAAATGTATCTAATCTGGGTGGTGCTGGTGGCGGATCTTCTGGAAATTCAGGCGTTACTGGTGTAGGTGGTGTAGGAGCTGCTGTAAATCCTAATAACCCTATGGGTGTTGGAGTTGTTGGTCCTCCAGGGGCACGGCTAGTATCTGCCATTAATGGTTCGGGTGGCATAGGTGGGCCTCATAAACCTGATAACGGCATGTGGCCCCATCCAGCCGGTCCACCTAATGTGCCTACAACAGGTGTTGGTGGTAACCGAAATGCTGGCGGCTGGGGAGATGTTGAAAATCATAATGTTATTGGTGGCGCCGTTAGTGGGAATAGTGGGAATGGTGGGGGTAATTGGGGTGACGATAAATCTAACCAAGCGGTCAGCAACATGAGTCAAGGAGGAAATTCATGGAATGAACCTCCCAATGCTTCAGCTTGGAATAAATCGAATCAAGCGAAATTGGCTGGTGCTTCAAATAGCACAGGATGGGGAGCTGGCGTATCTAATGCTGCATCTGGTGCTAATGACTCTAACGATCTAAATACTAACGATTGGACAACAGCTGCACACAATACGATAATGGGTAAAGCTCAACAACAGCAAAAACTTGGTGGTGGTGCAGCAGTAAATCTTGGTTGTATTAATAGTGACCTAATAAAGCAAAGCAAGCAGTACCGCATGTTAGTAGAAACAGGCTTTAAAAAAGAAGACGTTGAGCGCTCATTAATCGCTACGAATATGAATTATGACGAAGCCACTGAGATGTTAAGGACAAATTTGACAGCTGTCAATGCTGGTGTTGGTATGGATAATTGGAGACGTCACGACGATAATCTGAGTTCCTATGCTGATCATAATGCCGCCGTAGCTGCTGCTGGTAGCTCATTTCCTGGGCGTTATTCTACAGGAGGAACACAACCTGCTATATCATTCCCTCCGGTGAGTTTTTGTGCATTTTGCAATTAATTTCATCATAGTGCCAAATTATCGGTAGAGACAAAATACAAATTTTATGAGAGAAGATTTTTTAAATGTGTGTTGATGAAACATTTTAATTTTACTAGAAACAAATAATGTTTGTATACATTATTTATTAGTTATGCCGCCTAAGATCAATTTAAAAAAAAAATATTTTACACAAACTGCGACCTAGAAGTAGGTCGCAGTTTTTATCAAAGTATATTGCTATTGGTCGTTATTTCCTACACATTCACTGCTGCTTTCGATGAAATTGATTTTCTGCAGAATTTATAACATTGTTGTTAATATCTTCATTATTTTATACAGTGTCTCAAATAAGTATTCGATTTTTTTATACTATGAAAAGAATCGCGATTTTATACATGATGACATTTTAACATTTTCATTTTTTTTTTATTTATTTATTTTCAACAACCTAGCCTTATTGGCCATAATCGGTTATAAATTTCTACTGATTTGTAATATTGTATTAACCAGAGACCGAAAATAACGGGTTCACTTTCATTTCAATGGTAAATTCTCATTCGCAGCCATTTAAAAGTAATTTTTTCTGATATATCATTGAGATAGTGATTTATTCGAGAACATTTTAGGTTTGGGGTTGAGAGAAACAGAAAGAAACAAACACAAATAATCTGGATGAGTGATTTATAATTTATTTTTTTCGTAAAGGTCAGCTGGTGACTTTAATTTGCGAACATGAAAAATAAATCGCAAAAATGCATTTGATGCAAATCAACGCTTAAATAAAAAAAAAACATTTCTGTTACTCAGATTTCATTACTTCATATTATCATATTTTTCCATAATTTGTTAAAAATTACTAACAATATATTATTGTATGTAAATAAAAGAGAAAGCAACAGTTATTAAGAACAAGAACAAATGAATTGTTTATCTCACACCAAACCATTAAAAAACAACAAAAACGAATAAAGGTCATACCAAACCATTTTTTTTCATTTTATTTATTTACATCAATACATAGAAAGCTTTCTTGGCCAATAATACATGTATCGTTAGATCTATATTCATTTCATTAACTGTATAATTATATATAATAAATGTAATTACAAATTAAAAATAAATTCTATTTACATATGCATACATAAGTGGCCCCCCCAGCCGAATAAATTATTACCAAATATAATTAAAGAAAAAAAAATATTCTTAACACTACTCAAACCCATCAAATAAATAAAAATCATTTTATAACTGTTATTTTCAGTGATTTATTTTTATCACAAAAATATAAATCACAATTTGGGTTTTTTGGTATATGGATGGAATTATTTTCGATCTGTGGTATTAACTGTACAATGTTAAAGATTTATATCACAATTTCAAATTTTGTAAAAATCAGCTTTACATGTTTTAGAAATTATTGAAAAAAAGTGTGAAAAATTACCTCACAAAAGTATACGAATTTTAAATGTTAATCGTATTTGAACTAAATTTATTAGATAAAAGTAAAATAATTTATGATTCCTTTTAATATCAATTGTTTTTAGGGATAACTGCTAAGTACTTAGGATCTTATTTGAGTCAAAATTCGTCAGAAATTTGTACAAATGCTTCATAAAAAGACCTTTAAATGGCTGTTATATGGGAAATATGTATTTTACCAACTTTATTCTCCAAATATAAACAAAAGAATTATAGGGATGATAAATTAGTTATGTTAGTGCTAAAACAAAACGAAAATCTATTAAGTTTATAAAATTTGTAAACAAACAAATAAATAAATGTTTTACAATTTATTAAAAATTTTAAAGCATCAGTCGATATATTAAACTAGATGACCGCCCCGACCCGGCTTCGCCCGGTAGCTATTTACTAATGTATTCTTCAAGTTTCTCAAAAAAAATTATCTTATTAAGAAAAGTGATAAGTGAAAAGAAAGCAATATATTAAAAATTACCGAACTTTTGAATTTTTTTTTCTTTACAAATTATCTCCTGAAAATATCGAATCGAATAAAAAAATATCAGCCAAATCGCTCCAGACGTTCTCACATGATGCCATTACATACATGGACCATTTCATTTTTATATATATAGATTTTTAATTTCAACAATAAAAAATGTTTATGATAATTTAGTGCTAAGGGCTTGGTATAGAACATATTTTTTAAAAAATTTTAAAAAAATTCCCATTTTTTTCCACCATATTATAATATACAGAATAATCTTCTAAATTCAATGGGTGGCGGATCTGTCGGTGCTAGCGGCGGTAATAATCCACAATTGAATGCCCTTAACTCAATGCAACCTTTGCAAGTGCAAAAGTACCTTAATCAAGGCCCTCATAATGTCGGTGCCGGTGGACCTCAATCTGTTAATGCTGCTGTTGCCTTTGGTCAAAGTTCTAATGTTGCAGCTGTCAATGCTGCAGCTGTAAATGCCGCTGCTGTTAATGCTGCCGCCGTATCAAACAGTACGAATCAACCATCAACACAACAACTTCGCATGTTGGTCCAACAAATACAATTAGCCGTTCACAGCGGTTATTTGTCCAGCCAAATATTAAATCAGCCATTGGCTCCCACCACACTTCTACTCCTTAATCAATTACTTAGCAATATTAAGGTAAGAGTACATATCACTTGAGCAAGCTATGTCAAAGTAGAACTTGTATGATGTATAAAAATCTCTTGTATTTTATTCGAAATGTTTAACACATGTAACTATGTATATCTATTATCTTTTTATTTAGCATCTACAAGGGGCCCAGCAATCATTAGCACGTAGTGGTAATAATGGTAATACGCTGCTGGCCATTGCCAAATATAAGCAGCAAATACAAAATTTACAAAACCAAATAAATGCACAACAAGCGATATACATAAAACAGCAACAACCAACTTCACACCCGGCTGCTACGCATATCAATAATACAAATATCGAATATTTAAGAAGCCATGATGCCATATCAGCTTTGCAGGGAAATTTCTCAGAAATTAACTTAAACAAGGTAAAAATAATTTACCTCCATATTATTGAAGTCGGAAATAAATATTTTGTTTTTTATTAGTCTGGTGGCTATCAAGGCGCACCAAACCAACAATCTAGATTAAATCAATGGAAGCTTCCAGTATTAGATAAAGATATCACTACGGATAGCACAGATTTTTCTCGTGCACCTGGCGCCACTAAACAGGGTGGTGGTTTAAATACAACAAATGCGAGTAATATGGGACCTTTAGGTCTACAAGGTGATGGGTAAGTACAAATACGTACATACAAATTTATATTACAAATATTCTCGTAAAATATATACAGTAGCGGTATTCACAATATTGTGCAAATGGTCTTGCATCATTGTATATCCATTGCATTTTTACTTTACACTAACAAAATATACAGAAATACACCATTGCACAAATTTATAATACAAATGCACAAGATTGTGAATACCGCTAATATATCACATAAACTATTTTGCTTGCGCATTTTTAGGAAATGTTTGTTTTTCATTCATACTTAAAATTACAGAAAAATATTTTTTTTTTGCAATCAAATTGTAATTATATTATAGTGAGCGGTTGTGAGCTCTTTGTGTTGAAAATACCAAAAGGAAACGAATAAAACATTTCCGTGAGAATAAAATACTTCAGGTCAGGGCTTTGATGAGGTGTTGGCAAGTATTTGGTATTGTAAAAAAAATATTTTGACTTGTAATGATGTGTGTTTCGGGTTATAATCATGTAAAAAATAAGGGATATTTCTCCGTAGACCCATTTATGCGGCACTGGAGTTACGATTTTCTCTCAGAATGGACAAATATCCATGATGATCCATAATACCATCAATAAATACATGATTACCAACATATAACCGCCACCAGCTTAACCGTTTTTTTACATTACTTATATTTAAGGCTTCCTCCAAACCATACGTCGCACAGAGGGATGGCTTCATACATTTTTGGCACCTAGAATTATATGGACCATACTAAAAAAAAATAAAATTTTATCAAAATCGACCACGCTCAACGCCCACTGCCTATACAATCCAAATAGATGTTTTCGCATACAATTTTTTCTATCCAAGTAAAAGTCTAGAAATTTTTTACATATATTTTCTGAAACAAAAGAAGAGTTTTATGCCGAGTTTCAATAAAATCGGTCACGCCCACCGGCCACGACACCCATACATAGATAAGAATTTTTTTGATATTTCGTTTAGTATTCGACAAAAAATTTTAAGTTTTCATCCTGTTCCGAAAACTATTTTTATTTTTAAATCGAAACAAGACACTTCCAACTTTCATTTTATTAAAAAAACAGCTTGGGGGAAAGTGGGGCAACATTTTTTTTCAATGGAAAATCAAAAATAAAATAATTTTTAGAGACTTATAGATTTGGGCATATCTTCTTAACGGTTTATGATATCCCCATAATTTTTTTTTATTTATGGAGAAATGTTATATTTTTGAAATATGTTAAAGGTAAATGGTATTGTTAGGAAAATTATACATACTAGGATCGCCTGGTGGTCAAAATTCGACCACTAATAACGAAATTATACAGTTACTTTTGAGTACATATACGCAAAAATATTTTTCACGTTTGTGTACAAATACACGTGTATTTAGATGTTCACAAACATGTTGTTGTTGTTTTTCAAGCAAATTTAAAACGCTTTTACCACTTTTATGGAAAGATTTTTTTTTTTAAATTTATATTGTGCACATCTATAGAAAATAACTTCTTAAACCTATATGTTACATCAATATTGGTGGACAATAACATACTTAAAAGTGTACCACAAAAAAACGTGTGGCCTATTTATATATAAGATATAAACCACTGAATTGCGTGAAAATATAAGTAAATTATTGCTTAACACCCTTGCATGGACTTTACTTAATTTTTTTAAAAATAAAATAACATTTTTCTTAAAACTATAAGTGTACATTTCATCTTTAAACATTTCTCTACAAAACCGCATCATTTGATTTTTGAAATTGAGTGTTTTAAAAATTTACTTTTTGACACCAAAATCCCTCTGTGCGTCACATTGAATTAAATTCCGGAACACAAACGAAGATATAGGATCGTTTTTAAAATTGAGGTTGTTGTTGTTGTAGCAGTGATTGCTGAGTTGGTCTCCTATTTTGGTGGGCCCATGAGGTCCGAATTCAAAACTTAAACTCGACAACACTTCCTCTTTGCGCATGTCAAATTTCATTCACATCGGACTAACCGTTTAGAAGTTACAGATTTATTTCCTTCTTTTTTTCTATACCACTGTGCGACATCAATTAAACTTATCACAAAAGTATTAAATTGATTTGCCCTTGTTGTAAAAGGGTTAAATAATTTTTCTCTCAGAAATGTTAAATTATTTTCTTTCGGTATTTTTTATACAAATATCTTCAGAATTATGCACAATAAGGACTAAATTATTACTAATAACAATTATAAAAAAAACATCAAACGTACCCTTTTAACAAAACCATAAATAAATTGTAAGAAAAATGTAAACAAAACCCAAAAACCTCAACAAATTAAATGGAATTTTAAAAGGCAAAATACGTTTGTGTCCTGCAAATTATGAATTTTTTTAATATAATTTTTTAATTAACTACATTTTTTTTTTAGAATACATTAAATTTTTTGTAAAAAATATTATTAAGTAGAAATTGATGACCGATATGGCCAATAGGTTATTGAAATAATAAAACGCAAAAACTAATCAAAAATTTATATTTTTAAATTTGTATGGATGAATGAAAATCAAATTTCTCCTAAAGATTCGTTAGTAAAATAAAATAAAAAAATAAAATAGTTTTGTGATACACAGTACATTAGAGTGCTCCAAGATTGTATGGACGAAAAACATTTTCAAATCAATTACCAAACGGTTGTTAAACGTTTTTTTATCAGAATGTTTCAATATTGTTCTTACGTTTATATTAATGTACAGTTTGCGCTCATGAGCAAAAACAATACAAAACAAAATGGGACAATCATTCTCATTGTTTATGTTTGGTTTTTGTTTTACTCACTGCAAAGAACAAAATTTGTTTATTTCCGTACTCTGGATTCTACAATACATAGAACAACATAGTCGGTCAAAATTCCAATTTAATTTTTTTGAAGCACTCTACTGTACATACATATATCCATGTATGTTTGATATTGATTGAAATTAAATTATATGTAGTATGCTAGTTGTGGTATAATTTTCTAATTATAACTAAATTTAACTGTATTTTTAGAACATGGTCAACCGGGCGAAACATAAACGATGGTTGGCCAGACCCCTCAAATGATAGTGAGAATAAAGACTGGTCAGTTGGACAGCCTTCAGCTGCAACTGCATATACCGATTTGGTACAGGAGTTCGAGCCTGGAAAACCGTGGAAGGTAACTACTTGAATAAAAATCAGGAAATGAATTTCAAAAATCATCATACCAAAACCAAATTTGTTTGTTAAAATCCATAATAATTTGTTTTTAACACTTTGTTGCAATACTTTACTGAAGTTTTCATCTAAAGCGTAGCGCCTTTGATGACTTTGTTTTTCATTGCAAATCTTTGTGAAAAATAAAAAAAGGTCACCGAAAATTGACTTCATTTCCTGGTTTAGCAATGATTTCTATGTACAACTTATCTAATTTAAGGGTTCGCAGATAAAAAGCATTGAGGATGATCCAAGTATAACTCCTGGAAGTGTAGCTAGATCTCCATTATCAATAAATCCGACGCCAAAAGATGCTGATATTTTTTCTAATGCTGCTAGCAAAAATTCCCCGACTGATTTACCATCATTAGGACTAACTTCATCATCCACGTGGAGCTTTAATCCTTCATCCAGCAATCAAAATTTTCCCAGGTCCTTATATATATTTATATTTTTCTAACTTCATGCTATAAATTATTATTGTTATATTATGTTCATTAGTTGGTCAGATAATACACAACAAGAAATATGGTCTTCAATGAACAAAACATCACGCGGACCACCACCGGGTTTAGGCAGTAATAAGACTGGTGGGGGTGCAGGCGGCGTACCTAATGTAACAAATCCTGGCAATGCCAATGGTTGGCTAGGCGGTGGTCGAACTGGAGGTTGGTCGGGAACAAATTCTAACTGGAACTCAAATTGGTTACTACTTAAAAATTTAACCGCACAGGTAAATACATTTCAAAACATACATACCAAATCATACATACTATAAATTAAAATGTCAATTGTAAATATAAATGTTCAATATACATATATAGGGTAGGTAAAATATATAAAAATAAAAAAAATATATTTCATGTTTTAGTTTAGATGAAAATCTCTTCATTGATAAATGAAGATTAGCTTTTATTCACGTAGTGGAACTTTCTATGCTATATGAAGTGCACCTAGTGCTGGTGTCGAAGACAATAATTAAATGAGTGTTTTATAATACTAAAAAACAAGCATAATTTTGGAGCTGACAATATTTATGATTCTATCGTTGTTAAAAAAGTATTCATGTAGGGTGGATATTGCTGAAAACGGTGAAAAAAGGGTAAAATATAACGCCAACTTGTATTAAATAATGCTTAAGTATAAATCAAAGAAATTTAAATTATGCAATTAGAACCCCATCGCCATGCGTAGATCGATCATCTCTATAAATTTTATAGGCACCAAGTTGACATTTGTGGTATGGTTTCAAAAAAGTCGACTTTAAAAGGAGAATATTGATTTGTCTATCTATCTTCGATCACTTTTAAATCTTGATGGAGGCGTTCTCCTTGTTCTATACGATCCAAGATTTTCATGAAACTTGTCTAAATGACTGTGTACATTAGGGTGGCCCTTAAAAAAACAAGAGTTGGATTTTGACCAGTCTCAGCCCCCAGTTTGGTGAATATTCGTTAAAAAAAAATCATCCTGAAAAATTTGTATGTAAATCGGTTGGGGTTAAGACCAAGCAAGCCCTCGAAAGTTTTACAAGGGGAAAAAATGAAATTGTTTTCAGTTTTTGTAAAAATTTTGCCATTAAAAAATCCTTTTGCAATTTAATTTAAAAGAACGGAAATGTGTACGTAATTGTCGTTCTAATGAGAGATAAAAAAACAGAAATTTGTTAAAAATTCCCCAGGACATTAGACCACTAGAACAAGAATTGTAAGAACAAAATTAACATATTTTGAGAAATATTAAAATAAAAGCTCATTTTTACTTAAAATATACCATATTTACTTGTATGAGTTTTTGGCTTCGTAGGTATGAGCAAAAAAAAATATTTTTTAACGGCAGTTTTTAAAACTAAATTTTAAAATTTTGGAAAATTTTGTTAAACAAATTTCAGAATTTTTTGATCATCTCATTTGGAGTTTATTGAGAATATAATCTATATATGGGGGATTTCATGTTAAGTGAACCAACTTCGAAGTCTTCCGATCGGATAATTTTGGAAAAAGTTCGATTTTGCAAAAAAAAAAAAAAAATTTTATATCTTGAGTTACAAAACATTTATTTTGATAGATATCCCACTGGCATCCCACTAAGCGACCACATAGGTCTTAAAGGAATAGACCTAAAAAATAAAAAAGGGTCCATTTTGAAAAAAAAACTCAACAAAGTTTTTGATTTTTCAAAAAAAAGTCCAAAATTCTATGTTTTGAGTTACAAAACATTTATTTTGATACAGAGCGAACTCGTATCCCACAAAGTAAATATCTATACTTTCCAAGAACACTGTGATGGCCAAAGTTTTGCCACAAAGCAAACTGATTGTTTGGGATGTACAATGGCGCTTAAAAAGTATTTGTATGTATTAGACAAAGCGTTGCAAGATCCCGGTTGACATTTCGTCCGCCTGCATTCAATTTCCCGTGGCTTTCTGCCAGTTTAGCGAATCAAAATCAAAACTCATACGAAAGGTGTTTCCAAACATTTCACAAAATTACAATTGGTTGAGCGAACATTAATGCGAAAAACATTGATGTCGAGGAATTGGATTTTAAGATTCAAAGTGAAATTGTTATCATCAATTCATCGGTAATCATAATGTTACGAAACATAAACCAACCACGTCTTTGTAATGGCACCCGACTTGCGGTAAAAAACCTGATGAATAACGTCATCGAAGCAACAATACTTATAGGAAATTACAAAGGAGAAGACGTTTTGATACTACGGATCCCAGTGGCTCCGACCGACATCGATCTTTCAATCAAAATGTAAATAAGATTCATTGCACATATTTTCAAAATGATCATTAAAAAATTCAAAATTCGAATATAAACTTTTTTCTAATTTGAACAGGACAACGTCTGTCGGATCAGCTAGTAGGGAATTCAAATATGAAAATATTTCCTATAGTTTTTCCGTACCTGCGATTTAAATTTTTGCAATTTTCGAGAAAAACTAATTATTTGGCCATATTTTTGGCAAATGAGCCCAATTTCCTTACAGTTTAAGTAGAACCTATTCAGAATATTATAGTCCAGATAATTATAAATATACTCAGAAAGTTTTACTAAAATTAAATTAAAATTGGAAAACGTTAAACCTTGAGCTTTTATTTCAATATTCCTTAAAATATGTTAATTTTGTTCCAACAATTGTTGTTGTAGTGACCCTGAGACACGTTAATGGCCTGGGAAATTTTTAATAACTTTAAAATTTTTTAAGCAATTTCCGTTTTTATACCCTTCACCTTCGTGAGAAGGGTATATATAAGTTTGTCATTCCGTTTGTAATTTCTACATTTTTCATTTCCGACCCTATAAAGTATATATATTCTGGATCCTTATAGATAGCGGAGTCGATTAAGCCATGTCCGTCTGTCTGTCTGTCTGTCTGTCTGTCTGTTGAAATCAGTTTTCTGAAGACCCCAGATATCTTCGGGATCCAAATCTTCAATAATTCTGTCAGACATGCTTTCGAGAATTTTGCTATTTAAAATCAGCAAAATCGGTCCACAAATGGCTGAGATATGAGGAAAAAACCAAGACAACCTCGATTTTTGACCTATTTTTTTACCTATATCTGGATTACTAAGACATTAATATAGGCAATATGGATATCTAATGATAGATATTTCAAAGACATTTGCAACGACGTATATAAGACCATAGAAAGTTGGACCTACAATGGGTCAAAATCGGGAAAAAAATTTTGAACCAGATTTTTAAAAAAAAAAAAAAATTAAAAAACAAAAATTTAAAATTTAAAAAAAAAAAATTTTAAAATTTAAAAAAAAAAAATTTTAAAATTTAAAAAAAAAAAAATTTTAAAATTTAAAAAAAAAAATTTAAAATTTTAAAAAAATAATTTTTAAATTTAAAAAAAAATTAAAATAACAAACAAAAAAATTTTTTTTTTTCCAAAAAATTCAAAAAACAACTGTAAAAAAAATTAAATTTTGTTTACCTAAAAATATTTAAAATTTTGAAGTATAATTTGGTGAAGGGTATTTAAGATTCGGCACAGCCGAATATAGCACTATTACTTGTTTTATATATCACTAGCTGAACCGACAGACGTTGTCCTGTCCAAATTAGAAAAAATATCGATTTGTGAATATGTGTGAAGATGTTTAAAATGTGTAAAAATAGTTAAAAATAGAAAAAAACGTATTTTTGAGTGATAATGTTTGATTTACATTTGATTTTAATATATGTACAACGAAACTTATGGTGTTCTATTTACATTTTAATTGAAAGATCGCTGTTCAGGTAACCAATTAAAATAAAGAAATACATTTTTTCGATTGATACACGAAATTTTTTTGTTATTTTCTGGCACGTAAACAAATAATGCTGATGGTGTTCCAACACAAGAACAGACGATATATGGAGCCATAGGGATCCGTGGTAGCAAAACGTCTTGTTCTTTGTATTTCCTTTAAGTATTGTTGCTTCGATGACGTTATGGATCAGGTTTTTTATCGCAAGTCGGGTGCCAATACAAAGACGTGATCCGATCAGACTTATCAGTTGGAGATTGTAATTCCAGCGAGTTGGATAGTTGACGACATCATCTTGGGGAGTAACAGAATCCACCGATTTGTATGTCATCATTCGACATATTAGACTGCAATATCACTTTAAATCTTAAAATTCAATTCGTCGACATCAATGTTTTTCGCAGCCAATATAGTACGTTAGCTCAAGCAATCATGATTTTTGTAATTTTTTGCAACGTTTGGGATCACCTTTCGGATGAGTTCGGATTTTGATTCGGTGAACTGCAGAAAGCGATGGGAAATTAAATGCAGTCGTTCGAAATGTCAATCGGGATTTTTCGGTTGCCAATGTCCAGCAATTGTTTGGAAAATACTTCTCCAGATTGATCGTTCTGCAGTTCGACACACATGTTCACAGTCAATTTGAGTTTCTTGACGTGTTTCCACAAAACGGACGACTTTAAATGCATGTTTAAAGTTCATCAGTTTGCGTTGACCGTGGAATCACTGGCAGTGTTTGCCGAAAATAACCTGCCAACAGAATCATCGCACCTCAAAACCCGCTTTGATTGTTTCGTAAATATTGCAACGTTTTGTCTAATGCCACCAAAGACTTTTTATACACCATTGTACACTCATCCCAAACGATCAGATGCATGTTGGATTTTCATTGATTTGAATATTCAATGGCAACTTGAGTGCTAAATGAGCACTCTGATGAAGCAAGTTCAATATCATTATGCGATCAAAAAGTTTTTCCCATTCAACCGGGAGCGTGCAAAAAAAATCTTTCCAATTCCATCTTTCATAATTTTCATAAGAGCGTCATGCCTAACTCAGATAATACCTTTTACGACAACATCAATCACATGTCCTCAATTACTTAATATCAAAGCCTAATACGCCTCTGATGCAAAATATCACACATGGCATCTTTGTACTTATTTCACAAATCAGTCGCTTTATCACAACATGCTTCCCATATGTTGAGATGTACATATTTGATGAGCATTTGACGAAAGCACTGCATCTCCGAGGGAGTTTCCAATGAGTGTCATTATCTAACAATAGCAAGCGTTGACACGCTTCTCTATACGTTAAACAATTCAACATTTATAGTTCGTAAATATCGGAATGATGTTGGGCCACGAACGTTGACTAATAGCAAACGCAAATAGAAACACTCATCGTTTCTTGGATGGACTGTGTATATGAGACCTAATGCGTCGTATAAAAATAAATGAGGGAAACCTGGAACTGGATTTCCTTGTTTTCGCCATTGATATTTTTTTGTCGAATGATTCCAAGTAATATCTTGGCATTTCGGAGTATAGAAGCGTTCGGGTAAATTCAGCATTTCGGCACATTTCTAAACTTCTGGTCAATGTTGTAGATAGCGTTCGATCAACTCGTTGTAATACATTCTCCTCAGTAAAGTACACTTTTTGGCCATTTTCCAGATGTACGGCTAAATGAACAACAGTTGGATGTCTTTCATGAATGGCAAATGAAAAATGCCCCAAATTGCTTCGTTACAGTTAACATAGCGGCCCATTTGAAGTTGATTGACTTCATCATTGGAATTCTCCGCACTAACTCAGCCAAATCACTGCCTTTGGTTACATATTTGCAGATGTATTTGATAAGTGGGCGTGGACAATCATTTAAACAAAAAATTACCCAAATTCGTCCAGGCGTTCTGCGATTTTAGATATATCGAAAAAAGTGGGCGTCGTAAATTTTGGTTTAGTAAAAACTTAAATTGGTTTACTACGATTGGAGCCATATCGGTGCAGCCGTTTTTCTATTTTAGATAAATCGAAAAAAAGTGGGCGTAAAAGTATGCATGGTAAATTTTTCTTTCCGTAAAAACCTAAGGCTTTAAATCGTTGAAAATGTTTTATTTTTTTATGAAATATTGAAAATAAGGACTTCAGGAAGTTATTTACAAAATTTTAACTTTGTGGAGGGACCTGGTTAGGTCAGCATCAGCCAAAAGAAAGAAAAAATCATAGATTATTGTTAAAATTTTATTAATATATGTATTGGCAAAAAAATATATTATTCCAAAGATGATAGTGTACTTCAAAGTACTTTTGGGCAAAAAGGGACAAAATATGTTTTGTTTTCATTTTGTAAGCTTATTATTGTTATGGTACTTATAAGTACCTTCGGTCGACAAAGGGTTAACCCCAACCGATATACCTAACAATTTTTCAGGATGAAAAAGTTGGCCAAAATCCTTTTGTTTATGATGGGCCACCCTAGTGCACATTAAACTTTTGTTTATGGGCCACACTAGTGCACATATGTAGTGTGCTTTTATGCTCATATTACATCCAAAATTTATAAAGCTGAACTGATTCCTCGTATTCCTTCAATTTTCCTAAGAAATTTTTCATAACGACAAGATTTACATTAAAAGTCTAATTTGCGGGCCATCGAAAATACCAGCCTTTTGTCTTTCTGTACTCAACTTTCTTGAAATATGGACCAGTTTTATCAAATACCTTCAAATACTGCATCATAAGTCAAAATTCTATGTGTTAATGGAGGTAGTATTATATTCACCCATATTCTAGTTGTCGTCGTCGACATGCGTCGACAATTTAAAATTGGTATTCTGTTTGTCGTAATTGACTGTTATCGATGACTGTCGACACACATTTGGTATTCTGTAAGTCAATACGGCGTCGATATTGTATTGTGTCGACACTGATTTTGTCGTCGTCATTTTTGGTGACGACTAGTTGTTTTTTTAAAGTTAAAAATCAAAAAAATGGAAAAAAATTAAAGTAACAAATTCTTACTAATTTGAAAAACTTGTTGAGGAGTTGCGGAAAAATCCATCGCTCGCAAGAAGATTTAATCGAGGAAATGTTCCAAGCTATTTTAAAGTTCAATGAGAAGATATGACCAAAGTTTTAAATGCTCTTGGCCCACCCTGACATTGTTGAATTGGACACAATTCAACAAGAATATTGTACTCCGAAAAGGAAAAGAACCAGTTCTGTTTCCAAAAACTCTCATTTCTAAAGCATCTAGAGTTTCGGTCAATATTTTGGAAACGGCAGGTTGCGACAAACCCAAATTAAAATCGTTTCCAACACCTGTGCCAGAAATCTTAAAGTTGTTGCCAATTTTATTGTTTTTGAAATAAATGATGATTTAGTTCCATCTTTCAAATAAGGCGATATTGTTTCCAGAACATTCTTAAAGGCGGCCTTATTTAGTCGAAAGTAGCATTCAAACCTTTAGAAAAAATATCATAATAAGCAATATGGAGGTATCATATTTTAATTTTTTTCTCACTTATTATCTGGAAGTTTAAAGATATCAGAATTTTGGCGGAGTTTTCTTTGTAAAATTAAGTTTTCTTTATTTTTTTGGAATCATAAACATAAAACATTTTTAAAAAATAACGCCCGTATCACAATTTAAAATAGAAATAAAAAAGTTTATTTTTTTAAATATAAAACAAAATGAATCATCTGACTGAAATATTAGAGATTTGTGTTTTGTGTTATTGCATTTTTCGATAAACAGTCGACGTCTACACAATACGGTTACAGAATACCAAAATAGTGTCGAGGTGGCGTCGACGTCGACAGAAAGTGATGTCGACTCAAAAACCACGACGACGTCGACGACGACAACCAGAATAAAGCTGATTATCTCTGGAAATCAAAGCCTGCTATAGGTTTTCTAACCTCTTTGACTGTGAAAACTTTTTCGCGATGAGGACACAATGTTAAAGTCAATTTAATTATTGAAATGTTCATATAAGATTACGAAACGAGCACACGAATTTACATATGACACCCAATATTGAAAAATGAGTATATTCAAAGCTAAACGTAGGACATTATTGGGGTTACCAATGCACACCTAATACAAAACCACTAACGGTATCTCGGCAGCAAAATAGTTGTATAAGACATAGTTTTTGATAATGATAACTGTATACGGTAATACAATATTTTTAAATAGATATTGATGCTCGAACGAATTAAACCTTTCATTTAAGTTTAATGTATAACAATATTTTATAACAATTATTTTTGCATTCTTCTCTTTGTTTAATATGTAGATTGATAGCTCAACATTACGTACCTTATGCATGCAGCATGGACCATTGCTGAATTTTCATTTGTATTTGAATCAGGGCATAGCTCTATGCAAATACGCAACACGTGAGGAAGCAAGCAAAGCACAAATGACCTTGAATAATTGCTTTTTAGGCAACACGACCATTATTGCTGAGTCACCCAGCGAGAATGAAGTTCATTCAATATTGCATCATTTGCCTCAACAGAACACCAATACTACTGCCACACAGCAACAACAACAAGCACAACAACAGGGTCAAGCCTCAGCCCATAATAACCCATCCGCAGTAAATAATACAGGAGGAGTAAGTGGAGGTGGTGGAGGCAGCTCAAATACAAATGCCAACAATGTTAACAATGCCTCAGGGTCACAAAATCCCTCGACACCGGGTGGCAACGTTAACGGGATTAATCAACAATCTAACAATCCTGCAAACAATGCCTCTAATATTAATTCAGCTAATAATGGCAGCAACAACGCTAATTCCGGCCAAAACGGAAATCAACCATCCAATCATAATTCTCATCCAAATATAAGTACACAAAATACATCAAATGTTGCTACAAATAACAGCAATGCTGCAACAAATAATCCTTCGAATGCTAATACCAACGCGGGGTGGCGTTCTACTGCCCAGCAGCCCCAACAGACACAAAATTCTCAAACACGACCCTCCGGTGGACGTGATGACTTCGAATTCATTTCCAAATATGTGTGTTCGATTGTGGATGACTAGATAAGGCTTACTAGTTTAAAACCAATTCCCTCAAATCCTCTTTCTACTATCACACTTCCTCAAATACCACTACTACTTCCTAGCTTACAACAACCATATAGAAGATTTCTCAAGTAGTTTTAACTATATACATATTATAAAACAAACAATAAATAACGAGATTGTATTAAAAATTTAAAGCAAATAATTGTATATATCATAAAACGAAACAAAAGGAACCCAGCGACATAAAAATGAAGACTGTTATTTATGACATTTACAAAATTTTAAAACTATTGTTTATTCAAATTACATAGAAAGTCAGGTACAAACATACATTTATGTATAAACTTCTAGACGTCAATTTGTTTTTTTATTTATTTATTTTTTTTTTTTGGTTAATTCAGTTAATAGTTAGTTTTGTTGTTAAATGCTAGAGAAGGCGCAATAGAGTTTAAAGGGCATATTTAACTCACCTACTACGCTAAGTGTCCTAATGAAATGAATCATGTTTCCAAGTTATGTAAGCTTAGGGAAGGTAGTTGCTCATTCAGATCAAATAAACCAAATGCAATTCTTATTAGTAATATTATCTCATAATGTAATGTTAATTGTGTTACAAAAAGTGTGGATTATTAGATTTACATTTAAGCATCTTAAATCGATTAAGTTCTTAAACAAATTATCTCTCTCTCTTATTGTTAGTTACTCAATACATTTGACCGCGGAAACACTTGTTTCGAGGCAATTATATGCATATACGAACCCATCCGTTTATATAAACAATGATAAACTATTTGTGTTATCATCACATACAGTCTGGTGGATTGGTTTTGTAACCTTTCCGCATTTTCGCAAATTTATAGTTGGAAATGGAGGAGAAACAAACACTTCGATAATGGAACAAATGTATGTAATTATAAAAAAGTCTATAATAATAAAATTATTAACTGTGTACTTCTATGTTCGGGTATTGGATACTATAAATTATATGTGAGAAAATAAATTTAAAAGGAAATAAGTACATATGTATAAATATACATAATTGTATATATATGAGAGGCCTGCACAAATGCATTTTAACGCACTATCATGACAAGTCAAGAAATACTTTACTGTTGTATAGTCGCGAAAAACAAATACTGCAAGTACTGTCCAGAAATATTTTAGGTATGTTTGTGTAAATGAAGATGCACAAACAAAACTTCGTTATGTGTATTGATGGGTGAATAAAGGGGTAATAACTTTGTATGTTTCGTTCCGAAACAAATTAACCGTTTTGTTTTTAGGTTAAGTCAATTTGTATATGTCGTTAGTTTTTCTGTAACGTAGTCGTTCTGTTGCGGATGAGTTAGTTTGTATGTTCCATTCTTTATTTTTTTTTATTTTGCAAAGCCTTTATCTTCGAAAACGGTCCTGATTACGAATTGTTAATAAACCCAGACTTACTTTGCGACTGGTATGTTCCAATCCGTAACGAATCAGCTGTGTGGTTTTTCGCTTATTGAAAGATATAGGGCACTGCTACATGTTCAATATATATTGTGATATTTCGGAATATTAGGCTATTCTGCGATCCATCAATACTGCAATATCGCGACACTGGTTTGCGGTCAATATACATATATTGAACGTGTAGCAGTGTCCATATATGTCGTTAGTTTATCTCGTCACCTAAAATAGAAAACGGTTTTTTCAAAAACACTTTTTCGGTTCTTTAAAAATCTAGTGACTATATATAGAAAAAAAATTAAAAATATAAATATACGAAATTATTATTATTGTGATAAAATTATAACTCTACACGTATATATGCTCAAATATTTTAATCAGCTATATAATATTTTACAAGTTTATTTAAACAAAACTGACTAAACCACTACAAATTGTGCGAAACTCAACAATTTGGCACCACTAATCGATATACAACGAAAAATAATTTGCTCAAACGCATTTGTATTACAAACATTTTTGTTTTGAATTAAATCAAATTTAAAAGGTTCGGTTTTAATTATTGTGTTTTTTCAACTTAATGTTTTAATTAAATTAACTTAGTTATAAATTTAAATAAACTAAAGTTGTTTTTTTTTTAAACAGCTGATACGTTACTACGGATAAATTACCAACAGAACGGTACAGAACAGGAACATTGCAGGCGCAAAGAATTTTGTAATCTACATTAAGTTGCAGCTAAAATAGCTGATATACAAACATTTACTGTTTGTCAAAATTTATAAAAATTTAAAGCTGTGACGTAGGCTGTACGCAACTTTAAAAAAAATTTAGTACAAATTGTGCAAAAAAATGTCATCAGTTGTTTTCTTGATTGAAAATTGAAACACCTACTTGAATGAGAAATTGAATGCAAGTTCGATTCAATTCTTGAAAGGCTGAGTGTATTAAAACTAACAATGCAAACAATTTGAAGATAGTGTTGCCAAAAATGTTTGAGAGTGAAATATTTAACATTTACATAAGGATAACAAATATAATTTTGTTCAGCATTTTATAAAATACTTATAAATTTGTACTTATGTATAATGTAATTTATTTGATCAAATTTGAAATATATAAATATTAATAAAATTTTGTTTAAATTAAATTCTGCAAATTAAATCATTAAAATAATTACAACAAATTTTGCACGGCCTAAGGCATACACTAAAAATTGTACGAAAGTTACCAAATTGGTTTTTATTTCACACAGCTGATACGTTCTTATGGAAAAAAATAACCGGCTACAGAACAGTACAGAAACGTAACAGAACGCAAAGACTAAAGGCGCTTATGGCAGAAGAGAAGATACATACGCATGTTTAAGGCATTTTTGTATTTGTTTCTTCTTCAAAAAAGTGATTTATTTATTTGGAGTTTGTATTTTTCAGGTCTGCAAGATACATGTTGGATATTGTGAACGATATAATAATTGATTTTCAGTATTGAGATTTAAATGTAAATAAAGACATATATAAATATAATTTTAGTGCCTATAATTTTAACAAATTATGTATATCTATCGAGGCGTAGTTACTTATGATTGAAAAAAAGTTTGGTAATTCTAATCGTTAGATATTAATTTAAACATCTAGGTATTTTACATCGTAAAATACTTTTAGATGGGCTAATATTAAATAATTAGTTTAAAAACTCGAATTTGGTACTTTATGGCCCGCTTTCTCAAAGTATCGACAAACTGCCTGTTACTAAATGTCGACATAAATTTATTAGGCCGATAAACTGACGTTTAACAATTTTGGTTTTCTCAATATACCGACAAAATACATTATTTTCAGAAGACAATACCCCTCAAAATAGATGTGAAAGTTTGGAACCCTGCCTTCAAGTGACAACATGTTTTCATAAATCAGCTGTTTAATGTGGCCATCGCCAGCCGGAATCTTTTAAAAAATTCATTATCCTGCATGTCTGCCAGGTAGTTAGGCCTGGCATGATAAACTCTTTCATCATTCACTTGGAACTCATGTTCTTCGAGTTCATCCTCCATCAAATTAATGTTAATTCCTCTCTTAATTTTTTTTTTTAAAAATCTAATTAATTTCGTTTACAAACACATAAAAACTATGAACAGCAGTCAGCTGATTGAATTTATCTGTATGATAAATAAATAATTGGCTGATGGGGTCGGGTTAGCTTTGCGACAGAATAGAAGCAAATGAGACATTGAGAAAACCAAATCTCTTTAATCTGCAGTTTTTCTATAATTTAAGCACGTATGCCTCACCCAATAAATGTATCCCTATATGGAAATATCAGGTAATATCGTTTTTTGTATAATTCCATTACTTGATGAAGATCGTTAATTGAAGAAAAACTAAAGTTTCCAAAATATTTTCCTGTGTACCTGTTTTTCTTATTTTTTGGGCTACCAATATAAATTAAAAGGCAAAAAATGTTGACTTGAAAATTTTGATGCAAAGTAATAAAATGCAACAACTAAACAAAAAATAATTTTGTTATAATTTCTTGTTGTTTTTATATATTTTATTAACGGCTTTTTACAATTTATGTATTTTTTTCTTATTTTTTATAGATACAAATCAAAAAATAGTTAAATAGATGTCTGCTTTTGATCAACAAATAATTAAAATATTCATGCTATTCATTTTCTGTAAAATAACAAATTATCACGTAATATTCAAATCTGCCTTATTAAGTAAATAGTATAATTGGCACAATAAATAAGATCACAAGACATAAACACGATATGTGTACATTATTAAGGAATAACATAACAACATTTATTATATGTATATCAACTATTTATTGAAAAATTATTGAATTTTGCACAACTATTCAAAAATATAGTTAATGTATGTTTATTTTATAAATAGGTATTAACAATATTTTATTAATGTGTTAAGAAATAAAAACTAATTATTACATTTGTAATATTTCAATAAAATTATAATATGGTAAATACAAAGCATTCTTTTGAGACTAAAATAAAAAAACGATTTTTTCACATGCAAAAATTATTAGACACATGTTCGACTATACGATACACATGGGTATATAAGCAAATACTTTAAGGATTTGAAATATTTTTTTACTGTTTACTAACAATGAGTTAGTTTATCAGACAGTATTTGTAAAAATGCATACACACAAGCGGTAGTGTTTGGTGTTTAAATACATTTGTGCAGGCCTCTAATATATATATATAAATATATATATTTCAATTCCGAGCTATTCTTCTATTATTTAAAATAAAAAACAAACAATTATACGATAGATAAAAATGAATATATTATAAATAAAATTTGAAACAAAAAATACGAATGGCTTTTTTCACTTATTCATTAATTATCTGATTATTATTATTATTATGAAATCCGTTTTTAGTTAATGTGTTTCGAACCAAAACATCGATCACACGTTTTTAGGGCATTTGATTGACGATTAAATTAAGTTTAACACGTTAACAGCCGAAGGCAGCGTCTGAGAATTGTCTCACATGTCCGCTTTTTTTTGTTCAAAATCGGTGTAAACTCCAATAAATATATGTAAATATCTACATAAATTAAAATGTATATAAATAGCTAAAGGGTGTTTTTTTAATAGCGCAAATATGGGCTCAAAATCTCCTATAAATCGCTTTCAGAGTCTATAATTCTAAAGTTCATATATGAGCTGTGGACTGTTAACGTGTTAATCTTTTGGGTCGACGAATATTTTGATTTATTTGATAATTAAGCGGCAATCATTTAAACATTAGAAAAAGGATTATTCCAGTGCTGAGGAAGATTTAAGCTGTTCGAAGTTAAAGAGCGAAAACAACATGCAAATTTAAATTATCATATTATGAAAAAAAGTTCCATAAAAGAATTGATATTACATAATCATGTATTTCAGTCTCGTTTAAACAGATCATATATTATACAGTGGTGGCCAGCTATTTAAGACAAATACTGAATTTTAAGTGCGATAGAGCCAAAACAAATGGACCTAAGGGTATTAAATTTATTATTAATATTTCTGGTTTCTCAAAAATTTTTGGAAATATGGGTACAACATATATGGACAAAGATATGTGGAAATACGTTGGCCCACCTCAGCGAACATCCGCTGTTAATAACATGATATGAGCGATACTAATGGAACTAAAAATACGAAATTTGGTCTGAATATTAGAAACTATATTTAAAAAAAATTTTGTTGGTCACGTTGTAGAAAAATCGTATGTGTTCGTGGTGGATATGTATGAATTGACACAGTTGAATAAAACACACTTGTGTGTTAAAACAGTCCTCATGCATTCATATATGTGGAAATATTTGAAAAAATAATTGAGAATCACATGGAATTTAACAATTTTTGTCTTAATTTCCTGGCCACCACTGTATATAATAACAAACCTTTCAAATGACCAACAAAAATTAAACTGTCATCTCTTTCGAAATGGTTTCAATTCCGTAGTTATCATTCCGATCGATGAAAAAAAAACAAATATTTTGCCGACTAAATAATTTAACTTAAAATCAAATAATAATAAAGTGAATAATTAAAACAACAAGTAATACAGCCCAAATATGAAAAAAAAATTCCCCGGGAGTTTTTTCCCTTTTCGTTTTTTTAACATAGAATTTGAATAGGAAAAATAAAAATAAAAAAAGGGAAAAAACTCCCGTGGAATTTTTTTTCATAATTGGACTGATAGTGATTATTATTCCCGGTATATCAATCATTGAAATAAATCTTTTGATGCTGGCCACATCAATTTAATAGTTTTTACACTAGCGCACATCTAACATCTACCATTCAATGCAAAGATGTTAACATCTTCCCATAAGAATTACACAGGGCTGAGTGCCAACATCTCTCTACATCCATGGTAGGCGTTCATATTGTTGAGGTTACGATGATTTTCGTCAAACAACCCGAATGTGAACAATAGAGCGTAAAAATACACACAATTCATTCAGTTTCTTGATGTTGTTGTGGATATTTTATTTTTTACCCAAAAGAGCACACAAATTAAATGCCTTTTTACAAATTAAACTGTATATATATATATATATATATATATATACAGTGAGCCTCAAAAGTGAGTATACACCAAAAAATATTTGATTTTTTTTAGATAATGAAAATCCTAAAATTTATTCGTCGATTCAAAATTTTAATGTTTCGGTTTGTTGGAGATTGAGTTGAATATAGATTCGGTTGTGAAAAAAAAGATTTAAGTCGGACTATAATGATTTTCATGATCTTAAAAAAAATCAAAAAATTCGCCGGTGTTTACTCACTTTTGAGGCTGTGTGTATATATATATTATTTTAAAATAAATAAATAAATATATATATGTATATATATATATATATTCCAAGGCGAATATCACTCTTTATCACACCTAAGTGACTTGTGGATGAGGTTACTGACCCTACACTCATAAGTGTTTGCCAGGTCGATGGCAACAGCAACCTGCCGCTCCCCGGAGAAACACCCTCGCAAAATAGCAATAATAATTTAGAAGATATACAAAGCCTGTACTCTTTTGCTTCTTGTTTTTTCTTCCTTCGTTCGGCCGGTATTATCAAATTCTCGTGGAAGGTCACTTGGTAACTTCTCCAAGGTGACCCGCCGAACAGAGCCTTCTCCCCGAACCTATGAGTGCTACAAGTTTCACCAAGAGAGTCTCTCGACAATCCCAGAAGCCCGTCCACATCCAGTTCGTGACGTTTCTTTCATCTTCCATTATCCTTGATACCCCTTCTTCAGTACCCTTGTCCGTACTGTCTTCTCTACTACTTCCCTAATTTCCGTTTTTCATAGTTTGGTAAATCTTACACAGTGACGACATGAACCCGGTCTTCGTTACTGGCCCTTAAGCTGGCCACTCACGGATGATTTGTGAGTCCGATTTGTTCGTGTTCGACGTCTTGTTAATGGGGCTGTGCGCGAACAAAATCACAAGTAATTGAAATTTTTTAATCACAAATCAGGCGAATAAATCATTCCGTGTGTGGCCAGCTTTAGAAAACATCTGTTTTGTATTGCATCTCGATTTTAATATACAGTGTCGGACAAAACTAAAGTAGCTAGATGACGGAGGATGAGGCGTTCATATAACAAAGTTGTACATATATATTTATATATTATATTTATGAATTCATCTTAACACCAAGGTGTTCATATAACAAAGTTGTAGCAGATATCTATAAATACATATATGTTTATATATTATATTTATGAATTCATCTTAACACCAAGGGGATAGTGTTGTAAATTATGGGTACTTTTGACTACTCAATACAATACTCAATACTTTTATTGGGTACTCAATATACATATTATACAATACTTTAACGATTTTTTATACCCTTCACCTTCGTGAGAAGGGTATATATAAGTTTGTCATTCCGTTTGTAATTTCTACATTTTTCATTTCCGACCCTATAAAGTAGATATATTCTGGATCCTTATAGATAGCGGAGTCGATTAAGCCATGTCCGTCTGTCTGTCTGTTGAAATCAATTTTCTGAAGACCCCAGATATCTTCGGGATCCAAATCTTCAATAATTCTGTCAGACATGCTTTCGAGAATTTTGATATTTAAAATCAGCAAAATCGGTCCACAAATGGCTGAGATATGAGGAAAAAACCAAGACAACCTCGATTTTTGACCTATATCTGGATTACTAAGGCATTAATATAGACAATATGGATATCTAATGATAGATATTTCAAAGACATTTACAACGTATATAAGACCATAGTAAGTTGGACCTGCAATGGGTCAAAATCGGAAAAAAAATTTTAAACCGAATTTCTTTTTTCAAAAAAAAAAATTTAAAAAACAAAAAAAAAATTTTTTAAAATTTAAAAAAAAAAAATTTTAAAATTTAAAAAATTAAAATTTAAAAAAAAAAAAATTAAAATAACAATCGAAAAAAATTTTTTCCCAAAAAATTAAAAAATTAAATTTTGTTTACCTAAAAATATTTAAAATTTTAAAGTATAATTTGGTGAAGGGTATGTAAGATTCGGCACAGCTGAATATAGCACTCTTACTTGTTTTTATTCAAAAACTTAAAGAGATACTTCTTACATATATTGTAAAGGGAAATGAATAAAAAAAATATTGTTTATTATTTATATGCAAATGCATGTTTTTTCTCAAACTTCCAAATACTAACAATCAATATTTTAATTATTTTAAAATGTAAGTCGATTGAAGGACTATGGCTCATAATCATAGTCAAACACTAAAGTCGGCTCTTTTTAAAAACAACTTTAACCCTCTAACCGGCCAATTTTATTTTGATTTAAAAAAATATACCAGGTTATTGTTTGAATAAAAAAAAAATGTTGGAATAAAAACAAGTAAGAGTGCTATATTCGGCAATGCCGAATCTTATATACCCTTCACCTTTTGGATGCATTATTATTTTTTTATAATAATTCGTACATATGTATGTATATTGCCCACTTTCAGCATAATAAAACACTAAACAACAAAATACTCAAAGCAATAAAACCAACAATTATCCAAAGCATGGCGTAATGATTATAAGGTGTATGCGTTACGGCAACAAATACAACAATACAAAAACAAATAACTTTTATAGTGTCAAAAACAACTGACATAATGTATACAAACTACAGCAAAAAAAAATTTTGACAAGATTGAAGTTGTAAACAAACTCGAGCAAAAAAATAATCAGCTGTTTGATTAATGTCACCTTGTATATCATTACACCATGATCCAAAGTATATTTATACAAGTACATGCAAGTGATCAGCTGTTTATTTCATTTTCCTTTGTAAATACTTGTGAGATTGTCAAAATTTTTTACTTTGTTGTTATACGCAAAGCAATAAAACCAACACACATCCAAACATACGTTTTGCTGTATAAAAAACAACAACAACGCCAAACAAAACAAAACACAAAAAAAAAAAAATGCGCAAAACAATGAAACCAACACACATCCAAACATACGTTTTGTTGCTTTTTTGTCAAAGCATGCAATAAATTGTTTTGAAATTTTCATAGGTTGTCTCGGATTTTTGCTCATATCTCCGTTATTTATGGACGGATTTTGCTGATTTTAAATAGCAAACTTCTCGAAAGCATGTCTGACAGAATTATTGAAGATTTGGATCCCGAAGATATCTGGGGTCTTCAGAAAATTGATTTCAACTAACAGACAGACGGACATGGCTTAATCGACTCCGCTTTCAGAATATATACTTTATAGGGTCGGAAAATTATATTGTGGAAATTACAAACGGAATGACAAACTTGTATATACCCTTCTCACGAAGGTGAAGGGTATAAAAACAAAATACAAGTGAACGTTCATATTCACCACATTAAGTAAATTGTTTGTCTCTTTACACATATTTACCGTTATAAAGGGAGAAATAAGCAAATAAAGCAGCATTACATACATTTAACATACCCCGCCTAAAGGCAGCCTTGCCGGTTAGAGGGTTAAAATAAAAACCTTTTATTAACTATTTATCTATCATAATTCAAATTAAAGTATGTATGTTTTAAGTCGAACCAGCTTTAAACGAATTTAGATAATGTGTGCATACAATTTGTAACAAAATAGAAGAAAGTCTCTAATCAGCATTATGTTTAAAACTGTCAACAAACATCATAAAGGGGAAAATTTAAAAAAAAAACAAGTAAGAGTGCTATATTCGGCTGTGCCGAATCTTATATACCCTTCACCAAATTATACTTCAAAATTTTAAATATTTTTAGGTAAACAAAATTTAATTTTTTTTCGTTGTTTTTTGAATTTTTTGGAAAAAAAAATTTTTCGATTGTTATTTAAAATTTTTTTTTTTAAATTAAAATTTTTTTTTTTTTCAAATTTTTCAATGTTTTTTTTTTAAATTTTAAAAAAAAATTTTTTGTTTTATCAATTTAAAAAAAAAAAAAAAATCGGGTTCAAAATTTTTTCCCGATTTTGACCCATTGTAGGTCCAACTTACTATGGTCTTATATACGTCGTTGCAAATGTCTTTGAAATATCTATCATTAGATATCCATATTGTCTATATTAATGTCTTAGTAATCCAGATATAGGTAAAAAATAGGTCAAAAATCGAGGTTGTCTTGGTTTTTTCCTCATATCTCAGCCATTTGTGGACCGATTTCGCTGATTTTAAATAGCAAAATTCTCGAAAGCATTTCTGACAGAATTATTGAAGATTTGGATCCCGAAGATATCTGGGGTCTTCAGAAAACTGATTTCAACAGACAGACAGACAGACAGACAGACAGACAGACAGACGGACAGACAGACAGACAGACAGACAGACAGACGGACATGGCTTAATCGACTCCGCTATCTATAAGGATCCAGAATATATATACTTTATAGGGTCGGAAATGAAAAATGTAGAAATTACAAACGGAATGACAAACTTATATATACCCTTCTCACGAAGGTGAAGGGTATAATAATTGGTTTAAAAATAAATAAAGTGATTGGGATAAATAAAAGCAATGGAAAAAATATAAAAGGTAAGTTTAACATAAAATTGTTGGTTTTAGAATAATTTTTTAAAAATTTATTTACAGAAACCAAGAGAAAGAGAGACGAACTGGGGTACTTCCATGATTCTTAAAAAAAAGAATTCATGGATAAACAATACGGTATAATATGGCTTCAGCGGGCTACGATCGCGAAATCCCAAAATAAAGCGCAATGGGTACGGATGAAAGTAAGCGCTAGAAAAGCTGTTGCATACATAAAGCGGGCATCTGTTGCAACAGTTAAGAAACTTGACTATGTTTGGGCATTTTCGAAATGAAAGAAAGGCACAACCACGATATGAGATTTTTTAACCATCCTCGGGTGAAGTTTATTGTTAATCTTCTCCATTTGCAATGATTCATCTTTTCTGCCTTTCTTTTATTTCGAAAAAGCCCAAACATAGTCAAGTTTCTTAATAGGCTCAATAAAATGTTAGTCTATTTAAACAAAAATATAAAATACGAAAGGAAAAGTTTCGCGTTAAAAATGGGAAGCTCGATTTTGATTTTATACCCATGGTTTCTTCGGCAAAACTTCTTAGAATTCATCGTAGATTACGATTTTGATAACCGCTTTGTATAGAAAAAAATTGGACCACTCTAATGATCACAGTTGCCCCCTGGTATAGAAAAAACGCTAATAATTTGAGTATTTCATGAGTATTTTTTAATAACTCAAAATCAATGTTTAAATTATTCATACATTTTATTTTCGTTACAAAATATTTGTTTTAAAATTCAACACTTTAGTTTTGGTTAACATCTTTTATTTATAATTGGGCTGTGGATTGCTTAACAAATTTAGTTTATGAAATCAAGTGATTTTGGAAGAAGTTAAGCAAAACCAGTAAAAAAATAATAAAAATAATTATGGATTGCAATACATATGTTGAAGTGTATGTGAAATTACTTATTTTTTTTAAAGAGATGTAACACTCAGGCATTAATGTTTCTATGTACATATATAATTGTGTCACCTTCTTTAAAAAAGGCATAGATAGTTCTTGAGAAAGAAATGTGGTGAAAGGAGAAGAAAGCTTTTTGTTTGGCAACTCTGTAATTGCGCATTATGTTTGATATTAGTACAGGTTACAGCGTCTCTGGTTGTGAGTATGCGCATTATTCAAAGTTTTATAGTCCTTTTTTATTTAATTTACTTCGGCGGCATTTCAATGCTATACCGCCGAAGGAGGGCGCTGTGATAAATACTTGTTATTAATAGACTATTAAGCTACAGCACCCTCCAGAGGTCCCGGACTTTCAAGCGGATCACAAACTGTATTCGCAATAAGATTAGCAACATTTGCTTTTAAAATACGGAAATTAATTTCATCATAGTTTAGTTGGCTGTATAGATAAATCGGCAAACGATTGCTTATAACCCATATATTTTGATGTGGTAACGGCTCGTGATCAACTTTTAAGTCGTTTGGAAATTGTATCAGGGTTTCTGTTACATTTTTGCCGCCATTGTTCGCCTTAGGACCGTTATCGAAAAATCTATGGATGTTGTTTTGACCATACGATTTAGATGTATCCCAGCATCCAATATCATCTCTGTGCACTTGTGTAAAAAACATAACTCCATTTTGTGCAATACCAGACGTTGAAGATTGGCCAAACTCTCCTCTTTCTCCAATCGGTACAAAATACTTGGCCACCTTTTGAGCATCAGCTATCCATATGTTTTCATCTTTCAATAAACTTGTAGACACCATAAATTCCTATAATGTGAAAAAATCTGATCAATATTATAAAAAAGTTTTAAAAGTATGTACATATATGCATCAGTGTAGGATATCATTAACAAACTCTAACCGCAATTGACATGCAAATAATGTAAAAAGAATTCCAGCAATAAGAAAGGGGGGTTTCAACAGGGACGCTACAAAAATAGACCGATAGGGACAGCAAACGACGCCATATTTTATACCGCTCTTTTGACATTTCTCATCAGTAAGGTTTGCCATTTCATGATGGAAAGATATAGATATCAAATTTACTACCGAAATTCGGAATCAGTGGCCTCAACGTTAAGATCGAAAAATCATCTTCAGCGATGAGGCTCATTTCTGGCTGAATGGCTTCGTCAATAAGCAAAATATGCGTTATTGGTCAAACAGCAATCCACACGTACTCCATGAGTCATCATTGGATCCTGAAAAAATTACGGTTTGGTGTGGTTTATGGGCCGTACTTCTTCCGTGATGATCAAGACCCGCACGTTCGAGAAATCGAGTTCCATACATACTGGAATCGAACGTACTTTCACAGGAATAAAGAATTTCATTGATATCCAAAACCGTTTTTGTTTTATTTAAAAAAAACTTTTGTAGCGCTCTTATTGAAAAACCCTTTAGGTGAATAACGTCTTGTAAAGTGAGTAAGCAGTAAACGGAGTCATTTGAAGTTTGGCGTATCTATGATTTGGACAGAATTGTTATTCAATTACATTTTATGAATAAAAGGAAAGACTGGCCTTTGACGATTTGCACTACAAAACTACGCTATTGAAAATTAAAATTTTAGTACTCTGAAGTTGAATATTGTTTGACACCGAACAGCAAATTTGTTTTCCATCATTGTTTGGAATATTAAAATTTAAACTGATTGCTTGGTATTAATACAAATTTATCCTATTGAGCCATTCATTATTAGGTGCTAAGCAAATGAATTATTAAGAATGGAAAATGATCTGTATCATCTTATCAGCGCTAACTAATCATATATGTATGCGCATCATATGCAGAATAGTGATGCAAATCTGAACGTGGTCATTACTATTTTGATGCATAAATTATTGCCATACCTTAAAGCTTGCCATTGGATGAAAGTACAATACACGTTCATTTGTCGATATCTTCGGCAAAGACATGCTCATACCAAACACACCATCCAACCATTGAAAGTTTAAGCCATATACATTGAAATCAGAAGCAACCGGATCGGGAGAAAAGTTATAGTTGGTTACTCGCCAACTTCGGTTTTTCCTCAAACTGTACACTAGAATGCCAAAGCGCCAAACGTCAGTAACGTAAACATGTGCATCATCGCAACGATCATCGGTAACATCCACCACAATATTTGAGTGTAAACTATCTTCTTTTATTTGACTAGCTGGAAAGTCATAATGGACTATTTTTTCATTTGTCCTCAAATCGAAGGCAACTATTTTCGGAGGACATACTTGATTAAGTGAGACAGTGGCATTAACAATACCCGAATCTATTAAAAAAATTCGTTTACAGCTATCAATAAAGGTTCGGTATACGGAGATTAATTTGGAGCAATCCGGATTATAAGGATCACTATGAGCTTCCCAATTTGGATATGGCTTAATAGCCGGACTACGTTCTGCAGGTGGATAATTTAAATAGCCGAAACTGGCTGGAACGCCATCTTTCCATCGAGGTGTTGTAATAAATATTCGATTTTCGTAGAAGTCAATGCCTAGTGGCAGGTTATTTTCCGGAATAAATTCCCTTGAAGAAAGAAAAATAAAATAATAAGATATATGAATTATGAATATCTAACGTTTAGTTCGAATTTTTAATATAAAGTAAATTATTATTATTACGGCTCATGTTCGTGATAAATTTCTTGTTCAATGTATTCATCGAATTAGCTAGACATATGTACACAAAAGAATGGCATTACTCTCTGAATGAATAACTAACAGATTCAAGCCCAAATGCCTGAAGCTAGATACATAGTGCATAAAATTTGCACTGTTGTGCGTATCCCATCAAGTAGAACCACTAAAAAGGAAAATTCTACTGTTTAAAGTCAATGGCAAGGCGAATTCATACAAGGTGGTTGTAGTTCTACAAAAGCAACAAGTGGTCTTTAAATTAAAACTTAATATAAATTAAATTAAACTTAATTAATTTAATTAAACTTAATATAGTGCAGATAACTGAATAGTGATGGCTTTACTTATTTATGTAAAAAATAAATATTTTGTTAATAAACTTAAAATATAAAGATATTAAAATATAAAAACTAGCTTTGACAATTGTTAGAAAAAAACTTTTTTTTTTTCAACAAAAAAACTTTTTTTAAGTACATACACAAATTACAAAACCTAATTCGTACATATACAGTGGCTCACAGCTTATTTCGTGTATATGACTTTTTATAAAATATTTCGTTATATTTTTATAATTATCTTACATACTAAAAAAATAACACCGATAAATATTCGAAAATATGGTATTATTTATTGTTTTTTACAAAAAAAAAAAAATAAAATTAAAAACAATTAATTTATTAAAAATATTTAACATAAAAACGAAATTTCAAGAAAAATAACCTCACAGCTTATTTCGTGCACATATTAAATTACTAAATTAATTTATTACAAACAATAAATTAAACCATTTTTATTCGTATTTTAAAGAAAACTAATATTTTGTGGGATATCCTTTTTGTTTTAAAACTGATTTAAGTCTAGATTGCATAGAGTTAACCAGTTTTTGTGTATATTCCGTCGTTATATTCTGCCATTCATGTTGGAGTGCATTTTTTAAGTCCTGCTTATTATTTATCTAATGTTTTCTAATATTTCTTTCAAGAAAACTCCACAAATTCTCAATAACATTGATTTGACATTGTGGGGACAGTTACAAATAAGCCATGTTCGTACAAGTTGCGACGTATGCTTTGAGTCATTGTCCTGTTAAATCCTAAAATCGTCTCTTATACCCCCTTTCTAAGCACTTTGCAATAAATTATTTGTCAATAAGTTAAAATATACATTTTTGTCCATAGTATCATCGATAAATATTAAATTCCCGACCCCAGTTGACGACATGCATCTCCACACCATGACATGGCCTCCATCGTGTTTACAGTGCCACGTTAATTTTAGAGTTTCAAATTGAAAGCAAGATTAAATTAGCTTTTATCTACAAATTACATCTTTTTGGATCTGATGGAAAGTCATATGTTCGGGGAAAACCAAATACGGAACTGCAACTCAAAAATCTACGTGGCACTGTAAACACGATGGAGGCCATATCATGGTGTGGAGATGCATGTCGTCAACTGATCAATTTTAACCCGAATTTCTTTTCCAACAAAAAAAATTAAAATACAAAAAAAAATTTAAATAATAATTCCAAACTTTGGAAAAAAAAAATTTTGTTTACCTAAAAATATTTTAAATTTGTATTTTGAAGTATAATTTGGTGAAGATACATATATAAGATTCGGCACTGTCGAATATAGCTCTCTTACTTGTTACTATTTAATTTTTTCTGTGTATAGATAGTTGTAGATCTTATTCACAATTTATAACTATTACTACGTTTATACGCACAACTTATTAGCAAATAAATATATTGAAAGTAAAAATAAAGTGAATTAATTTTTTATTTGCAAATAGCTAACTCACGAAAACAATTACGGATTAACAACAATATTTGCAAATAAGATTTTAAATATTGCCATATTTTTTTAATGTTTTTAGTTTTTCTTCCGTTTTTAAAATATTTTATTGAGTTTTTGCATTAATTGGATTGCAAGACAATCAAGAATTTTTAATTATTTCATTTTTGCATTTAAAAAATTAAGAATTTTCCGAAACCAAAGTAATATATAAACAGGGAATTAGAGATTGCAAATTATTTTTATTTGCGAATAGGCTACGTATAAACGTAGTATATATTAGTTACTGCTTTGACATGTAGAGAAAACAAAATGTCGATAATATTTTGATTGATATATACTGTAATTAATTAAACGGCTTATAAAGCTATTAAAAAACTATTTATGTTCTCCAAAAAGTACATACAAAATTTATAGTTATAGTTTGTATGTAAATCAATTAAAATAAGGACATGTAAAATTTAATTTTTCAATAGAATGCTGTTGACAAAAAAAAAAACACATGTCTAGTTTATTTTATTTTTGTATGAGAAGAGAATGAGAAAAATGTCTGCATTGTAAAAGGGGACTTAGTTGGCATCAAGGCGTATTTATACAAGGTGGAGTCAGTCAAACAGCTGATATCTTTTATAAAAAGTCATATGCACGAAATAAGCTGTGAGCCACTGTATATGTACGAATTGGGTTTCGTAATTTTTGTATGTACTTAAAAAAAGTTTTTTTGTTGAAAAAAAAAGTTTTTTTCTAACAATTGTCAAAGCTAGTTTTTATATTTAAATATCTATACATATATTCTAAGCTTATTAACAAAATATTTATTTTTTACATAAATAAGTAAAGCCCTCACTATTCAATTATCTGCACTATATTAAGTTTTAATACTTATTTGTTTAATTTTTCATTTTTGTTTTTTGACATTTGTTAAGACCAATTGTTGCTTTTGTAGAACTGCCACCACCTTGTATGAATTCGCCTTGGTTGGCATTTAGTTACAACTTTACCCATGATTAAGTGCTAACTAATTGTTGTCCAATAATCAATAAATAGGTACTTAAAAAAGTTAAGACTTGGTGATCGTTTATGAATATGCGCCATTGTTCGATTTGGCTGAAATGATCTGTGCTGCAATTATAGCCGCACTTAGTTAATTGAATTCGAATAAAAGTAAGGTAGGCTACCGATTCGAAACGTTTAAAATGTAACGGCAACTTTCATTTGCAGGTTTCGAAACAGTAGCCAACCTTGTACTTGTAATATTACATAAAATATTAAATAAATGAGGGGTTTGCAATGGAGGTGAATGAAATAAATAAATGTTTACGATATTCAAAATACAAGTTACCTATTTTCAATTGCTCGTCTTCGCTGTTCGTATGTTAAATATTCGAAATCTAAATATTTCCACTCGTTTACAATTTCAAACAATTTCGTTTTAGTTTGTTTGCCTGGACCTGAATATACAGGTTGTTGATCAGCATTTCCATAAACAGCATGCGGATACAATGAAAGAAACTCTTGTTGTTGAACACCATTATTATTATGGTGAACATAACTGGATTTGTAGGCCTGAATTTGAATGATGCAAAAACAACATACCAATGCTGAACTATATAAGATATTCATTTATGTACTTGAATTTCAAATGTGAAATTTAAATATTAATATTTATACACAGCCGCTGAGAACTGTATCGACTGTATAATAAACACACACTAATGTCTAACAGCATATTTGGTAATTGCTTTATAGACAAGACAAGACTTTTTACAATCAAGCCAACCAAGTATTGGGCAATCATCAATCGACTTTCCTTTCAACTAAATGTATCTGCATGTATAGTAGGGTGGTTCACCCGTGTATGAGGAAACATTACTAAACAGTCATAGGAAACAGTCACTAAGTTTGGCTGCAATTAGAGTTTTTCACAGGAATTCCAGGGACGCGAATTCCGCAAAATTTTTAATCCCGAAATCCCGGGAAATTGTGCGAGAATTCCCGGGAATTATTTTCCTTAGTTTTAGTCATGTTTTTTGAACTTGACTTTCTCTAAAAGAAGGGGTCCATAACAAATGCAGAAGATTCATACAACAAAAAAGATTTAACCCAAATAGACCAATAACAAGTTCGTTATTTAAAATACATATTCCAAAAACTCATGAATGTTCAGGGCTGTCACCGAATTCTATTCCTATCGAAAGTGGAATTATTTTTTTTTACAAAGAGTGAAACGAAAATATTTGGAATAAAACTACCTTCCGTGAAATTGAATTTTGTTTAATATTATTGGGTTTTATTCAAGTTTTAATTAACATCTTTACTTAATTTTTGATTTACTCACGAATTCAAAATAAAATATTAATTTTTTGCTAATTAACAGAATTAAATGGAATCTAACAAAGGTAATCTAATTTAAATTGAAGCCATTCCGATACAAATTTCAAATGGTGAAATGTTTGTTTGTATATAACCAAAATTATACCGGGAAATTTCAAAATGAATCCCGATTCCCGGGAAATGAAAAAGTGCGGGAAAAGAAAAACTCTATCTGCAATCGGAAATAATTTTCTGCCTCCGGTTTCATGTTGAATCTTTCAAAAATGTATGTAATTAAAAAGACAATGGCCCATAATCATAGTCAAACACTAAAGTCGGTTCTTTTTAAAAACAACTTTAAAATAAAAACCAGCTTTTTATTAATTTGCAACCATAGTCAAAATTAAAGTATGTTTTAAATTGAACCGACTTTAACTGGGTGCCACCGCAAATGTAGAAAATGTTTTCATACAATATACAATAAAAAACAGACAAATGGCAACGCTGAACAGCTGACATACAAAATTAAAAAAAAATCCAAAAAACGTAAACAATAAAAGTAACCGGGACATCTAAAGAAAGAAAGTTGTTTGTTGAGGAAAAATGGTAAAGATAAGATTAATATCATAATAACGATATTTTGGTACTAATTTTATTGATAACTGTTGAATAATTGCAAAATCTCTACCAATATCTTGTAACTTAAACATTTTTTACTTTGTGACGAACTTTTTTACTCGGTGAAGAACAGTAGATGCTGTTGTTAAACGAGTTAAAAACAACTTCAGCTAGTTTTATATTTAGAGTCGACTTCAGCGTCAGAAGTATACTTTAACTTGTCTATGATAGACCTAAAGTCCACTCTTAAGTAAAGTCGAGTTTAATTTTCTTAAAATGTACTTTATTTTTGACTATGATTATGGGCCACTATGTTTACAGAAGTGAAATAAAAGATAATCAAAACAAGTAAGAGAGCTAATTCGGCTGTGTCGAATCTTATGTACCCTTCACCAAATTATACTTAAAAATATTTTTTTTTTAAATATTTTTATTTAAACAAAATCAAAATTTTTTGTTTAATGTTTTAAAATTTTTTTTTCCAAATTGTTTTTTAATGTTTTTTAAAAAAAAAGTTTTTTCAAAATTTTTATTTTAAATTTCTTTAATTAATTTTTTTGGAAAAAGAATTTATGACAAAAAAAAAATGTTTGATGAAAAAAAAATTCGGGTTAAAAAATATTTTTTTCCGATTTTGACCCATTGTATGTCCAACTTACTATGGTCTTATATACGTCGTTGCAAAGGTCTTTGAAATATCTATCATTAGATATCCATATTGTCTATATTAATGACTTTATAATCCAGATATAGGTCAAAAATCAAGGTTGTAATAGTTTTTTCCTTATATCTCAGCCATTTGTGGACCGATTTTCTCGATTTTAAATAGCGACCGAGCCGGAATAATTTCGGAGATATTGATGTATGAATCGTGTATGTAAGTTATTTGGGGGCAGACGGACATGGCTATATCGATTCCGCTATCTATAACGATCCAGAATATATATACTTTATGGGGTCGCAAATGAAAAATGTGGAAATTACAAACGGAATGACAAACTTTTATATTTACCTTGCCACTCATGATGAAGGGTATAATAATGAAGTGTTGATCCTAACGACATAATTATTTTTGCTATCAAATTTTGGTTCTGAGATTTGATGAATCTTTCTCTTGTTGTTTTGCTACACAAAGTTGATGTGACTTTGCTCACAGCTTTGACTGCTCTCTTTATCGCTTGATTATAACAGGGGAGGTGAAATACTAGTTCAGTTCCCCCGTTTTTATCTTCTTCAATAAACAGACGATTTTTTTCATCTACAGATTAAGGTGATTAAGTAATATTTTCATCCCATTTCAAAAGGTCATTGTATGACGTAGCATTAAAATTTATCTTTGGTATCTGAAACAGCTGTAATTTATTTGACGTTGTGGATCTACTTTTCAAAATTTGATGGGCAGCTAATTCACGAATATGTTGTGTCTGTTAACATTACAATCAATAAGTGCTAAATAACTGTTTCTTTGAATTACCTTCAAAGTTGTTGGTAAATATCTGGTTGTCGAGGTCCGTCTTTATACGAAGTTGGGAAGAGTTTTTTTATAGAAAATCACGCTGTAGCGTAAACCTTTACAATATACTATATTGCAAGAATTATTAGATGTGTTCTCAACAGCTCTGGTAAGTTTGTGGGTATTGGTTGAAACTTCGAAGTTTTCAACTTCATCAGATGCACTGTTCAATATATATGGCTACTTTAGTAATTTGTGTAACCTTTCTGTGGTATGTTATCAGAATTCGTTCTCTTGCGCGTATTTTTTTTGTTTTTGATACAAGTATATTTAAAAAAATGTTTGCACTTACATGCTGAAATATCAAACAAAGTCTTGCTTTCACAAAGGATCTTTTTTAACTTTTCTTTAGGAATTTTCGGGTGAGACTATAAACGATTTTTACATTTCGTTCGTTTAACAGATACTGAAGATATTGGCGATTTCTTCCATATTTCCATTAATTTTCTAATAACGATGGCTTCTATTTCTTAATATGCTATGACTGGTCCACTCATAAAATTTCATCAGATCTGCATAGGTTTGCAATATATTATTTTTCAAATCACGCAAACACCAAATAAGGGCAACTTCCAAATCGTCACATCAAGTGCAAACGGGCGTAACTACATTTTTATTGTTTTTACAGGAGAAGCAAAACACGTTATAAAATCAATAATAATAGAGTATTCTTGGCAATTTTTTTTCGTTTGAATTTATTTAATAATTGTAATTTTTGATCGCAAAATTTGCGTGAACTTGTAGTTTGATAAAAAGAACATAATCAATCAAAAATTCGATTTTGAATTTTTGTGTAGTTACGTCCCGTTTGCATTTAAGGTGACGAAATATTCCTGGTACTCTACATTTCTCAGATTATGAAAACCAAATAAATAATAGCACTTTTCAACGCAACACTTGTCTCATCTAACTCCGTGTTGTAAGAAACAAAGAAATTGTTTAACATTTGCCATGAATTGTTTGGTATGCTGAATTTTATATCATTTATTATTTTAATGACTCTTTGGCTGTATTGCACTAAATCAGTGCTGTATATCACTATCTAACTCATTTATCAATCGATAGACTATTATGTAAAAAACTCGATTAATGGTAAAATTTTATATTCGTATCAGTAGTTAATTTTATTTCGCATAAAATAGTATTATAAATGTAATGTAAAAAATTTATTCTTTATAAAAATTCAATCGCGATCCGGAGGCAGTAAAACTTAAAACAATGCAATAAAAAAAATGTTGATCCACCCTAATGTATCGTATGTACGGTACGAGGTGATACATTTAATGCATTGTGAACAATAAATCATTAACATTGTAATTATTGTATAGGAGAAAAACCAATTTCGTATGTATACAGTACATACAGCATCAATCAGTCTTATTAACAAACCAGATTTTATATTTCTGATTTAGAAAAAAGCCAAATCCCTTATAAGCCAAAATTTTTTTTTGTTGGGAATTTTGGAACGGGCACCCTCTATTTTTTTATATATATAAAACTGTTGTTAATAAACTTAGAAAAGAACTGCCATTTTATTCAATTTCATATACATATTTCATTACATGTGACAGTGATGTAAACTTACTGACTACTTTGTATAAATAGGTTATTCAAGTACATACATATTCACAATATTCCACCTGAATAAATTATTTATACAATTTATTATATTATTCTTCACTATAAGAATAGCACTTTTGTTGTCGCAATATAATGTAATCGGTTCTTGTACATCTTGGATAAGCTCCCTCTGTAGTCGCTGTAACCATATACACTCTTTCATGGCTGATACCATTGCCATATATTCAGCTTCGGTTGAGGAGAGTGCCACAGTACGTTAGCGCCTTGTACACCACGAAATTGCACCACTTTGCAAAGTAAATATGTAGCCGGTAGTAGAACGCCTATCGTCGATATTGCCTGCCCAGTCTGCGTCACAAAAACCAACTAGACTGCTATCGATGGTGCCCTTCAGATATCTCATTACCCTCTTTACTGTAGTCCAATGAGTTTTACCCGGATTCGCATTAAATGTGTTTAACAAATTTACAGCATAGCTGATATCGGGAAGTGTGATTTGTGCAGCAAACAAAAGACATTCCACGGATTGCATATATAGCACCTTCGCCATTTCTTGATTTTTGACCAACATCCATAGGTGTCGATACCGCCTTACACTCACTCATTGAAAAACGATTTAATACTTCCTCGATATACTTGGATTGATCAATTTTGATTGTGCCACTTTGCATTTTATCGCCTTTTTTCCTTGCGGTAATTCAGTGAGACACCAAGTATTGTTTGCTGTGGGCGATTCCATTTCGGAAATCATTGCCGCCATCCATAAATCTGCTTGCTATGACAAAATAGCATCATCATAGGTTTCGGGGTCACCCTGTTGGCTACCACTCTCAGTTTTTGTAACACATAAATTGTACTTGCGCAAAGGTTTATTTGCAATACGTTCTGAACGACGAGGTGTATGGATAACGTTTTCGACGTCATTGTTGTGTTCATCGCTGCTGTTGTTTACGTCTTCAAAATCGTCACTTTCGAAACCAAAAAAATCTTCTTCTGCAGTTGACAATTCATCAGTAGTTTGCAATTCCATTGGACTTTCTTCCCCTGAATTGGAAACTTCATCCTCAACACCAATATCAACTACGGTAGAATTACAATTATTAGAAGTATTCTCATTGTTATTGTTTTCGATGAAAACCACATTACGGCAGATGATGATGTTACGGGTAATTGGGTCTTGTAACCTGTAGACCTTACTCCTTTTTTTATTTTTCATTTCCCCCGCTGTGACCCAAAATATCGGTTTTAGGTTCTCGCACAATCACAATATGAGATTTTGTAACCATCCTCGGGTGAAATTTATTGATAATCTCCTCCATTTGCAAAGATTCATCTTTTTTGCCATTCTTTCCTTTCGAACAATCCCAAACATAGTCAAGTTTCTTAAAAGGCTTAATAAAATGTTAGTATATTTAAACAAAAATATAAAATACGAAAGGAAAATTGTCGCGTTAAAAATGGGAAGCTCGGTTTTGATTTTAGACCCATGGTTTCTTCGGCAAACATTCTTAGAATTCATCGTAGATTACGATTTTGATAACCGCTTGTTGCATTTTTTTGGCTCCATACAAATTGACCCACTCTAACGTACATATTTCGATTCTCTTAAATTAAATTGCAAAAGTAATTATTTAATGGCAACATTTTTACAAAAACTGAAAAAATTTAATTTATTTCCCCTTGTAAATGCACCTTAAAACTAAATCGCAAGTCGGCACGGGTTGCAATCCTGATAGAAAGACAAAATTTCATATTTAACTATAGTTTTATATATGTATATAAAAATAATAGAGGGTATGCGTTCCAAAATTCCAAAAATAAAAATTTGGGACAACCTAATATACATATTATTATATATTACTAACTTTAATCCGGTGCGCTTTGCTATCCCTATCGTAGGAAAATAAAAAATGTGAAAGGATTAGATATTCCAAAACAACTATTTACTTACCATGATCTGATACCAAAATAAAACATGCAAAATTATTGAGAATCGCACTATTGCAGATCTCCATATACATATTCATTAATAACAATACGAAGTATGAAAACTCTATCTATAGTAGTTCCCAAAACATTTCACAATGAATATTATTTACGAATGGGAGGAAAAATCAATATTGTTCAGAGCTACGTTCAGTTTTTGCTGTTGTCAACTATGTACAATGGCAACAAAATAACTCACGAAAAGTTTTAAGAATCTCACTATTATAGTTCATCAGATATTCGATAATACATATTTACTTTGTATAAGACCGATTTCTACAAATATTCGATAATGCAATCCAGCACATTTTCAGCCAACTACGCACAGTGTACGCACGTATTTTTTCTGCAATAATTCGGTATCTCGGGAACTATTACGAAATTTCACATGGTTGGAGCTGAGGTGTTTTCGAGTTGATTTACAGTTGTTCAGCTTCCTAGGTAATGGGGGCTAATACGTGGCCCTTCAAATTTGGTCATCTCGTGTCTCAAATTATTTAAAAAAATCGACAAAAACCCATTTATGATCCGAATAAGCTAAAATGGAAATAGTCCTTGTGAAGATCTACTGAAAATATGCTTATACGTGTAGGTTATCTCCATTAGTTGAATAGATATTTAGGTTTATTGATTTATATTCTTTTTTTAATTTTGCTCGATCTTTTTTTAGTTTTTTAGATATGGACAGTATGGATGAGAGTAATTTTTTATAGGGACGACATAACTGTCCATATCTAAAAAACTAAAAAAAGATCGAGCAAAATTAAAAAAAATAAATCAATAAACCTAAATATCTCTTCAACTAATAAAGATTACTTACACATCTAAACGTATTTTTAGTAGATCTTCTCAAGTACTATTTATATTTTAATTCGGATCATAAATGGAATTTTGGCGATTTGTTTTAAAAATTCGAGACCAGAGGTGACCATTACCCCTAGGAAGCTGAACAACTACGAATCAACTCGAAAATACCTCAGCTCCAACCATGTGAAATTTCGTAATAATATCTCCAATATTCCCGAGATACCGAATCATTTTTTATTTAAAAAAAACTATTATTGCATGCTCAATAATATGTTTGTAACGTTTTCTTTAAGTTTTTTATAGCGGAACTACTTATGGGCAAAAATGGGCAGCTGAATTTTTAATAACTTCAAGCTTTAATTTGATATAAGTCTTGGACATAAGCGTAGCTAGACTATTATTCCTTGCCCACCCCAGAATTACGCCCGCTGTTGTGAGTTAGTGGAACTATTTTTAGGAATTCAAAAAACATCAATTGTATTAATTTTTAATGCAGAATCCATTGGTGAAATCATATTTGCAGTATATTCAACCGTTTTTGCTCTACAGAAAAATGTGCTCGAAATCCGCGTCTTTAAATGTGTTTAACCACCACAGGAGTGAAAATTTTCCAAAAAAAGGCCGCCATTATTTTTATTTATACAAAAACCTTCAGAAAAATTATGATACCCGCAAATCAAATTTTTTTAAATTAACTCTAATATATATGGGGGATTTCAAGTCAAGTGAACCAAAAAAGTTTTTGATTTCGGAAAAAAAAATTAACAATTTTTTATTTTTTTTTAAATATTTTTTTTCGAAAGATTGAAGAAATAGCTATCTAAACTATTTGGAACACATTTTGCTAAGAACAATAGGTAATAAGTTACATGGATGAGAAAAATCACATGTTTGGCCAAAATGTCAAATTTTAACCCCTCTAACTAGAGAGTTCTGGACCGATCTTGTTGAAAAATTGTGTCTGAATTATTATCCAATAGGTCTAACCTTGGTATAAATTTCATCTCGATCGGAAGACATCGATTTCAAAAGTTGGTTCACTTGACGTGAAATCCCCCATATATATTCTGGATCGTTATAGATAGCGAAGTCGATAATCCATGTCCGTATGTATGTTGAAATCAACTTTCCGAAGCCCCCAAATAACTTACATACATCAATATGGTAATGGTACTTTATGCGCAAGATAGGATTTGATTTAAGACCTATGCTTTCTTGAGGAAACTTTCTTAGAATTTTCCGTAGATTGCGTTTCTGCTATACGATTTCTTACTTTTTTATCGTCCATACAATTCGACCCTGCCTACTATTTATATATGTAAATATCTCAATTTTAAACACTGTTTTGGTACTAGTTATTTGAAGCCTGGTCATATTGTGGTGAAATTAAGGACGGCTACATTCCTAATGGTTGAGTATCCCTAACAATTCCTAATGGTTGAGTATCCCTAACAATATGATTATATAGGATATTAAATGTATTATACAAGAAATTAAACGTATTTACAAATGTAAATAGTACCAGGGTTCGTAGAAAAATATTGGTGCCAGAGCCAGATGGTTAAACAATTGCTTAAAATTATACTTTGTGGCAGCCAATTTTTTGTCCATACTTTATTAGGTCTAGTTTCAAATTCAAAAATTAGTTTGGCGACAATCTAATTCCTTTTCACATTAAAAAATTTTGACAAAAATATACTTTTATATATTTAATTGCAAAAGGTATTACTAAAATCATTTTCACTACAACAAATCATGTCCTCGTAATCTATAGGACTTGTTTTATCCAAAAATAAAGTGTAGGTTCAATAGCGCAATAAAACTTTTGATAATACATTGGGTGAAATATGAAACCAAAATCCCTCACGAACGTGTACTACTTATTCATTGCATACATTTACGGCCCTGTATTTTCATAATTAACATATCAATCGAAACATGTTGAATGCATTTTTTAGTAGCAACTATCATAGAATTATTCTATTTATAGGTTTATAAATTTAAAAAAAAAAATATTTTTTATAAGAAAGATCATAGGTCATTTTTCCCACAGTGCGCCATTTTGAATTTGGAAAATTTTACCTCAGATTCGAAATTAGCAATCGTGAATAACCCCGAATAACGATTTTCATGTAAATCAGAAGTCATTTTAAAATTTACGCCGCCATATTGGATCCGCCATTTTTAATTTGAAAAATTTTACCTCAGATTCGAAATCAGAAACCTTGAAAACCCCCGTAGACCGATTTCATCTTGTTCAGTGTTTCCTTATAGTTTTGGCCACAAAAATGGGTAAAATTATCTGTAGTGCATGGTCCGGGATTTTCTTCAACTCCAGCGCGGACCAGTAAAATGCGGAGCTCCGAAGATAAAAATTGCATTGCTGTTGTTGCTGGATAGACAGCCCTTGGCCAAAGATCTTCGGGTCATTCCGGTACGTAGAACATTGCTCAACTAAAAGCATTTATTCAATGTTGTATGTTGAACAGCTATGTTAATAATACCCACAGATATGTTAAAGTTTGAGAAGCACTGCTGTTTGAACCGTCCGTTAAAACCAATATATTTGAAATCAAGTACAATTTCAACGAGCACAAAGCGCTTTAAGAAAAGCTGACGGAACCTGGGCACGAAGTGCTATAGAAAAAGCCTCAGTATTTGCTGAACATTTAAGTGAAGTATTTCAACCCAACTCCACGGCAAATGAGTTTGAACTAGAAGAACTGCCAGCTTCAACAATGGTTAATGCAGCCCAATTCGATATTAGTCCTGAGGATGTTAATAGAGTAATTAAAAATAAATTAGACTTGAAAAAATCACCGGGATATGATTTAATAACGCCATCAATGATTAAGAACCTACCAAATGTGGCAATAATTGTGCTATCTATATTGTTTAATGCGATCTTGAAACTAGGAATTTATCCAAAAAATTGGAAAATTTCTCAAATAATGATACCTAAACCGGGTAAAGATTTAACCCTGCCATCTTCTTATAGACCTATTAGCCTACTCCCTTGTTTGTCGAAGATATTCGAGAAAATATTCCAGGAAAAGATAATACCTTTTTTGAATGATGAAAACATTATCCCAGTACACCAATTTGGTTTCCGTGAACATCATGGCACCATTGAACAGGTCAATCGTTTAACTGGAGAGATTAGAAAATCTTTTGAATTAAAGAAATATTGTTCTGCCGTCTTTTTAGACGTTGCTCAGGCTTTTGACAAGGTATGGCATAAGGGTCTAGTACATAAAATCAAATGTTTACTACCACTATGTACTCATAAATTGCTGGAGTCTTATTTATCGAATAGACTTTTCAGAGTTAAGTACAATGATTATGTGACGAGAGAATACAAAATTGGAGCTGGCGTTCCACAGGGAAGTGTACTAGGACCTACGCTGTATTTGATTTACACCTCCGACCTCCCTACGTGCGATAAACTAACAATTTCAACATTTGCTGATGATACCGCCATTATTAGCTCAGACGAAAACCCACTCATGGCATCTAGTCAACTGCAGAATTACCTCGTACGTGTGGAGTCATGATTGAAAAACTGGCGAATAAAGGTAAATGAGCTGAAAAGTAAACATGTTACGTTCGCTCTAAGAAGAGGAAATTGCCCACCTGTCACACTCAACAACGTTAATATACCGCAGTCTGATTATGTCACCTACCTTGGTATTCATCTGGATAGACGGCTTACTTGGCGCCGACACATAGAAACCAAGAGACTTCACATGAAGTTAAAAGCCTCTAGCTTTCATTGGTTAATCAGTGACCAATCAAAATTAAGCCTTGAATATAAAGTCATCCTGTATAAGACCGTTTTAAAACCAATTTGGACATATGGAATTCAATTATGGGGAATGGCTAGCAACACCAGTATTGATCTTATACAGAGGGCCCAATCTAAAATTCTTAGGACCATGACGGGAGCACCATGGTACATAAGAAATGAAAACATCCACAGAGACTTAAAAGTGACATTGGTAAAGGAAGAGTTCGAGAAAGTCCGTGAGAAATATATTGTGAAGCTGCGAAACCATCCCAATACGCTTGCAAGACAACTTGTGCAGACCCGTAGAGCAGATCTACCACCCCGCTAAGATGAGTGACAGTTTACCATTATGTTATAAGATTTAAATACTTATTGTAAGGTCAAAATAGACAGATTCAATAAATCAATAAAGCGTTTAAAAAAAAAATAAGTACAATTTAGTTTTACAACGATGTTTAAATCCAGTTTACCGTACCTGGTCGTAGTCCCCAATTCATAACAATGGATTATCTATCTATATCAATTAAAATGAAATGGTCCATGTATGTAATGGCATCACGTGAGGACGGCTGGAGCGATTTGGCTGATTTTTTTATTCGATTTCAAATTTTCAGATGTTTTGTAAAGAAAAAAAATTCAAAAATTCCGGGTAAAACTCGGAAATTTTTTAAAATTTTTTTGAGTCCAGTCAACTGTAATAAAAAAGCTCCCTAAAGTATGCAGTACAAATTTAGATATTTTATTTGCAAATAAATAAGAACATGTGGGTTGGAGAAACTTGAAGAACTAACATTAGTAAATGCTACCGGGGGGGTCAACTAGTAAATTATAACTTTCAAACAAACAAACTTGAGTCATTAGACGTTGGAGATAATCAGAGTTCCTAGGAGTGAGATATTAAAAAAAAACTTGTACCAAAAAAGTATGCTTATATGATTTGTTCAAATTTTACAACGTGAGAGTACTAATGAAAAATACATTCCAGAGACAAATAAACACTTAACCAAAATAGCGATTTCAAAATCGGCGTAGCATAAAAAAAGTAATTGTAAGTAAATCATTTTATTACGTACAAACCAAACTCTACGTTCCAAGTATAAATAAAATGTTTTACTCACAATATTTTATCGATTACATACCACTTCTTAGGCGAAATTAAAACGTTTATTAAATACATCATTTAATTGCAGTTGCATAGTTCAAAATTTCATTTTAGAAAAGTAGTTATAGTAAGTAATTTCACGATACGAGTATTATAATTTCTATATGGTGATGGATAGAAAAATATTAAGTAAATAAAAAATATAATTCAGAGTTAAATACAACTTATACTAGATTTTTTATGTAGTAACCTAAGGGTATATTAAATGAATATTGTATAATTACAGTGGCAAATTCAGTTTTAAAATTACCAAAAGTTTGAAAGAATAATGTATGTATAATATTACTTATTATTAAAATGGAAAGTAAATTCAAATTTTTAAAGACATTATTATTTACAAGATTATTACAGACAGTATGAAATCGGCATTTAATGGAGGTTATTATTTATTATAAAAAGGTACATGATCTGTTTTTATTTATATTTGGATTACAACCCCAATTTCATACTTTTGTATTTGTATTCTACAATTTCTTTTTCTTAACTAGTAGTTTATCCAGAATTTATACAATTTGGTTAATGATTTAACCATTTATGAAAACACTTAATTTGTTATGTAACTAACTTATTTACCAATAATTCAAAACAAATATGTTACAGCTGCTAATTTAACTTAAAATTCAATAATAAATTAAATATATCTTTGTTTGTTAGACCTTGATATAAATCCTATTACTCAGTGTATACAACATATGATGAATTTGAGTCCATTTCGTTCATTTCCATTTTTATAAAATTATTGGTTGACGAAAGTTGTACGGGAGGACTGTTAGAATCATTATTACTTGTATTGCTTCCACTACGTACAGCCATCGATGATGTACTTCGCCTGCAATGAAAATAGAAAAACATAAGATATCGTAGACTAGATCTTTTGCTGTTCCTTGATTACAAAAACATATTTTTTTTTGTTGAGTCCAGTCAACTGTAATAAAAAAGCTCCCTAACAAATTTAGATATTTTATTTGCAAATAAATAAAAACAGGCAGGTGTATGTGGGTTGGAGAAACTTGAAGAACTAACATCAGTAAATGTTCAACTAGTCAACTAGTTTTATATCTTATTCAATCTGATGTCAAAGATATACTAAAAAAAAAAACAGAATCCTATATGCATCCTTGATGGAACACTTACCTTTTTAACAATTTCGTTAAGAATTATTTTTCAAAATACATATATTATCTGGTAAAACCCTAATTTTAATAACTGATTTATTGCCATTGTATATTCATTTCTGCAAAAAACACAAAATTTTAATGAATACGAAATTTAAAATGTATGAAATAATTAATTAAAATTCATATCCATTAATCGTTGATGAATTCATTCAATTTTTAATTTAATTCGTTTTTGGAAGAACAAATGCAATCAACAACTTTTGATTCATCAAGATTCATTTAAAAATCAATCATTATTTTACAGCTATGTTACCCAACCTTTATTTTATTTGAAGTAAATGTTTTTCAATTAAAAAATATTCAATATTTATACATAAATACATATTTATCTAAATAATAATACCTTTCGAATTTCTTGGTTGTCCGACATAATTTTTGTATCTATATTTTTCTTCTATATAAATAAAAATCAAATGTCGTTCGTTGGTAAATGCATCAGTGGAGAACTGCTGGGCCGATTTGGAAAATTATTTTATTTAAACATTCGTCATGGTCCAACTTAAGTTTTTACGGAAAGAAAAATTTACCATGCCTACTTTTACGCCCATTTTTTCGATTTATCTAAAATCGGAAAACGACTGCACCGATTTGTCTTTTTTTTAAATGTTCGTTGTAATAAGTTTTTACTGAAAGAAACACTTTTTTTAGATACATATATCTAAAATCGCAGAACGCCTGGACCAATTTGAATAATTTTTTTAAATCTTTGCAATAGTCCACAAAAGATTTTTACAGAAACCTAAATTGTCCACGCCCACTTATACGCACATGTTTATTAATTCGTCGGGTAATTTGATGCACAAGTTTAACTGTATACGGTCACGAATAAGGGTTTTAGGGAAAGAAACATGCTTCACATACAAACGTTCCACTGTTGAATCTACGATGAAACTGGAGGGATTTTTTTACGTTCCTGTGGAACTGCTCATTCAGCACTGATGTTGCCATTGAATATGCAAAACAATGCAAATTCAATATGCAACATTTAGATATTTCGAATTTTTATATAAAAAAATCGAGTTTTTTTTCAGAAATATGAGTGATCACAGATCGACCTCCCATTCTTGATTAAACGCTTTTTGGCCAAGTTATTAGCGAATTTATATATTTTGAGTTTTTATATAAAAAATTGATTTTTGTTCAGAAATATGAGAGATCACAGATCTAGCTCCTTTTCTTGATTAAACGTTTATTGCCCAAGTTATTAGCGAATTTAAATATTTTGAGTTTTTAAACTAAAACAAGATTTTTTTCAGAAATATGAGTTATCGAGATCGAGCTTCTTTACTTGATTAAAAGCTTATTGGCCAAGTTATTAACGATTTTAGATATTTTGAGTTTTTATATAAAAAAATCGATTTTTGTTCAGAAATGGTCTGAAATATGAGTGATCACAGATCGATGTATTTTGCAAATGTATTTAATAAGTGGACGTATTAGTGGACACGGACAATTTTTATTTCTGTAAAAACTTTTGCGGACTATTGCGAACATTAATAACAAAATTAGCCGAATCGGTCCAGGCGTCCTTCGATTTTGGATATATCGAAAAAATTGGGGTGGTAAATTTTTCTTTCAGTAAAAACTTTAATTGGATTACTATGAACATTTAAACAAAAAAATTAGCTAAATCGTTGCAGCCTTTTTCCGATTTTGGATAAATCGTAATCTAAGTTAGACTATGACCAACTTCTCGAATGCATGTCTGACAGAATTATTGAAGATTTCGATCCCGAAGATATCTGGAGTGTTCAGAAAATTGATTTCAACAGACAGACGGACATGGCTTAATCGACTCCGTCTCAGCCTTGTCAAATTTCGTTACGATATCCCCAATAGAATTATTTAGACAAAAAAGAAACGTTTCTAAACCAATGTTCATTGATGGTAAGATACTAAACGTCGACGAATTCTATGATTTCGCTTAGGTCCCATACAAAATTTAGCAAGGAGCAGTTTTGTGTACTTAGGAATCATGCTGTAAATATTGGTGAAAATCGCCATATAAAGTCCCTTTCAGAAATTTACTATAATGTTCACAATTAACTTAAAAAGATTAATATCGTGATTGGACCTAAGTACATGTTAAAGTTATTCAAAAATTCCCAGGTCATTAACGTCTCTCAGGCCACTAGAACGAGAAATGTAGGAACAAAATTAAAATATTTGAGAAATATTAAAATAAAAGCTTCTTTTTACTTAAAATATATCCATATTTACTTGTATATGAGTTTTTGTCTTCGTAGTATACTGTTAACTTATTCGTAGATATGACCAAAAAAAATTAAATTTTTTTAACGGCAGTTTCAAAACTCCAATTAAAAAATTTTTAAAAATTTTGTTACACAAATTTCAGAATTGTGTGATCATCACATTGGGATTTATGGAGAACATAATCTTCTATCTTCTATATAAATAAAAATCAAATGTCGTTCGTTGTCGTTTAGACAATTTTTTTTTTCAAAATGTTGGTCATAGTCTAACTTAGGTTTTTACGGAATGCAAAATTGACCACGCCCACTTTTTACGATTTATCCAAAATCGGAAAACGGCTGCACCGATTTAGCTAATTTTTTGTTTAAATGTTCATAGTAATCCAATTAAAGTTTTTACTGAAAGAAAAATTTACCACCCCAATTTTTTTCACCCCAAAAATCGCATAAAAAATTTAACTAAAATGTATTTATTTAATTTACTTAAACAATAAAAACAAAATACGTTAAAAAAAATAAAACAAAATATAATATTAATTCATTAATTACAGAAAAAATGAAAATGGTCCAAAAAAATTAGATACAAAATTTTTTCAGGAAATTCTGTAAATATGTTGATTAATCTAAATCACTGAATAATTATCTGCATCGTTTTGGAATTGGTTCAACGTCACTTTCATCACTAAATGATATAATCTTATTGTCATCATATGGTAAAATATCATTTTCATCACTTGAATTAATCTAGTGAATAGGGGACGACATCAAAGAATTTTTAGGGGCTTCAATTGTTACTTTTCTTGCAAAATAATTTGTCATTAAACTTTGCGATTTTGGATTTTTAAGTTGATTTATGCAACTCTTGATATCCGGAAAATTGATTAGTCAGTAGTGTTTATAAAAAACCGACTTTTTAAAAAACCGGTTTGTCGGTTAACCGAAAATTGGCCTTTTTGAGAAAACCGGTTTTTCGGTTAACCGACATTGAAAAAACCGGTTAAACCGGTTAACCGTCATATATGTGTAGAAAACATAAAAAGACCAATAAAGTATATACAGCTTTAAAAGTTTTTAGTAATCAGTAATGGAATTGAGTATAAATATGTTTTAGTTTTGGGTTTATTCATTAAATTTCAACCAAAAAATTTAAATCCATTTTTTAATTAAATATTTGATAATTTTAAAAAATTATTATCACCTCGACTTTCAGATATGAAACAGAAAATGTTGCAAGTCCAAAAAAGGACCTATAATATGCAAATGCACTTCTTCTTAGTTGTGATTATTTGTCATTATAAATCATACTAAATAATTAATAAAACTCCATTATCAGATTTCAAAAATATTTCAAATCATAGATTTTAGACCGTTTATTTCTTAAAAGGAACACTAAGCTAACGAAATGATTAATAAAATTTTAAGAACAAAACGCACTAATGAAGTTAAATTCATCAAAAGACGGTATGCACATAGAATTCAAGTTAACGTTAGGTAAAATCATCACTAAGTTTACAATGAATCATTATTACGATTTAGCTTAACTTCTAGAATTATGCGGAATTTAATTTTTAATAGTTTCATGTGTAATTTATTGTGAAAAAGTTTTTAAGTAAACTCATCGTCTTCTACTATTTAGAATTATTGCAATTCTTAAAAATATCAGTCTAAATAGGTTTGTATTGTAAATGAGCAGTTTAGATTTCAAATTAGACCAATAATGTATGTCCAATGAATATAAAAATTGCACCAAAACATGAAATTTATCAATTTTAGTCCCAAATTTTAAAAACCGGTTAACCGAGTGATAAAAACCGGATAAACCGGTTAACCGAAAATCAACATTTTAAATTAACCGGTTCGCAAAAAACCGAGATTTCGAAGAAAAACCGGTTTTTCGGTTAACCGGTTTATAAACACTATTAGTCAGTCCGCGAGAAATCTTTAATGCTCTTTCCGTATCTGAATTTGATTTTGTAAAAAACAAACTACCCAGCAAAAACTTTTCTTACAAATAAGCCGAAAAATAAGGGGAATTTGACGATTCAACTACTTATTTTTCTACTGTAAGAACTCTTTATTTTTGTTCGCGATGTCCCAAAAGTAATCCTTTATATTTTGGCCAGAAATAAGTTGTTTTGTTAGTAGAGTTATTTATAGAATTTTTATTTACACAAAAAAATAAAAATAAAAAAAAATAAGTCGCAGACCCGATTCGAACCTGCAACCTTCTGTTTGGTAGTCTGCCGTTGTGCTCACTACACCACTGCTTAGTTATTTCATTGTGCATCAAATAATGGTTTTCACACAGTAATGCAATATTCTTTTCTGTTTTTCTAAAAATAAACATGCAATAAAAAAAATGGGCAAATTGAAAAAAAGTAACAGTTTTTTTTTTTTTTGTTTGTTTATTTTGTTTTTTTAGACTTTACTACTTAAAAAGTAAGTTATTAAAAAAGACATTATTAAAAAGGCATTGTAGCCTTTGTAAGGGAAGTTTTTGCTGGGTTGTTTAAACTATAAGTAGTCCGTGAGAAGATCTACAAAAATATGCATTAAGTGCTCGATTTTAATTTTGCTCGATCTTTTTTGTTTTGTTTTTTAAATGCAGCAATATTTGCGATAAAATTGTGAATATTTTAAAAAAACTGACAGTTGGAACATGTAAAAAGCCGTATTTTTTAATTTTATCCCAAAAAAGTCCCTATATTTTTTTCTTTTATAGAAATTTTTTTTAACTGAACTACATACTATATATATACTGTTTATATATGATCCGGAAAGATAACTTAATGCAAAAGCGTGTTAAGTAAAAATTGGCTAAATTAAATGGACACATTCCACCTCAGACCTATTCAAAATTGGCCAATTTTGAAAAAAAATCAGGTTTGATTAAAAAATTCTAAAAACACTTTTGTAAAAAAAAACTCAGTTTTTGAAACACATTTTCAGCATTTTGGGAATTTCGGTTTTCAGAAATAAAATAATAATAAATAATTATGTACTTACTTAGATTTGGCATGTGTAAGAATGTGAGACTTTAGATTTGTAGATTGTGCAAATTTCTTATTACAACCATCAAAAGGGCAAACGTAGGGTCTATCACCAGTATGTATACGAACATGAGTTCTGTAAAGATCAGAGTATAAATAATTAAAAACAAATTCTAAAGTATTTCGAACGATACTATATTTTTTTATTAATAATCTAAAAATTACTTTTTAAAAAAATACTATAATTATTATTTACTATTACTTTTAAATATGTATAATAACCCAGCAGTTAAGCAAGTAGTCAATGTATCCCTTAAAGACAGTAATTGTCACAAATGTCTTATCACTTGGCTGACTCCATTTTATATATTTTGGTCATTTGACACGTGTGTGCACTTTGTAGTGCAGAGAGAAGACAATTGGTTACTTTATGCATCCCAAGTAATCTAGCGTGAAGACAATTGTCACTTAAGTGTCTCTAAGTAATCGAGAGTGTAGTCACTTTAAACGTTTTGTGAGTAATTCGTACAAACTGGTTTTTTACAAATTGTGTTAATATAATTCTCATACAGTTTATTTTTATTTTTGCTTAAGTATACTGATATCGCATGTAACATAGCATGAAGTCAATAGTCACTTTAGTGTCTCTTAGTAACCTATGGTGAAGTCACTTCAAACTTTTTTTTGTACTGCAGTTTATTTTACCCACCAGAAGCGTTGACAACCTTCGATCAGCTATCCGATAGTCACATTGTAATCAAAAGGGTCAATTGACCCTCTGCTTAGGACATGCACGTGTTAAAATAACTAGTCAAGTAGCTGATCAAGTAACCAGTTACAAAGCTAGGAAAGTAACTGACGCTATGTAACCAGTTTGTGAATCCAATGCGTTGCCTACTTTGGACCAGCTATTAGACAGTCCCATTGTAATCAAAAAGAGACAATTGACCCCCTGCCTAGGACATGCCCGTGTTAAAATGACTAGTCACGTGGCTATTGAAGTAACTAGCTCCCACCCTAAATGATTGGTAAAATCACTAGTTCGGTACTGTCTCCTAGAACTGCTGGGAATATACTATATACAAATTTCTACCAAAAGTTAATTATTGACTTTTCTATACATTAGGAGGAACCCGTTTGTATTTAACAAAATAGGGTATCGATGTTCTCAACTAATATGAAAGATTAGTTTGTTTGAGACGAACGAAGTATAAAAATACTGCATCTGGGATAAAAATGCCATTTTCTTAAGGTTTTTACTACATACGAAATTTTGATATCATGTGAAAGATCGTCATATGTAACAATTTATAATTGGATTAGGTTATAGATTTTCTAAAAAAAAAACATTTAAAGTACGATCGTTTATTTTGCGTGATTTTGTGCTTTTCGAAAAACCAAAAAATCGCAACTATGCACGATGTTATACCTGGTACCTGTTGAATTCTTGCATATTCATTATATGTATTTGGGTCAATTTCCAAGTTATTTTGATTGTGCCCTAAGTCACCGACAGATCGCAATCTTTTCCATATTTGCGCCTGATTACAATTTGAAAAAATGTTGATGTAAAATTTCCTTCTAGTTTTTCGGATGATAAGCCAATTTCTAAAGATACATTAAGTCTTCACGGTTTGTTCCGTCCTATTATCACGCTTTGCCCGAAATGCCAATCTCTATTTTCCCTAGCAGCTATTATATCAGGATGATTCATCCAATCCACGATGGGGCCAATGACAGGTTTTTGAGGCAAAAAGTCAATTTTTCAAGTCAACCATTTAAAAAAAAATAATAACGGAATATTATATTTAACTCTTTGAAACACTCAAATATTAACAAGTAAGAGAGCTATGTATATTCGGCTGTGCCGAATCTTAGATACCCTTCACCAAATTATACTTAAAAATAATTTTTTTTTAAATATTTTTAGGTAAACAAAATTAATTTTTTTTTAAATTTTTTCTTTTCGAATTTTTTTTTAAAAAAGTTTTTTAATTTTTAATTTTTGTTAAAATAAATTTATGATTAAAATTTTTCCCGATTTTGACCCATTGTAGGTCCAACTTCCTATAGCTTTATATACATCGTTGCAATGGACTTTAAAATATCTATCATTAGATATCCATATTGTCTGTATTAATAACTTAGTAATCCAGATATAAATCAAAAATAGTCCAAAAATCAAAAAAAAAACTTTTAAGATTATTAAAACTTTGTAAAATTTAAAAAAAAAGTTAGATGTGGTAAATAATTTTTTGTGTCAACATGCGTTGTCTTTGTTGTTCTTTGGAATAGAACTTTGTTTATCTGAGCGTATCCGTGAAACAATTTATATGTGGGGAAAGGAAATAATGTCTACTATAAGTTTTTGGAAAAACCATCTGCCGCTGTTTATAAAAATTTATTTCCCGATAGCGTATAACTTTAGTAAAAATTTAGATTTTTATACCCTACAGATCCATAGTGGGGAGGGTTTTAGTGCTGAAGTTTATAACACGCAAAAATATTGTCCCAACACCCACCTTATAGTATACCAATCAGCTCAGGATAATTTTCTTAGTCAATTTAAAGATAATTCAACAAAATTTGGTACAAGCTTGTCCCAGGGACAAATCCTATTGAATTTGGTTACAATCGGTCAATTATTTCTTCTAGCCCCCACACGATTGCCCTATCTGAATAGTTAAGCTCTCATAAAAATCTTAGTTATAGATATTCATACCAAATTCAGCACAAATAAGTTTTATATAAGCCGAAATCGCACAACTAAATTTTATGACGATCGGTCCTTAATTAGACATAGCTTCCATATAGGGTCCACTTCCGAAAATCACTGTAACGAGCATATATCTCTTAAAAATGTGGGTATTCCATTAAAATTCAATACAAATAAGTTTCATATACACAGAAAACATGCCACCTAATTTTAGGGCGATTTGTCCATAACTAGTGGTAGGTCCTCGCTAAATTTCAAGATCCGCCTATCGCCATGCATATATTTCCTGTCACTAGAGGTGGGTGTGGCAGTAGGCGGATTGACTTGAAATGATTACTAAAGTCTTTGGTGAACATACTATATATGACCTAATTGAAAGTCAGAAATTTAATTTTTTCCAGTGATCTTCATCCGCAGTTGCACTTTAATCCACTTACTGGAAATGGAAGTGGCACTGCCCGATTGACTTAAAAACTCATTATTATCATCTGTACGAAATTTGAAAAGTCTAGCTGTTTCCTGTGATTTATTGTCTCAAAAATTGGTCATTGGCCCCATCGTGCTATGTAATAATAAAGCAAGTGTCAAAATCATTACTAACGTTCATAATTCATTCGAATTCAATTTAGCTTGGTGAAATGAAGAGATAATGATGGAGTTTTTGGTTCTAATTCGGCTTTGACAAAGGGAATTCATGGAAAGGATATACCAAGATCTAAATGCTGCTTTGCTGGGATAAGACAGACAAATGCAAAAACGTTTGTTTTAAAAATTAGAACTATTAATACAAATGTGTTTCTGTTTATTGTATGTACGAAATTGTATTTGAATTCAAATGTTTCTCAACATTTCTATTTCTGGAAACTTCTAATTGTGGACAATGTTGTTTACCGGCCAATTAACAGCAGTTAACGAAACTGAGGACATTATTTACATATCTGTAGATGGTATTAACATAGCTGTGGAACATACAACATTGAATAATAGCTTTGAGTTAATCATTGAATAAATAGGACTTTCACAAAGGAAGTTGAAGAAAGATGGCGCTGTGTGTAAATAGTGGCTGTGTTTAATTCATCATAACATCATTATCATAACATCATTTATCATAACATCATTATAATGTGTAATTTAAGTGTGTGTATTATTGTGAATTATAAACGTTTATTTGTATAAAACCACATAGATTAGTTTGTCGCTGGCAACATTATGGTGTGTTGCTATTTTTGGGCAAGGTATGGATCCAATTCATATCATAAAAAATGGATAGAGATCCATTTTAAACATACGCTTAGGACGGCTTTTAACCGAGTGGTTACAATGCAATGTGGTACGTGTTTTGAAGAGACCAGTCCAATCATCTTCGAAGGAAACGATTAATTCGTTAATTAGTTCAATGAATATAACAATATTTTTGCTTAAACTATTTTTATATTATTCCTTTTTTATACCCTTCACCACGAGTGGCAAGGGTAAATGTATATAAGTTTGTCATTCCGTTTGTAATTTCTACATTTTTCATTTGCGTCCCAACAAAGTATATATATTCTGGATCGTTATAGATAGCGAAGTCGATATAGCCATGTCCGTCTGTCCGTCTGTATGTTGAAATCTACTTTCCGTAGACGCCAAATAACTTACAAACATGATTGATACATCAATATATCGGCTCGGTTGCTATTTAAAATCGAGAAAATCGGCCCACAAATGCCTGAGATATAAAGAAAAAACCGGAACAACCTCCATTTTTGGCCTATTTTTGATCTATACCTGGATTACTAAGTCATTAATATAGACAATATTAAAATCTAATGACAGATATTTCAAAGTTCATTGCAACAATGTATATATGGCTATAGTAATTTGGACCTACAATGGGACAAAATCGGGTAAAATATTTTTTAACCCCAATTTTTTTTTCCAAAAAAAAATTTGGAAAAAATTAAAAAAAAAACAATTTCGAAAAAAAAAAATTTTTTAATTTTGAAAAAAAAATGTTAGTTCTAATCTATCTATCTGTCCATGTCCAGGACTATACATATTTATTTCGAACCAAATAAAATTTAAGATTGTTTTTATACCCTTCACCTTCGTGAGAAGGGTATAAATAAGTTTGTCATTCCGTTTGCAATTTCCACAATATAATTTTATGACCCTATATATATTCTGGATCCTTATAGATAGCGGAGCCGATTAAGCCATTTCAAATCTTCAATAATTATGTCAGACATGCTTTCGAGAAGTTTCCTATTTAAAATCAGCAAAATTGGTCCACAAATGGCTATTATATGAGGAAAAACCTCGATTTTTGACCTAATTTTGAACTACCAAAATTTTTTTTAAAATTAAAAAAAAATTTTAAATAATTCGAAAAAAAAAAAATTTCCAAAAAATTAAAAAAACAACTTTGGAAAAAAAAGAAATTTTGTTTACCTAAAAATATTTAAAATTTGTATTTTGAAGTATAATTTGGTGAAGGGTATATTGTATATAAGTATATTGTTTTAACTAGAACCGAAATATGGTATCGCGAGTCCTTGGAAACGATCGATACTTAATTGAGGAAGTTCCCGTAAGTTTTGACGTGTGTGAGAAAATAATTTCTTAAAACTTTATTTTTTATTAATTCTTTATTGAAATTGTTTTGGTCAATAAAATTTCTATTTTAATCAAATAAACTATTGTCGAGAATTATTTAAGCAACAATCAATCAGTGGACAAATGTACGCCGTACATTGTCGAAGGACAATGAAACTTGGCTCATAGGCCTTTTTTGTTTGAATCAAGAAAAAATGGAAAAATCAAAACGATCCACCTACTTTTACGCCTACCTCCCATACAAAGTGAAAATTAAATTTTGACCTACGGCATTGGTTTTTTGGCACATAGCATTTTTAAACACACAGAATCATTTGTGTGAAATTTGAAAAATATTCGCCCACCATACGCCCACTTCCCATACAACTTGTATTGAAAAAGCGGCATAAGTCCCTTGATTTTTAATACTCAACTCAATTTTCACAAAAAATAAATATTATAATTGTAGAATGGGCTCGTGAAAATATATACCTGATTACGCCTTCTCCCATAGAAAAAACCAATAGAAAAAACATGAATAAGTAATTTAAGCATATGTAGTCTATATAAATAAAAATCTAATGTCGTTCGTTGGTAATTGCATCAGTTTAAAACGGTTGGACCGATTCGGACAATTTTTTTATAAATGTTCGTCATAGTCCAACTTAGTTTTTTACGGAATGCAAAATTGACCACGACCACTATTTCCGATTTATCTAAAATTAGAAAACGGCTGCACCGATATGGCTAATTTTTTAGTTAAATGTTCGTAGTAGTCCAATTTATCTAAAATCGGAAAACGGTTGCACCGATTTGGCTATTTTTTTTTTTTTTTGAAAATCCAATGAGTAATCCAATTTAAGTTTTTAATGAAACAAAAATTGACCATGCCCACTTTTTTCGATATACATATCTAAAATCACAGAACGCCAGGACTGATTTGGGTATTTTTTTTGGAAATGTTCTCAATAGTAAACAAAATCCTTTTAAAGAAAGAAACATTGGTCACGACCACTAATACGCCCACTTATCAAATACATCTGCAAATATATAACCACCCAGCAGTTTGAAAAGTGCCAATTGGAAACCTTGCACTAGCTATATTACTACTTGTACAACTAACTAGTTCGATGTGGCTGCTAAAGTGGTAGTTAAATGGTTATCATTTGCACTACATTTCACCAGCATATTCAGTAATAAACAATAGTCAGATATTTGTCTTTAGTTTTTGAAAATAAATTCAAGAAAAATAAAATCTTCTAGAATATACCACTTCGATGGCCACATGTAATGCTGAATGTGGCCGTTTCTGTTTTCATTCTCAGTGATGATGTAGAAATGCAAAAATAGAGAGTAGACTCACATGTTATTCTTAATAACAATTAGAGAGCAGTACAAATAAGAGCTCAGTGGTTTAGTGGTTAGAGCATTTGACTAGAAAACGAGAGGTTATGTGTTCAACCCCGCTCTCAGAAAAATTTATTTTTTCTTTTTTTCTCAAATGCTGGAGTATTTTCACTATTGAATTTAATAGTGAAGTGTTAAGCAGAGTGTGCCAATCGGCCACTTGCAATGACATCCCCGTGTTAAATTCACCAGTCAATAACGTTGCGAGTGGGTTGAAAATTCACTAGTAGTAGTTCTTAGTGGCCAACGAATTCGATGTAGCGGAACTAGTGCAATGAACTGCAGGGCAATGACTGAGTTAGTGCTAAGAATTCCAGCGATGAAATCATTCAATTTCAATTTGGCGCATTTTTTCATTTTCCATTCAGACATATATTCAGGAAAATGGTCAAAAAGTGTACTTTACTGAGGAGAATGTTGATCATCCACCATCTACAACATTGACCAGATTTTTTGAAATGTGCCGGAATGATAAATTTTCCCGAACGCAGATATACTCCGAAATAACAAATAACTTGAATCAGTCGTGAAAGAAATTTCAACGGCGGAAACAAGGAAATCCAGTTCCAGGTTTTCCAGTTTATCCAAGAAACGATGAGTGATTAGTCAACGTTCGTGGACCAACATCATTCAAAGATTTGCGAACTTTAAATGGTGAATTGTGTGACACGTATAGAAATGGGTGTCAATGCTTGCATTTGTTAGAGAATAATATACATTGGCAATACACCCTCAGATATGCTGTGCTTTCGTCAAATTCCCATCAAATACGAACACTGTTTTCTATAATAATCTCAACATGCTTGCCATCCAAACCGACTGATTTGTGGTGAAAATGCAAAGATGTAATGTGTGATGATATTTTTGTATCAGATGCGTATTAGAACATCAAATCCAAATTAGCAAAATTTACAACTAAGCTTTGATATTAATTGAGGATATGTGCTTGATGATGTCGAACAAGGTATTATCCGATGCACGAAGCATTTAATCAAGAGTTCGATGCGATGCCTTCAATGTTTCACTGTTGAATTGACAACAAAAATATGCGTATGAGGGATTTTTTTGGAAGGCGGTCGAACTGCTCATTCAGCACTTAAGTTGCCATTGAATATACAAATCAATGAAAATCCAAAGCACACTGATCGTCTGGGTTGGCGCATAAAAAGTTTATGACGGTATTAGACAATATGTTGCAAGATTTACGAAACTAGGTGATTTTCGGCAAACATTGGCAGTGATTGCATGTTTGAAGTCGTCCGTTTTGTGGAAACACGTCAAGAAACTCAAATTGACTGTGAACATAAGTGTCGAGTTGCAGAACGATCAATCTGGAGAAGTATTTTCCAAAAAATTGCTGGACATTGGCAACGGCAAAATCCCGGTTGACATTTCGACCGGCTGCATTCCATTTCTGCCATTTCACCGAATCATAATCCGAACTCATCCGAAATGTGTTTCCAAACATTGCACAAAATTACAAAAACCATGATTAGATGTGCGAACGTGTTATACTGGCTGCGAAAAACATTGATGTCGACAAACTAAATTTTTAAGATTCAAAATGAAATTGCTGTCGAATTAATGACGTAGAAATCGGATGATGTCGTCAACTATCCAACCGAGTTTTTAAACTCGCTGGAATTACCCGGATTACCGCCTCACAATCTTTAACTGAAAGTCAGATCGGTGATCATAAAGTTACGAAACATAAACCAACCACGTCTTTGTAATGGCTCCCGACTTGCGGTAAAAATCCTGATGAATAACGGCATCGAAGCAACAATACTTAAAGGCAGTTTCCGGTACGGCTTGCATTCGCAATGACAATTAACAAATCTCTAGGGCAGTTATTGCGTGTTTGCGGTATTAACCTTGAAATTTCATGTTTCTCGCATGGTCAATTGCATGTCGTATGTTCCAGTGTCGGATCAGCATCAGCATTATTTGTTTACGCGCCAGACGACAAAACAAAAAATGTCGTGTATCATAGAGCACTGCAATGAACGAAACTATGATAACATAGCAAATCAGTCGAAAAAAAGTATTTCTTTATTTTCATTGGTTACTTTAAAAAGCATAGGGTTAAAATTAGAGACGCAACTGAGATAAAAATTATTACTCTCTTCCAAATTTTATGGCTGACATAACAACAAAATGAATTTTTGAAATTTGGACAGGACAACGTCTGTCGGTATATAGAAATGGTAGTCTTAGTACTACAATTTCTATATAGTGTCATATCCGAGCCCTTTTCCTAATTTCCATAATGGCCAAAAATCCTCTCCAGATTTATTTTTTCAAAAAAGTTAAATTTACTGGAATCCCAAAATTATCTCAGATATCCCACTACCACAGTTCCATTAAGTGAATCTAGGACTACCATTTCTATTTAGTGTCATATCTGAGCCCTTTCCCTAATTTCAATAATGGCCACAGATTTATTTTTTCAAAAAACTCAAATTTATTGGAATCCTGATATTAAGATATTCAAATATTATATTATAATATTGTTTATTATAATTCAAGTATTATGACTGTTAAGTGATTTACAGTGCTCTGTTAACTGCAAAATGGGCTGAGCTAAAATATATGGTTTATGTCTGTGCTAAATAAATTTAAATTTATCTTCACACACATTAAATATTTGGGCCTGCTATTAGTCATATTGTCATAATGTCCTAATATATTATAGTAGTTGTTGTTGTGTTTTAAACAAAAATAGTATTATTTTATGACAAAACAATAAACATAGTTCAAATAGTCTTATTAGTTTAGAACTTTTTTTGTTTGAAACACAACAAAAATTTTATTAAACTATCATAATATATTAGGACATTATGACAATACGACCAAATAGTAGACCGTGTGAATACCTCAATTATGTTTACAAGTTCAACTTCAACTCTTAATTTCAAAGGAATATGAACAATACTTCACAAGTTTCATATTTATTACCATTCATTTTGGGTATAATTAATATAGCGGCCTATTTAATATATGTAGTTATATTTATACGGAACTCTATTAGTTAAATTAATTTAAAGGGTTTGTGTCCAAGTTTTATCTGAATTATGATATTAACTATAAGGCGACACACAGTGGTATGAGAAAAAAAATGGAAATAAATCTGTAACTTCTAAACCCTTAGTCCAATTTAAACGAAATTTCACATGCGCAAAGAGGAAGTGTTGTCGAGTTTAAGTTTTGAACTCGGATCTCATGACCCCACCACGAGCGGGACCATGGGAAAATGGGTCGAGTGATCCCATTGCTAAAACCTGGGAAAATCGCGAGTGAGGGACAATCGTACAGGCCGATTTTCCTCCTGTCACCTGTAGCGAAGACACTCGAAGCTTTTCTCCTCCCCCAGCTGACCCGTCAACTACCAGCTGCTCGTCACCAGCATGGATTCCGTAAAATGCACAGTACCACCACAACATTATCCGCCATAGGCAATCAGATCTCACAGGGCTTAAACCAGCAGAGGCCTTGTGAACGGACTATCCTAGTGGCACTTGACCTGTCGAAAGCCTTCGACACTGTCAGTCACGCCACACTCTTCCAGGACATCCTGCAGTCCACAATGCACAACAACACGAAGAGATGGATAGTGAACTATCTGAGTGGCAGGCAGTCGTTCGTGGAGTTTAGAGACAAATGCTCAAAACCCCGTAGAGTTAAACAAGGAGTCCCTCAGGGCGGGGTCCTGTCGCCGCTCCTGTTTAACTTCTACCTCTCTAAACTCCCAGTGCCCCCACAGGGCGTAGAGATAATCTCGTATGCGGACGACTACACTATATTGGCAACAGGTCACAACGTTGATGAGTTTTGCGGTATGGTAAATGGTTATCTCAATGAAATCCACAATTTATTCACTGCACGTAACCTGCAGTTATCACCAACGAAGTCATCAGCAACACTCTTCACCACCTGGACGAAGGAGGTAAAACTGAATTTAGTCATCATGGTCGACGGCGTACAAATTCCGACAGTGAACCACCCGAAAATCTTGGGTGTCACTTTTGATAGCCTTTTTACCTCCTCAGCACACGCCACTGCAACCACGCATAAACTGCGAAATAGGAACAAGGTCCTCAAAGCACTAGCCGGCAGTACTTGTGGTATGGACAAAGAAACCTTGCTTGCTACCTACAAGACGATTGGCCGGTCAGTGGTCAACTATGCTGCTCCAGTGTGGTCGCCTTCGTTGAGTGATACCCAGTGGAGAAATATTCAAAGCTGTCAAAACGCAGCCTTAAGGACCGTCACAGGCTGCCTTCAAATAACCTCCGAACACCACCTTCACGAGGAAACCAAGGTTCTACCGGTCAAGGAACACAACGTCATGTTGACGCAACAGTTCCTTCTGGGATGTCATCGGAGGAGTCATCCAAACTTCAACATCACACAGTTGGAATCTCCCCCGACGCATGTCAGACAAGACCTTCGGAAATACGAGGAGAACATACAGAGGTATGTGTAGGATCCATTTGATCGCCGCTCGTATATGACAGCTTTGAACGACATTCACAGAGACGCCATCAATTCCGCGGTAGCAGGATACCGTATGAATGTCGTACTTTGAGGTCGCCCACCACCGATAGCAGACGCCGAGAAGATTCTGCCGCGTGGAACAAGAGTCGTTCTGGCACAACTTAGATCAGGATGGACCAACAGGCTTAATGCCTTTTGGTCCCGCATAGACCGTGCCGTCCTTAACTTATGCCCAGCATGTGGTCAGGGTCCTCATGACACCCTCCACATATTTAACTGTTCTGCCAACCCTACTTCACTCAGTCCAATGGATTTATGGACTCATCCTGTTGAAGTAGCTCAATTTCTTGGACTTGAACAACATGCAGAACATCCAGATTGATTATTGTAAATTGTTCATGCTGCTACAACAACAACAACTTGTTTTTAACCGCAAAGCCTGTTAATCGTGCTCGTTCTTGTTTCCCCGCATTGTCAACAACTAATGATTGTCAAACAAAAGAAAACCCAACAACTAATAATCTGGAGTTTATTTACGCCTGAAAGTATGCTAGCAATATCAGCTTCAGAAACGAAATCCAAAACACCGACAATAATTAAAATTAACCCATTAAGCGGCGCTAAACCCAAGATTAGTCAACCATTAAATAAAGATAATAAATCCCAAATACAGGTTGGAAAGGACCGGTATGTTACAGTATTAAAACGGGCACGAAGTCCCAAGTCTTCGAAAGCGGCACCCTTGGCTAAATTATATAAGGATAGTGAACCTGCTAGACTAAACAATGAAAATCGTTTTTCTATTCTGGAATGTGAAACAGATGAACCAGTAAATAAAATTACCTCTACAAAACCACCCCCTATTTACTTGAGAGAAAATAATTCAAATTCACTGGTTCAGAGCCTGATCTCATTAATAGGAGAGAACTCTTTTTACGTTATCCCAATCAAGAAAGGCACGAAGGCAAGAAATGCACTTATCAGCTGAAAGGAAGCAAGGGTCTACAAGTTGTAATAAAGGGTATTGACTGTAATGTTGAACCACTCGAAATAAAGCATAGCTTAGAAGATAAAGGCTTTAAGACAAAAAATGTGATAAATATTAGAAATCGCGAGAAAAAAACCCCAACAACTCTTCCCTGTTGAACTTGAACCCGGTGACATAAACCTGAAAAAAAGAAACACATCCCATATATAACCTGAAGTATTTATTGCATCGTAAAATTACGGTAGAAGAACCACACAAACGATTTGGCCCCGTCCAATGTATGAATTGCCAAGAATATGGACCAAGGCATATTGCAAATATCCACCAGTATGTGTTATTTGCGGGGAGTTGCATAACACATCCCAATGTAACAAATCCAAAGATGATCCTAAAATAAAAAATGCAGCAATTGCGGAGGTAACCACACAGCAAACTACAGGGGTTGTCCTGTCTACTCAAAATCACAATGCCAGAAACCAAAGATTTTCCCTGCTCAGCCATTAAATAACATCAATTTTAATTACCCCCTGTTGTAACAGACATATTACAACAAAGTAACATATGCAAATGTACTTAGAAACAACCAAACTCAGACGCAAGTCCGTCAACTCCAAAACGAAAATGTGAACCCAGAGGTAAGAGAGCAAACGCCAATTTTCAATTTTACAAGACTAGAATCTACAATAGAAACTCTTGTGCAATCGGTAAATAACTTTTCAAACTCATGCAAGAAATGCTTAAGATGCTATCAATGTTATTGCAGGCTGTGCTTAACAGACCATGAACTGCCTAAGAATATGTTTTTGGAATGCAAACGGCATACGCCAACACAAAAACGAAGAAATCAACAAATTGATGTAATGCTGGTTTCTGAAACTCATTTGACGTCCAGAAGTTCATTTCGAATAAATGGATATGTAATATATGACACCAAAGATCGCAGAGGTAGAGCATGCGGAGGCTCGGCAATTTTAATAAAAGCTCGAATCAAACACTACTTAATGTGTGATTTTTGCGAAGATTATCTTCAAGCTACTACAATCTGTCTTGAAGATTTTCATCGAAACTTAGTTATTTCATCGATATACTCACCCCCTAGATTTTCAATTACAGAAAGTCAATATAATAGATTTTTTAAATCACTAGGCCACCGTTTTCTGGCTGCTGGCGATTATAATGCTAAACACACATTCTGGGGATCACGACTGATTACCCCTAAAGGTCGTAATGTTGTATTTTTTATATTTGAGCCAAACACGACCTTTAGGGGTAATCAGTCGTGATCCCCAGAATGTGTGTTTAGCATTATAATCGCCAGCAGCCAGGAAACGGTACAAGTTCTAAAATGGATCTGAATGTGCTTTAACGATGGCAGGCACAAGAATAAATTGGCTCAAATATAAAAAATACCTCAGTTTACATTGCTCGGAAAACATACCGCTAAGAACACCAGAAAACATCGATCACTCTCTTATCAATTTCGATAAAAATCTCAAACTGGCTGCTCAACATGCTACCCAAACCTCCCGACAAATCAGATATAATAGAATTAATTCTGCAGATGTCGAACGGCTCTTAAATGAAAAAAGAAGATTTCGCAGAGAGTGGCAATTGCACAGATCCCCCAACTAAAATCGAAGCTTAAAGATTGTATAAAAAGACTTAAAAAGCTCTTGGAATTTCGAAAAATGGAATCATTGAATAAATATTTAGAAAGCCTGGACGCAACCCCGCAATCGGATTACTCATTATGGCGAGCAACAAAAAGTCTTAAAAGACCCGTTATATGTAAGTCCCCCTTGCGAAATTCAAGTGGCGGTTGGGCAAGAAATGATACTGAAAAAGGGAATCAGTTTGTTAATCATTTAAAAAAAGTATTTACACCGAACACATCAAACGAAGCAATTGAGTTGCCACCTGTTGCACCCCATTTTGGAGCAGCCGAACCCCTACGTTTTGAGATTCGAGAGATCGAAAATGCTATTGTTGATTTAAATCCCAAGAAAGCGCCTGGTATGACAAGATCAGCAACAAGATGCTTATGGAGCTACCCCGGATAGCAATAAAAATAATTCTTTTTATTTTTAAATTGGAACACAAACGAAGAAATAGGATCATTTTTAAAATTGAACATACCCGAGGTGTCCTATTTTAGGGTCCCCTAGTCCCGCTCGTGGTGAGGTCATGAGATCCAAATTCAAAACATAAACTCGACAACACTTCCTCTTTGCGCATGTGAAATTGGACTAAGGGTTTAGAAGTTACAGATTTATTTCCATCTTTTTTTTTGTCTCATACCACTGTGCGACATGAAATAACACCCAATGAAATAACGCCCAATTAGGAAAATGAAATAAGTTCCAATAAAATAGGAAAAATTTAAAATTGGGCTCTATTTAATTTTTTGGGGGGTTAATTCATTTGTAAATTGGGAATTATTTCATTATGAAATAACTCCCAAATGAAGTAAATTCAAAAAGAAAAAAAAATGGGAGTTTACTTCATATAAAATATTTTTGGGCTTTATTTCATTTTATTTGGGCTTATTTCATATTCATAAAAATGATTTGTTGAAAAATTTTTAAGAGTTTTAAAACTTGTGTTACAACTAGAAACCGTTAGGATCGACTTAAAATATTCTTGATGCAGTATTAGAATAAGTATTAGAATTTGACTACTAGACGATAGAGTGTTGGGCTATCAATCTGAGGGTTGCGGGTTCGATTCCCGCCAGAGACTCTGGGTGTATCTGCAGACAAGCAAAACGCTTCGCAGTTCGTGTTTTTTTTTTTAAAAAAAAACTTTTGAACTCGTGACATCAAACTAATTTTTATTAATGGAATACGAAATTATGAGTAGTCACCGTAGAAATAGAAAATTGTTGTATTTTATTACTGAACAACAATTGTACTTAAAGAATCATTATACAAAAATACAGTACTCTACATGTACTACGAAAAGAAGCTTTACTTCTTTTTTCCATTACAAAATGATCTTAATGTAAATTTGTTCTTGTAATTACATTAACATTTGATCCTGCAAAGGTTACAACCACATATTTAAATATTTTAATTAAAAGGTGTTTAATTTCAATGCAGCCATATACAAAACTGTATATGGCTGCATAAGAAACGTATTTTCAGGTTCCAGAATATTTGGATGCTGGTTCCATTACTGCCAAGCATTATGTCGACAAATAACATCGAAACACAAAAATTTAGATAAATTCATATATGAAACACCAATAAACACATTTCATTAAAATTTAAAATATTAGGGTCTTATTTCAATTTTTTTGGTACTTATTTCATTGGGCCTTATTTCCATATTTTTTCGGAAATTATTTCATTATGAAATAAAACCCAAATATTGGGAATTACGCTGTAATTATAATTGGGAGTTAGTTCATAGAAATTGGGTATTTATTCATTGTTTTTTCATTTGGGAGTTATTTAATTTTTTTGGGTTTTAATTTATTGGGACTTATTTAATTTTCCTAATTGGGCGTTATTTCATGTCGCCTAACTATAAAAATATAAAAGTAACATAAAAACGTCTACATAAAATAATAACAAGTAACTAACCTATTAATATTGTATCAAAGTAGCTTACCTTAAATTAAAATCTAATGAAAAACGTTTACCACATCCCTCAAAGGTACATTGAAATGGTTTTTCTCCCGTGTGCACCAATTGATGTCGTTTTAACTTTGAACTTTCTACAAATGCTTTCCCACATTCGGAACATACATGGACACGAGGACCATGTGTGTGCAAGTG